>NC_090299.1:115611691-115920782 GCF_039906515.1 Pseudorca crassidens
GTGTCAAGGAAAGAGTTGACCTAAGAAGTACAGGAGGCTGTCCTCAGTGCCCAAAGCTGAGGGCATGATGTGGAATAAGGGCTGAAGAGTTGGAGGCAAAGAAGTTTGCTTTATGGAAGTGGATCCAATTGTGTCATTTTAGGTCCAAAATTAACTTACATCTAGCCTCATCAGTCAGTTAGCATCATGTCATATAAGGTCATGATACAGAAGTTGGAACTTATGTGTTTGATTGAAATATACTTAGAATATATTAGTCAGCCATGGTGATCATTTACAGATGGGGTAATTGTTTCCCATCCTCTGCAGATCTTGCAGTCTCCCTTTCATACTACTTAAATATATTTTGTTAAATATAACCTTTTAAAATGCAAATAACAAATGTCGGCCAGGATGTGGAGAAAAGGGAACACCTTGTACACTGTTGGTGGGAATGTAAATTGGTGTAGCCATTGTGGAAAACTGTATGGGGCTTCCTCGGAAAATTAAAAATAGAGCTACCATATGACCCAGCAACTCCACTCCTGGGTATATGTACAAAAAAACCCAAAAACACTAATTTAAGAAGATACAAGCACCTCAATGTTCATAGCAGCATTATTTATAGTTGCCAAGATGTGGGAGCAACCTAAGTGTCCATCAACAGATGAAAGGATAAAGAAGATGTGGTATATATATATATATATATATATATATATATATATATATATACACACACACACACACACACACACACACACACACAGTGGGATACTACTCAGCCATAAAAAAGAATTAAATGTTGTCATTTGCAGCAACATGGATGGACTTGGAGGACATTATGCGAAGTGAAATAAGTTAGACAGAGAAAGACAAATACTGTATGATATCACTTATATGTGGAATCTAAAAAATACAATAAACTAGTGAATATGACAAAAGAGAAGCAGACACACAGATATAGAGAATGAACCAGTGGTTACCAGTGGGGAAAGGCAGGGGAGGAGCCATTAGGGTTGGCGAAATGGGAGGTACAAGCTATTGGGTGTAAGATAGGCTACAAGGATGTACTATGTAACACAGGGGATATAGCCAATGTTTTGCAATAACTGTAAATATAAATAACCTTTAAAAATTGTATAAAATATTTAAAAATTTAACTTTTTAATCTCAAACTTCTAAGTTGCTTAGAAATCATCATACAGTTGCACACTGTCCTCTTTTTCTTTAGTGCTTCTAATATCTTCCTATTTAAGAGAAACCTTTCAGAGTCCATTGGAAGAGTATAAAATTTCCTTTGACCTCATTCCTTCCATAATTTTATATTTAACCACCCCTTTGCAATGAATGTACTGTTCTCTCTACATGCATGTATATTTATTGAAAGTTGATTTCACTATTTGGGTCTTTGGCTGCCACCATTGTTTATCACATATTGTCAGATCTTAAAGAGCAGGTCCAACAAAGAAATATACTGAAGCAGGCATTGAATAAATCCTTTAGAAACAATAATGATTGCCTATGGAGGAGCTAGGCCAACAGGCTTAATGCCAGCAAAATGATGCCAATGTCAGCATAACAACAGCAACTCTAACACAATGCTATTGATATCAACATTTCAGTATTAGAGTAATATCATTGGCACTAGTGGAGAATGGACATGATATAGGCTATTAGACCCCTTGCTGGCTCAGAGAAACTCATAATTTGCCTTCTGGGGGTCAGGACATGTGGCACAATCTGTAAGTCAGAGATAAATGGGCACTTCAACACTATTTGATGCATCTGTATTCTATACCATTTCTTGCTAGTGGGTATTTTAAAATGTACTTATTTCCAATTTAATAAAAATAACATTGGAAAATGTGTAATGGAAAGACTGAATTTCTTTTGTTACTTTAATTCACATAATGCTTTTTAGATTAGGAGACCTGAGAAGTTTTGGAATAAGGAGTATAATTCCATGCATTGCTACCAATAGGTTAACACCAGGCATAGGGAAATGCCAGCCTTGGCCTGATTCCCAGATGTTACAGACCTTCTTGCCACTCAGCACGGGGACACTTGATCTTCACTTTCAAGGTCTGTCTTCTCTCAAATGTTAGGTCAAACTCTTAACAGTTTTCAGTTTTCCAGAAGAATGGGATAAACATAGAAGAGCTGGAAATTAAACAAGACAAGAAACAAAAAACCCTGACCCAGCTGTAGATGTTAGTGGAGAGTTTTGAGCCTTTGGGAGGTAAATGCTCCATTGGGAGTGTTTTCCTCATGATGTTCTCCATTCCTTAATCTTCTGGATTTCAAAAGTAATCACCATTTTTTTCAAGACATAGATTTTTTTTTTTTTTTTTTGCGGTACGCGGGCCTCTCGTGGCCGTGGCCCCTCCCGTTGTGGAGCACAGGCTCTGGACGCGCAGGCTCAGCGGCCATGGCTCGCGGGCCCAGCTGCTCCGCAACATGTGGGACCCTCCCGGACCGGGGCACGAACCCACGTCCACTGCATCGGCAGGCGGACTCTCAACCACTGCGCCACCAGGGAAGCCCTCAAGATCTAGATTTTTATCTCTGTATTCTAGATTGTTGCCTGAGAGAATTCCCTCAACTACCTACTTGTTCTGATCAAGGAATAATACCAGGTCATGGATTTTATCACCAGATAGCACTTGACTTTTCAAAGACAATGACACCCTTATTTAAAACATCATTAAAAATATTCTGGTCCTAAACTACCATCTATTACTTTACCCTATAAACTGCGAATGTCATATTTTATTTTGTCCACATATCTGAAACATCTTCATTCCATTTTTATTTATGGTCTACAGATATTTAATTTCTATCATTATATTAAGCACTAGAGATTTAATGGTGAGTAAAACAGACACAATCTTGGTGTTCCACCACCAGTTAGGATGTAGAAAGAACTTCACTGTCATGGTAACAACAAGAAACCCACAGAGATAAAACCCTATTTTTTCTATGAGACTAGAAAAGAACAGTAGATACGAGAATTCCAGAAGGAAATAAGACTTTCACAGATGGGAAATAATCTACGGTAGCTTCTATATCAGAGGCAGTTTCCTGCTCTGAATGGGGTGAATAGAAGAACCAATTTAAAACAACTATTACAAAACTGTTAAAGGGTTTATAGAAAAAAAGAGGGATGTTATGGTAAAGATGTGGTATATTTCAGCAGAGCCATGACAACTCTCAAAAAGAAATAAGTGGAAATGCTAGAAATAAAATATAGAATATCTAAAAATTAACGTTTTATTGATTGAAATTTACATTAAATTGGACAGGAGAGGAAAAAAGGGTCATAGAACTTTAGTATATATCAATAAAAGTATCTAACTGAAACAGAAAGAAAAAAATTGAAAATAAATATAGCCAAACAAATCTTCAGGGATAATATAAGCAGTCTATGGAGTCCCAGAAAGAGAAAATGGGGTAAAAAAAATACTTGAAGAAATAATAGCTGAAAATTTTCTAAATATGATGAAAGTAATAATATATAGATTTAATAACTCAACAAACCACAAGCACGATAAATATCAAGAAAGCCATACTGAAGCACATCATAATCATATTTTTGAAAGCCAAAAATAAAGAGGAAAAAATTTAAAAGTAGTTGGAGAAAAAAGACACATTGCTTGTTTTTCTCCAGAAACAATGCAAGTCAGAAAACAGTGAAGTAGCATGTTTAGAGTGCTTGAAAGAAAAAAAAACAAAAAACAAAAAAAACACAAAAACCCTAGACCTCTGTATCTAGTGAAAATATCCTTTAAAAATGAAAGCAAAAAGTAAAGATATTTCAAAAAATGAAAGTGAGAATTCAACACCAGCAGAAGAGAACTATAAGAAATTCTAAATGAAGTCTTCAGGTTATAAGGTTATGTAACCAGAAAGAAATCTGGGTCTACCGGAAAGAATAAAGAATGCTAGAAATGGTAAATATCTCATCAAATGTTTAAAATACCAATTTTATTCTTATTTTTAAATTTCCATAAATGATTTGACTGTCTAAAGCAAAAATAATAAGTGTAGATTTAAAAATATACATAGAAATAAAGTATTTAAATTTAATATAAATTTTTTGATATGGTTGAATTTAAGTCTACCATCTTGCTATTTGTTTTCTACTTTATTATTCCTTTATTTCTCCTTTGGACCTATGCAACATATTTTTAGTATTCCATTTTATCTTTTCTAACTTACTTCTTTGTATTATTTTCTGTGTCTCCTCTAGGGATTAAAACATGTATCCCAAACCTCTCACAACTTAATTTGAATTAATGTTATTCCCCTTCACATATAATGTAAGAACCCTAGGAAAATATTGTTCTCTTTACTTCATTATGCTCTAGTGAAGGGCCAAATAAAAGGCAGAGATTATCAGACTGAAGAAGAAAGTAAGATCCAAATGTGTGATGTTTATAAGATATGCACTATAAATATAAAGACACATATAACTTAAAAGTAATAGGATTGAAAAAATATAACATGCATACACTAACCATAAGATAGCTGCATTAATTTTGTGAAAATAGAAAAGGAGCATTAACTGAAATAAATAAGAGCAGTTTGTAATAAAAAATTTGATTTATTAAAAACAAATAAACACCCTAAATATATATAACTAATAACAGAGCTTCAAAATATGTGAAGCAATATTCAGAAGAACTAGGTGAAAAAACAGGTAAATTTTTTTTTCAGACATTGATAGAACAAATAGACAATAAAAGTCCATAAGGACACAGAAGACATGAACAACACTATCAACAACCAACTTGACTTAATGGACATTTATAGAATATTTCATCCAATGTTAGCAGAATACACACTCTTTCAAGTGTACCTGAACCATATGCTGGGGTCTAAAAGATGTTTCAATAAATTTAAGAGGATTTAAATCATACAGAGTATATTTTCTGACCATAATGAAATAAATTCAAAAAAGAAGAAATTCAAAAAAGAAGAAATTATTTAGAAAATCCAAAAATATTGGAAATTAAAATATTCTTCTGAGTAATGTAAATGTCAAAGAAGAAACTACAAAGTAAACTAGAAAATATTTCATACTGAATGAAAATGAAAACCCAACATAGAGAGTTTATATCTATGAAATGGAAATCAGATGAACAACTGAGAAAATCAACAAGGTTAAAGTTAGTTCTTTCAAAATATGAATAAAATAGAAAAATATCGACATTCAACGAAGAGCAGGCGGGCAGGGGCAAGTCCCCCCACACCCCCTACCCACCCCCCATACTCCTCACCCCGCGCCGCAGTCATTGGGCCCCCCGCCACGTGAGAAAGCCTCTTTGAACCCCCATCGCCCAGTTTTAGCAAGAAGTAGGCACTCAGTAAATCTCTGCTGAACAAATGAACGTGAATTTCTGAAGGCAGGAGTTGTGAGAAACTACTTCTCTCTTGTTCTCTGTGATGCACTGCTATGGTCTCTAGAAACTGCACAGGCACTTTCCTAAGCACTTAGGATATATCAACAAATACCCGGAAGGCGGAAGATGGCGGAAGAGTAAGACGCGGAGATCACCTTCCTCCCCACAGATACACCAGAAATACATCTACACGTGGAACAACTCCTACAGAACACCTACTGAAGGCTGGCAGAAGACCTCAGACCTCCCAAAAGGCAAGAAACTCCCCACGTACCTGGGTAGGGCAAAAGAAAAAACAGAGACAAAAGAATAGGGACGGCACCTGCACCAGTGGGAGGGAGCTGTGAAGGAGGAAAAGTTTCCACACACTAGGAAGCCCCTTCGTGGGCGGAGACTGCGGGAGGCGGAGGGGGGAGTTTCGAAGCCGCGGAGGAGTGCACAGCAACGGGTGCGGAGGGCAAAGCGGGGAGATTCCCGCACAGAGGATCGGTGCCGACCGGCACTCACCAGCCCGAGAGGCTTGTCTGCTCACCCGCCGGGGCGGGCGGGGCTGCGAGCGGAGGCTCTGAGGCTCGGGTTTCGGCTTCGGACGGAGCGCAGGGAGAGGACTGGGGTTGGCGGCTTGAACATAGCCTGAAGGGGTTGGTGCACCACAGCTAGCCGGGAGGGAGTCCGGGGAAAAGTCTGCACCTGCCGAAGAGGCAGGAGACTTTTCCTTCCCTCTTTGTTTCCTGGGGCGTGAGGAGAGGGGTTTAAGAACGCTGCTTAAAGGAACTCCAGAGACGGGCGCGAGCCGCGGCTAAAAGCGCGAACCCAAGAGACGGGCGCGAGCCGCGGCTGAAAGCGCGGACCCCAGAGACGGGCGCGAGCCGCGGCTGAAAGCGCGGAATCCAGAGACGGGCGCGAGCCGCGGCTGAAAGCGCGGAATCCAGAGACGGGCGCAAACCGCGGCTAAAAGCGTGGACCCCAGAGACGGGCATGAGACGCTAAGGCTGCTGCTGCCGCCACCAAGGGGCCTGTGTGCGAGCACAGGTCACTCTCCACACCCCTCTTCCGCGGAGCCTGTGCAGCCCGCCACTGCCAGGTTCCCGGGATCCAGGGACAACTTCCCCGGGAGAACGCACAGCGCGCCTCAGGCTGGTGCAAAGTCACGCCGGCCTTTGCCACCGCAGGCCCGCCCCGCACTCCGTGCCCCTCCCTCCCCGCCGGCCTGAGTGCGCCAGAGCCCCTGAATCAGCGGCTCTTTTAACCCCATCCTGTCTGAGCAAAAAACAGACGCCCTCCAGCGACCTACACGCAGTGGCAGGGCCAAATCCAAAGCTGAGCCCTGGGAGCTGTGAGAACAAAGAATAGAAAGGGAAATCTCTCCCAGCAGCCTCAGAAGCAGCGGATTAAAGCTCCACAATCAACTTGATATACCCTGCATCTGTGGAATACCTGAATAGACAACCAATCATCCCAAATTAAGGAAGTGGACTTTAGGAGAAAGATCTATGATTTTTTCCCTTTTCCTCTTTTTGTGAATGTGTATGTGTATGCTTCTGTGTGAGATCTTGTCTGTATAGTCTTGCTTCCACCATTTGTCCTAGGGTTCTATCCGTCCATGTTTTTTTTTTAAAGATTTTTTTTCTTAATAAGTAATTTTAATAACGTTATTATACTTTACCTTCGTTCTTTCTTTCTTTCTTTCCTTTCTTCCTTCCCTCCTTTAGACAACGAATCATCCCAAATTGAGGATGTGGTCTCTGACAGCAAGATTTATGATTTTTCCCCATTTACCTCTTTTAGTGAGGGTGTATGTGTATGCTTCTGTGTAAGATTTTGTCTGTATAGCTTTGCTTCCAACATTTGTCCTAAGGTTCTATCCGTTCCTTTTTTTTTTTTTTCTAAATAAGAATTTTTTAATTCAATAACTTTATTATACTTTATTTTATTTTTACTGTATCTTCTTTCTTTCTGTCTTTTTTCCTTCTTTCCCTCCTTCCTTCCTTCCTCCCTCCCTCCCTCCTTTCTTTCCTTCTTGCCTTCTTTCCTTCTTTGCTTCTTTCTTTCTTTCTTCCTTCCTTCCTACCCTCCTTTCCTTCTTTCTTTCCTCATACTTCTACTAATTCCCTCTACTTTTTCTCCCTTTTATCCTGAGCCGTGTGGATAAAAAGCTCTTGGTGCTCCAGCCAGGAGGCAGGGCTCTGCCTCTGAGGTAGGAGAGCCAACTTCAGGACACTGGTCCACAAGAGACCTCCCAGCTCCACATAATATCAAACGGCGAAAATCTCCCAGAGACCTCCATCTTAACACCAGCACCCAGCTTCACTCAACGACCAGCAAGCCACAGTGCTGGAAAACCTATGCCAAACAACTAGCAAAACAGGAACACAACCCCACCCATTAGCAGAGAGGCTGCCTAAAATCATAATAAGGCCACAGACACCCCAAAACACACCACCAGATGTGGACCTGCCCACCAGAAAGAAAAAATCCAGCCTCATCCACCACAACACAGGCACTAGTCCCCTCTACCAGGAAGCCTACACAACACACTGAACCAACCTTAGCCACTGGAGACAGACATCAAAAACAGGAGGAACTACGAACCTGCAGCCTGCAAAAAGGAGACCCCAAACACAGTAAGATAAGCAAAATGAGAAGACAGAAAAACACACAGCAGATAAAGGAGCAAGATAAAAATGCACCAGACCTCACAAATGAAGAGGAAATAGGCAGTCTACCTGAAAAAGAATTCAGAATAATGATAGTAAGGTTGATCCGAAATCTTGGAGATAGAATGGACAATAGAATGGACAAAATGCAAGAATCAGTTAACAAGGACCTAGAAGAACTAAAGATGAAACAAGCAATGATGAACAACACAATAAATGAAATTAAAAGTACTCTAGATGGGATCAATAGCAGAATAACTGAGGCAGAAGAATGGATAAGTGACCTGGAAGATAAAATAGTGGAAATAACTACTGCAGAGCAGGATAAAGAAAAAAGAATGAAAAGAACTGAGGACAGTCTCAGAGACCTCTGGGACAACATTAAATGCACCAACATTCGAATTATAGGTGTTCCAGAAGAAGAAGAGAAAAAGAAAGGGACTGAGAAAATATTTGAAGAGATTATAGTTGAAAACTTCCCTAATATGGGAAAGGAAATAGTTAATCAAGTCCAGGAAGCACAGAGAGTCCCATACAGGATAAATCCAAGGAGAAACATGCCAAGACACATATTAATCAAACCGTCAAAAATTAAATACAAAGAAAGCATATTAAAAGCAGCAAGGGAAAAACAACAAATAACACATAAGGGAATCCCCATAAGGTTAACAGCTGATCTCTCAGCAGAAACCCTACAAGCCAGAAGGGAGTGGCAGGACATACTGAAAGTGATGAAGGAGAATAACCTGCAGCCAAGACTACTCTACCCAGCAAGGATCTCATTCAGATGTGATGGAGAAATTAAAACATTTACAGACAAGCAAAAGCTGAGAGAGTTCAGCACCACCAAACCAGCTTTACAACAAATGCTAAAGGATCTTCTCTAGGCAAGAAACACAAGAGAAGGAAAAGACCTATAATAACGAACCCAAAACAATTTAGAAAATGGGAAAAGGAACATACATATCGATAATTACCTTAAATGTAAATGGACTAAATGCTCCCACCAAAAGACACAGATTAGCTGAATGGATACAAAAACAAGACCCTTATATATGCTGTCTACAAGAGACCCACTTCAGACCTAGAGACACATACAGACTGAAAGTAAGGGGATGGAAAAAGATATTCCATGCAAATGGAAACCAAAAGAAAGCTGGAGTAGCAATTCTCATATCAGAAAAATAGACTTTAAAATAAGGACTATTAAAAGAGACAAAGAAGGACACTACATAATGATCAAGGGATCGATCCAAGAAGAAGATATAACAATTGTAAATATTTATGCACCCAACATAGGAGCACCTCAATACATAAGGCAAATACTAACAGCCATAAAAGGGGAAATCGACAGTAACACATTCATAGTAGGGGACTTAAACACCCCACTTTCACCCATGGACAGATCATCCAAAATGAAAATAAATAAGGAAACACAAGCTTTAAATGATACATTAAACAAGATGGACTTAATTGATATTTATAGGACACTCCATCCAAAAACAATAGAATACACATTTTTCTCAAGTGCTCATGGAATATTCTCCAGGATAGATCATATCTTAGGTCACAAATCAAGCCTTGGTAAATTTAAGAAAATTGAAATTGTATCAAGTATCTTTTCTGACCACAACGCCATGAGACTAGATATCAATTACAGGAAAAGATCTGTAAAAAATACAAACACATGGAGGCTAAACAATACACTACTTAATAATGAAGTGATCACTGAAGAAATCAAAGAGGAAATCAAAAAATACCTAGAAACAAATGACAATGGAGACACAACGACCCAAAACCTGTGAGATGCAGCAAAAGCAGTTCTAAGGGGGAAGTTTATAGCAATACAAGCCCACCTTAAGAAGCAGGAAACATCTCGAATAAACAACCTAACCTTGCACCTCAAGCAATTAGAGAAAGAAGAACAAAAAAACCCCAAAGCTAGCAGAAGGACAGAAATTATAAAAATCAGATCAGAAATAAATGAAAAAGAAATGAAGGAAACAATAGCAAAAATCAATAAAACTAAAAGCTGGTTCTTTGAGAAGATAAACAAAATAGATAAACCACTAGCCAGACTCATCAAGAAAAAAAGGGAGAAGACTCAAATCAATAGAATTAGAAATGAAAAAGGAGAGGTAACAACTGACACTGCAGAAATAAAAGAGATCATGAGAGATTACTACAAGCAACTCTATGCCAATAAAACGGACAATCTGGACGAAATGGACAAATTCTTAGAAATGCACAACCTGCCAAGACTGAATCAGGAAGAAATAGAAAATATGAACAGACCAATCACAAGCACTGAAATTGAAACAGTGATTAAAAATCTTCCAACAAACAAAAGCCCAGGACCAGATGGCTTCACAGGCGAATTCTATCAGACATTTAGAGAAGAGCTAACACCTATCCTTCTCAAACTCTTCCAAAATATAGCAGAGGGAGGAACATTCCCAAACTCATTCTACGAGGCCACCATCACCTTGATACCAAAACCAGACAAGGATGTCACAAAGAAAGAAAACTACAGGCCAATATCACTGATGAACATAGATGCAAAAATCCTCAACAAAATACTAGCAAACAGAATCCAACAGCACATTAAAAGGATCATACACGATGATCAAGTGGGGTTTATTCCAGGAATGCAAGGATTCTTCAATATACGCAAATCTATCAATGTGATAAACCATATTAACAAATTGAAGGAGAAAAACCATATGATCATCTCAAGAGATGCAGAGAAAGCTTTTGACAAAATTCAACACCCATTTATGATAAAAACCCTGCAGAAAGTAGGCATAGAGGGAACTTTCCTCAACATAATAAAGGCCATATATGACAAGCCCACAGCAAACATCATCCTCAATGGTGAAAAACTGAAAGCATTTCCACTAAGATCAGGAACAAGACAAGGTTGCCCACTCTCACCACTCTTATTCAACATAGTTTTGGAAGTTTTAGCCACAGCAATCAGAGAAGAAAAGGAAATAATAGGAATCCAAATCGGAAAGAAGAAGTAAAGCTGTCACTGTTTGCAGATGACATGATCCTATATATAGAGAACCCTAAGGATGCTACCAGAAAACTACTAGAGCTAATCAATGAATTTGGTAAAGTGGCAGGATACAAAATTAATGCACAGAAATCTCTGGCATTCTTATATACTAATGATGAAAAATCTGAAAGTGAAATGAAGAAAACACTCCCATTTACCATTGCAACAAAAAGAATAAAATATCTAGGAATAAACCTACCTAAGGAGACAAAAGACCTGTATGCAGAAAATTATAAGACACTGATGAAAGAAATTAAAGATGATACAAATAGATGGAGAGATATACCATGTTCTTGGATTGGAAGAATCAACATTGTGAAAATGACTCTACTACCCAAAGCAATCTATAGATTCAATGCAATCCCTATCAAACTACCACTGGCATTTTTCACAGAACTAGAACAAAAAATTTTGCAAATTGTATGGAAACACAAAAGACCCCGAATAGCCAAAGCAATCTTGAGAACGAAAGAAGGAACTGGAGGAATCAGGCTCCCTGACTTCAGACTATACTACAAAGCTACAGTTATCAAGACGGTATGGTACTGGCACAAAAACAGAAATACAGATCAATGGAACAGGATAGAAAGCCCAGAGATAAACCCATGCACATATGGACACCTTATCTTTGATAAAGGTGGCAGTAATGTACAGTGGAGAAAGGACAGCCTCTTCAATAAGTGGTGCTGGGAAAACTGGACAGGTACATGTAAAAGTATGAGATTAGATCACTCCCTAACACCATACACAATAATAAGCTCAAAATGGATTAAAGACCTAAATGTAAGGCCAGAAACTCTCAAACTCTTAGAGGAAAACATAGGCAGAACACTCTATAACATAAATCACAGCAAGATCCTTTCTGACCCACCTCCTAGAGTAATGGAAATAAAAACAAAAATAAACAAATGGGACCTAATGAAACTTCAAAGCTTTTGCACAGCAAAGGAAACCGTAAACAAGACCAAAAGACAACCCTCAGAATGGGAGAAAATATTTGCAAATGAAGCAACCGACAAAGGATTAATCTCCAAAATTTACAAGCAGCTCATGCAGCTCAATAACAAGAAAACAAACAACCCAATCGAAAAATGGGCAGAAGACCTAAATAGACATTTCTCCAAAGAAGATATAGACTGCCAACAAACACATGAAAGAATGCTCAACATCATTAATCATTAGAGAAATGCAAATCAAAACTACAATGAGATATCATCTCACACCAGTCAGAATGGCCATCATCAAAAAATCTAGAAACAATAAATGCTGGAGAGTGTGTGGAGAAAAGGGAACACTCTTGCACTGCTGGTGGGTATGTGAATTGGTTCAGCCACTATGGAGAACAGTATGGAGGTTCCTTAAAAAACTAAAAATAGAACTACCACATGACCCAGCAATCCCACTACTGGGCATATACCCTGAGAAAACCAAAATTCAAAAAGAGTCATGTACCAAAATGTTCATTGCAGCTCTATTTACAATAGCCCGGAGATGGAAACAACCTAAGTGCCCATCATTGGATGAATGGATAAAGAAGATGTGGCGCATATATACAATGGAATATTACTCAGCCATAAAAAGAAACGAAATTGAGCTGTTTGTAATGAGGTGGATAGACCTAGAGTCTGTCATACGGAGTGAAGTAAGTCAGAAAGAAAAAGACAAATACCGTATGCTAACACATATATATGGAATTTAAGGAAAAAATGTCATGAAGAACCTAGGGGTAAAGCAGGAATAAAGACGCAGACCTCCTAGAGAACGGACTTGAGTTTATGGGAAGGGGGAAGGGTGAGCTGTGACAGGGCGAGAGAGAGTCATGGTCATATACACACTAACAAACGTAGTAAGGTAGATAGCTAGTGGGAAGCAGCCGCATGGCACAGGGATATTGGCTCGGTGCTTTGTGACAGCCTGGAGGGGTGGGATAGGGAGGGTGGGAGGGAGGGAGCCACAAGAGGGAAGACATATGGGAATATATGTTTATGTATGACTGATTCACTTTGTTATAAAGCAGAAACTAACACACCATTGTAAAGCAATTATACCCCAATAAAGATGTTAAAAAAAAATAGAAAAATATCAATTTCTTGAGAAATTGGAAACACTCAGAGACGAGGTATAAAGGGATGAGCTAGCAAAGAAGACAGAAGAAACAGCCAGAGAAGTAGGAGGAAAAACTATTGTGATCTCATACAGCCAAAGAAGGAAAATGTTTCAAGAAGAAAGGAGTGTCAACCAGGCTCTAGTACTATTGAGGAGCCCACTAAGAGGAACTAGAAAATGACTATTTGATGTATTGGTAAAATAGATAGATTTAGATGTCCATGGTGATTAAAAAGTTCCAGTGCAGTAGGAATCCTACTTACAGTTGTCCACAGATGAGCTAAGGGGGTTAAGTAAATTCCCAGAAATTATATAAAGTTTGTATGTGGCATATGCATTTTTCTGTGGAAAAGATTGATAGGTTTCGTCATATATACTCTAACAGCGTGGACTGTCTGCTTCCTCTTGTTTTGGTGTGTGTGTGTGTGTATGTGTGTGTGTGTGTGTGTGTGTGTGTGTGTGTGTGTGTGTGTGTGTGTGCACATGTGTGTGTCCCTTTTTAGATTCTGGCTCCTGCAATTTATTGCTGAAGAATATTGATATTTACTGTCTATTTCTCACATTAACAGAGAATGAACATTAAGCTGGTTTTATTTTCATCCTCTGATGACACAAAACAATTCTGATAACATTTCAAATAGAATTTTTGGCATAGGGGAAACAGTATTGAATTTAGGCTCAGAAGAACTGAATTTTCAGCCGCTTCCTAGCTGTGAGATCTCAGGTAAGATGTTTAAATGTACTAAACCTCAATTTCTTTGTATGTAAAATAGGCAAAATAATAATAATCTAGAAGGGTTTGGGGGAGAGTAGAATGAGATGTTGATTTAGAAAGCACTTTGAAAATTATGAACTGCTATAAAACAATAATTATTCTTTACTACATATACTTTATATGAAGAGATGTGAAAAATGAGAGAGACTATTTTATTTATAGCTGTGGTAGGTACAAGTGGACAGAGCAAAGTAGGAAGCACTTTCCTTGTGCCTCAAGGAAAATGGTGGCCAGAGCTTTCCCTCCTGCTAATATTTACCCCACTGACTCAATAAAAACAAAAAAAAAAACTCCTTCCATTTTTGAAGTGGATGAGAGCACATCATAAAAACTATGAAGTCAGGTCAAAGGTCTTCACTTATTTTTTTGGTAAGTAGAACAATCTAAACAGAATCATATGCATTTTATGCAAAGGAGAATATAAGATGAAATTTAGTTTGGGAGCAATTCTTTCAAGGCCTAAGTGTTGCCTCCTCTTCCTTTGATAAATAGTTGTTTATTAGTTTCTCATGTTTTCACTCTAGAAGATGTTTGTATTCACAAGATAGGGTGATAAAATGCACTTTCCTTTTTCAATAGTAGAATGATTTTTCTTTGCCTGTCAATGAAAACAAACTCTTCCGTGCTGGAATGTCTAAAATGCTGACTCACAGCTAGTTCTTGGGGGGAACTTGTTTTCGTTAACTTCTCCATTAATAGTACAAATCTGTAGCCTGATTGAAATGTCCTATGAAATTGCCCTATTCCACTCAAATCTGGAAGCCTTCCCCTGAAGCAACTATTCTGAGATATTGCTACTGATTCTGTGAAATAAAATATGCTCCAGATTTGACAAGTAAAGATTAATTTGGAGAGGGCCCTTGGCGTCCCCTCCCTTTATGGATGAAAAGAAGTCCCACAGTCTTGTGGGCTGTGCAGATGCTGTCATTAGAGAAGCCATCACAATGATCTCCCCACCTGTGAGCTCTGCAGTTCTGGACAATTCCAGAGACTGTAATGAAGACTAATTTCTTGAATAATACCGGTTCTGAATAACAATTTTAAAATAATGCAAGTTTACTGAAAATTGAAATGCCTTTAAAAAAATTCAAATACAGATATGATTGAGAAAATGTTATTTTCAAAGGAACTAAATGTAATTTTATTAATATTTGGCACATTTTGTTAGTTAAGATACATTGTATTTACTTATTTATTTACTTATTTATTTAACATCTTTAATGGAGTATAATTGCTTTACAATGGTGTGTTAGTTTCTGCTTTATAACAAAGTGAATCAGTTATGCATATACATATGTTCCCATATCTCTTCCCTCTTAAGTCTGCCTCCCCACCACCCTCCCTATCCCACCCCTCCAGGCGGTCACAAATCACCGAGCCGATCTCCCTGTGCTATGCGGCTGCTTCCCACTAGCTATCTACCTTACGTTTCGTAGTGTATATATGTCCATGCCTGTCTCTCACTTTGTCACAGCTTACCCTTCCCCCTCCCAATAACCTCAAGTCCATTCTCTAGTAGGGCTGTGACTTTATTCCTGTCTTATCCCTAGGTTCTTCATGACATTTTTTTTTCTTAAATTCCATATATATGTGTTAGCTTACAGTATTTGGCTTTCTGTTTCTGACTTACTTCACTCTGTATGACAGACTCTAGGTCTATCCACCTCATTACAAATAGCTCCATTTCGTTTCTTTTTATGGCTGAGTAATATTCCATTGTATATATGTGCCACATCTTCTTTATGCACTCATCCGATGATGGACACTTAGGTTGTTTTCATCTCCCAGCTATTGTAAACAGAGCTGCAATGAATATTTTGGTACATGACGCTTTTTGAATTATGGTTTTCTCAGGGTATATGCCCAGTAGTGGGATTGCTGGGTCATATGGTAGCTCCATTTGTAGTTTTTTAAGGAACCTCCATACTGTTCTCCACAGTGGCTGTATCAATTTACATTCCCACCAACAGTGCAAGAGGGTTCACTTTTCTCCACACCCTCTCCAGCATTTATTTTTTCTAGATTTTTTGATGATGGCCATTCTGACTGGTGTGAGATGATATCTCATTGTAGTTTTGATTTGCATTTCTCTAATGATTAATGAAGTTGAGCATTCTTTCACGTGTTTGTTGGCAGTCTGTATATCTTCTTTGGAGAAATGTCTATTTAGGTTTTCTGCCCATTTTTGGATTGGGTTGTTTATTTTTTTCTTACTGAGCTGCATGACCTGCTTATAAATTTTGGAGATTAATCCTTTGTCAGTTGCTTCATTTGCAAATATTTTCTCCCATTCTGACGGTTGTCTTTTGGTCTTGTTTATGGTTTCCTTTGCTGTGCAAAAGCTTTGGAGTTTCATTAGGTCCCATTTGTTTATTTTTGTTTTTATTTCCATTTCTCTGGGAGGTGGGTCAGAAAGGATCTTGTTGTGATTTATGTCATAGAGTGTTCTGCCTATGTTTTCCTCTAAGAATTTGAGAGTTTCTGGCCTTACATTTAGGCCTTTAATCCATTGTGAGCTTATTTTTGTGTATGGTGTTAGGGAGTGATCTAATCTCATACTTTTACATGTACCTCTCCAGTTTTCCCAGCACCACTTATTGAAGAGGCTGTCCTTTCACCACTGTACATTCCTACCTCCTTTTTCAAAAATAAGGTGACCATATGTGCGTGGGTTTATCTCTGGGATTTCTTTCCTGTTCTATCCTGTTTTGATTTATCTTTCTGTTTTTGTGCCAGTACCATACTGTCTTGATTACTGTAGCCTTGTAGTATAGTCTGAAGTCAGGAAGCCTGGTTCCTCCAGCTCCGTTTTTCGTTCTCAAGATTGCTTTGACTATTCGGGGTCTTTTGTGTTTCCATACAAATTGTGAACTTTTTTGTTTTACTTCTCTGAAAAATACCAGTGGTAGTTTGATAGGGATTGCATTGAATCTGTAGATTGCATTTGGTAGTAGAGTCATTTTCACAATGTTGATTCTTCCAATCCAAGAACATGGTATATCTCTCCATCTATTTGTATCATCTTTAATTTCTTTCATCAGTGTCTTATAATTTTCTGCATACAGGTCTTTTGTCTCCTTAGGTAGGGTTATTCCTAGGTATTTTATTCTTTTTGTTGCAATGGTAAATGGGAGTGTTTTCTTGATTTCACTTTCAGATTTTTCATCATTAGTGTATAGGAATGCCAGAGATTTCTGTGTATTAATTTTGTATGCTGCTACTTTACCAAATTCATTGATTAGCTCTAGTAGTTATCTGGTAGCACCTTTAGGATTCTCTATGTATAGGATCATGTCATCTGCAAACAGTGACAACTTTACTTCTTTTCCGATTTAGATTCCTGTTATTTCCTTTTCTTCTCCGATTGCTGTGGCTAAAACTTCCAAAACTATGTTGAATAAGAGTGGTGAGAGTGGGCAACCTTGTCTTGTTCCTGATCTTAGTGGAAATGCTTTCAGATTTTCACCATTGAGGATGATGTTGGCTGTGGGTTTGTCATATATGGCCTTTATTATGTTGAGGAAAGTTCCCTCTATGCCTACTTTCTGCAGGGTTTTTATCATAAATGGGTGTTGAATTTTGTCAAAAGCTTTCTCTGCATCTCTTGAGATGATCATATGGTTTTTCTCCTTCAATTTGTTATTATGGTTTATCACATTGATTGTTTTGGGTGTATTGAAGAATCCTTGCATTCCTGGAACAAACCCCACTTGATCATAGTGTATGATCCTTTTAATGTGCTGTTGGATTCTGTTTGCTAGTATTTTGTTGAGGATTTTTGCATCTATGTTCATCAGTGATATTGGCCTGTAGTTTTCTTTCTTTGTGACATCCTTGTCTGATTTTGGTATCAGGGTGATGGTGGCCTCGTAGAATGAGTTTGGGAGTGTTCCTCCCTCTGCTATATTTTGGAAGAGTTTGAGAAGGATAGGTGTTAGCTCTTCTCTAAATGTTTGATAGCATTCGCCTGTGATTCCATCTGGTCCTGGGCTTTTGTTTGTTGGAAGATTTTTAATCACTGTTTCAATTTCAGTGCTTGTGATTGGTCTGTTCATATTTTCTATTTCTTCCTGATTCAGTCTTGGCATGTTGTGCATTTCTAAGAAATTGTCCATTTCTTCCAGGTTGTCCATTTTATTGACATAGAGTTGCTTGTAGTAATCTCTCATGATCTTTTGTATTTCTCTAGTGTCACTTGTTACTTCTCCTTTATCATTTCTAATTCTATTGATTTGAGTCTTCTCCCTTTTTTTCTTGATGAGTCTGGCTAATGGTTTATCAATTTTGTTTATCTTCTCAAAGAACCAGCTTTTAGTTTTATTGATCTTTGCTGTCGTTTCCTTCATTTCTTTATCATTCATTACTGATCTGATCTTTATGATTTCTTTCTTTCTGCTAGCTTTGGGGTTTTTGTGTTCTTCTTTCTCTAATTGCTTGAGGTGCAAGGTTATGTTGTTTATTCGAGGTGTTTCCTGTTTCTTAAGGTAGGATTGTATTGCTATAAACTTCCCCCTTAGAACTGCTTTTGCTGCATCCCATAGGTTTTGGGTCATCGTGTCTCCATTGTCATATGTTTCTAGGTATTTTTTGATTTCCTCTTTGATTTCTTCAGTGATCACTTCGTTATTAAGTAGTGAATTGTTTAGCCTCAATGTGTTTGTATTTTTTGCTGATCTTTTCCTGTAATTGATACCTAGTCTCATAGCGTTGTGGTGGGAAAAGATACTTGATACAATTTCAATTTTCTTAAATTTACCAAGGCTTGATTTGTGACCCAAGATATGGTCTACCCTGGAGGATGTTCCATGAGCACTTGAGAAAAATGTTTATTCTGTTGTTTTTGGATGGAATGGCCTATAAATATCAATTAAGTCCATCTTGTTTAATGTATCATTTAAAGCTTGTGTTTCCTTATTTATTTTCATTTTGGATGATTTGTCCATTGGTGAAAGTGGGGTTTTAAAGTCCACTACTATGAATGCGTTACTGTCAATTTCCCCTTTTATAGCTCTTAGTATTTGTCTTATATATTAACGTGCTTCCATGTTGGGTGCATACATATTTACAATTGTTATATCTTCTTCTTGGATCGATCCCTTGATCATTATGTAGTGTCCTTCTTTGTCTCTTGTAATAGTCTTTATTTTAAAGTCTATTTTGTCTGATATGAGAATTGCTACTCCAGCTTTCTTTTGGTTTCCATTTGCATGAAATATCTTTTTCCATCCCCTTACTTTCAGTCTGTATGTGTCTCTAGGTCTGAAGTGGGTCTCTTGTAGACAAGTATATGGGTCTTGTTTTTGTATCCATTCAGCCAATCTGTGTCTTTTGGTGGGAGCATTTAGTCCATTTACATTTAAGGTAATTATTGATATGTATGTTCCTATTTCCATTTTCTTAATTGTTTTGGGTTCGTTATTGTAGGTCTTTTCCTTCTCTTGTGTTTCTTGCCTAGAGAAGTTCCTTTAGCATTTGTTGTAGAGCTGGTTTGGTGGTGCTGAACTCTCTCAGCTTTTGCTTGTCTGTAAATGTTTTAATTTCTCCATCACATCTGAATGAGATCCTTGCTGGGTAGAGTAATCTTTGTTGCAGGTTTTTCTCCTTTATCACTTTAAATATGTCCTTCCAGTCCCTTCTGTCTTACAGAATGTCTGCTGAGAGATTAGCTGTTAACCTTATGGGGATTCCCTTGTGTGTTATTTGTTGTTTTTCCCTTGCTGCTTTTAATATGCTTTCTTTGTATTTAATTTTTGACAGTTTGATTAATATGTGTCTTGGCGTATTTCTCCTTGTATTTATCCTGAATGGGACTCTCTGTGCTTCCTACACTTCATTAACTATTTCCATTCCCATATTCGGGAAGTTTTTAACTATAATCTCTTCAAATATTTTCTCAGTCCCTTTCTTTTTCTCTTCTTCTTCTGGAACACCTATAATTCGAATGTTGGTGCATTTAATGTTGTCCCAGAGGTCTCTGAGACTGTCCTCAGTTCTTTTCATTCTTTTTTCTTTATTCTGCTCTGCAGTAGTTATTTCCACTATTTTATCTTCCAGGTCACTTATCCGTTCTTCTTCCTCAGTTATTCTGCTATTGATCCCATCTAGAGTATTTTTAATTTCATTTACTGTGTTGTTCATTGTTGTTTGTTTCATCTTTAGTTCTTCTAGGTCCTTGTTGAATGTTTCTTGCATTTTGTCCATTCTATTTCCAAGATTTTGGATCATCTTTGCTATCATTATTCTGAATTCTTTTTCAGGTAGACTGCCTATTTCCTCTTCATTTGTGAGGTCTGGTGGGTTTTTATCTTGCTCCTTCATCTGCTGTGTGTTTTTCTGTCTTCTCATTTTGCTTATCTTACTGTGTTTGGGGTCTCCTTTTCACAGGTTTGTAGTTCCCATTGTTTTTGGTGTCTGCCCTCAGTGGTTAAGGTTGGTTCAGTGGGTTGTGTAGGTTTCCTGGTGGAGGGTACTAGTGCCTGTGTTCTGGTGGATGAGGCTGGATTTTTTCTTTCTGGTGGGCAGGTCCATGTCTGGTGGTGTGTTTTGGGGTGTCTGTGGACTTATTATGATTTTAGGCAGCCTCTTTGCTAATGGGTGGGGTTGTGTCCCTGTCTTGCTAGTTGTTTGGCATAGGATGTCCAGCACTGTAGCTTGCTGGTCGTTGAGTGAAGCTGGGTGCTGGTGTTGAGATGGAGATCTCTGGGAGATTTTCACTGTTTGATATTATGTGGAGCTGGGAGGATTCTTGTGGACCAGTGTCCTGAAGTTGGCTCTCCCACCTCAGAGACTCAGCACTGACTCCTGACTGCAGCACCAAGAGCCTTTCATCCACACGGCTCAGAATAAAAGGGAGAAAAATTAGAAAGTAAGAATTAGTAGAAGTAGAAAGAAAGAAAGAAAGGGAGGGAGGGAGGGAAGGAGGAAGGAAGGAAGGAAGGAGGGAAGGAAGGAAAAAAGGAAAAAAAGAAAGAAGATAAAGTAAAATAAAATAAAGTAAGATAAAATACAATAAAGTTATTATAATAAAAAAATAATTTTTAAGGAAAAAAAACAAACGGACGGATAGAACCCTAGGACAAATGGTGGAAGCAAAGCTATGCAGACATAATCTCACACAGAAGCATACACATACACACTCACAAAAAGAGGAAATGGGGGAAAAATCATAAATCTTGCTCTCAAAGTCCACCTCCTCAATTTGGGATGTTTCGTTGTCTATTCATGTGTTCCACAGATGCAGGGTACATCAAATTGATTGTGGAGCTTTAATCCGCTGCTTCTGAGGCTGCTGGGAGAGATTTCCCTTTCTCTTCCTTGTTCTCACAGCTCCCAGGGTCTCAGCTTTTGATTTGGCCCTGCCTCTGCGTGTAGATCGCCGGAGGGCATCTGTTCTTTGCTCAGAGAGGACGGGGTTAAAGGAGCCGCTGATTCGGGGGCTCTGGCTCACTCAGGCCGGGGGGACTGAGGGGCACGGAGTGCGGGGCGAGCCTGCAGCAGCAGAGGCCGGCGTGACGTTGCACCAGCCTGAGGCGTGCCGGGCGTTCTTCCGGGGGAGTTGTCCCTGGATCCTGGGAACCTGGCAGTGGCGGGCTGCACAGGCTCCCCGGAAGGGGGTTGTGGATAGTAACCTGTGCTCACACACAGGCTTTTTAGTGGCGGCAGCAGCAGCCTTAGCGTCTCATGCCCGTCTCTGGGGTCCACGCTTTTAGCCGCGGATCGCGCCCGTCTCTGGAGCTCCTTTAAGCAGTGCTCTTAATCCCCTCTCCTCACGCACCAGGAAACGAAGAGGGAAGAAAAAGTCTCTTGCCTCTTTGGCAGGTCCAGACTTTTCCCCGGACTCCCTCCCGGCTAGCCGTGGTGCACTAACCCCCTGCAGGCTGTGTTCATGCTGCCAACCCCAGTCCTCTCCCTGCGCTCCGACTGAAGCGCGAGCCTCAACTCCCAGCCCCGCCCACCCCAGCGGGTAAGCAGACAACCTCTCGGGCTGGTGAGTGCCGGTCGGCCCTGATCCTCTGTGTGGGAATCTCTCTGCTTTGCCTCCACACCCCTGTTGCTGTGCTCTCCTCCGCGCCTCCAAAGCTTTCCCCCTGCGCCACCTGCAGTCTCCGCCTGCGAAGGGGCTTCCTAGTGTGTGGAAACCCTTCTTCCTTCACAGCTCCCTCCCACTGGTGCAGGTCCCATCCCTATCCTTTTGTTTCTGTTTATTTTTTCTTTTGCCCTACCCAGTTACGTGGGGAGTTTCTTGCCTTTTGGGAGGTCTGAGGTCTTCTGCCAGTGTTCAGTAGGTGTTCTGTAGGAGTTGTTCCACGTGTAGATGTATTTCTGGTGTATCTGTGGGGAGGAAGGCGATCTCGGCGTCTTACTCTTCCTCCATCTTTCCGGAAGCCCCCCTCTTCTGAATAACTAGGCTTTAAAATCCTTAGGCCCTGGATTCTACCTCACCCAGTTTCTGACTAAAACTGAGTTGCTACATTGTATTTAAAAAATAGGTTGGGTTATACCTGTAAACTGGCAACTCATTTTCCTGTGCAGTTATTTATTTCCTTTCAAAGTAGTCCTGTGAGAGGACTTGAGTCTTACTTCAACAATGTTATCAAGTGTTCAAAATATTTTCTGAAATATATTTTGGGTTTATTGTCAGAGAATTTTTTTGCTGACCTTCTTTTTTTGGGCCTCTCACTGTTGTGGCCTCTCCCGTTGCGGAGCACAGGCTCCGGACACGCAGGCTCAGTGGCCCAGCCGCTCCGCGGCATGTGGAATCTTCCCGGACCGGGGCACGAACCCGTATCCCCTGCATCGGCAGGCGGTCTCTCAACCACTGCGCCACCAGGGAAGCCCTGCTGACCTTCTTTATCAGACTCTTCTCCAAATGAATCTTAACAGTTTGAAGAAATGAAATGAAGATTGTCTACCCCAGAGGACATTTTCATAAATCAATTTCAGGCTTTGAAGGCTAAATTTCAAAAATGTATTCTGAACATGGTTTTAGGATTGGTAGTATGGTTGAAAATAAGTATATAATCTTTTTTACTACGTTGAAGGTAGGGTGATAACTAACCCTGACCCAAGACTTTCTCACTTTTAGTACTGAAAGCCATATCTGAGAAAACCTCCCAACCCCAGGAAAATTGAAAAGATAGATGATCCTAAAAAGGGGACTCTTTTTATTTGGATGATAGTGATCTTAAATTCTCTTGAACTCTGTTAAGGTATATAGAACTTATAGCTTGTCACAAAACAGCCCAGAATAAAGATCAAATCTAACTTCCTTTCCAGCTAGGTGTGGTCATGTGACTAAGCACTAGACAATGGGATATAAGTTATACGTGGAACCTCTGAGAAGTGTCCTTAAAGGGGAGGGATTAGCCCTCCTTCTCCCTTCCCTGCACCTACCACCATATTAATGAGATGACCTTGGGGAAGAAAGTCACACCTAGTGGGACTTGGGTCATTGTCACTGTGGAGTGCCATATTAGCCCTGAATTGTTTACTTCCGTACTTCTTGATTGAGAGAAGGAGAAGCAAATTTATATTTTTAAAGCTGCTGTTATTTGAAGTTTGTCTGTTACCCAACACTGAATCAAATCCTCTGATATGATAGTAAGAAGTTTTAACAAGAAAGATGCTTTTTTTTTCAACTCCTTAATGGTCAGAGGAAAACCCATACCTTACACCATGATTCTTCATCTTAGTTTTATAATGTTTATTTGTCCCCAGAGTCTTAAAGTTCAAATTTTAAAATTAATTTTAATTTACCTTAAAGTATAGAGGGAGGTCAAAGTGAGGTTTTACAAGGGAAGAGGAAATCAAACAGACATTCACTTTTTTGAAGTTTTGTAGCAACCTCTCCCAAGAGATTTTGGAGATGAGAATTTTGTAGAATTCGGGGGAGTGTTGAAACTGTTCACCATCTTTTTCTTAAAGACAGTCCACCCTTCTGATTCTCCTTGTAACTCTTATTATTTCTTCTCAAATTGCTTTGTGGACACTTCTTGCTTTGCTAGTATATTTTTTGATGTACTTCTTTCATCTTTAACAATTTTTCCCCTTTTATACCATATTATTAATTGATCTCATCTACTTTTTATTGAAATAAAGTTAATTTATTTAAAGCCAAGTTCTATATACATTGGCATATCATTCTTTATTTTACCTTTATGTAATTCCTGGCTCTTCTCTTAACCCATGACTTGTTTGCCTCTGCCTTAATTCTAGCCATTTCCCTAAATACAAATGTGAATCAACTGTTAAATATTAGCTTGTTATTTTTAGAATACTCTATTTTCTCTTTTCTTCCTTATCTAAAAGAGACCACTTTTAATTTTTCTCAGTCTGGGACAGGGGTTTCAAATGTTTTTGACCATAACCCACACACTGCAACCCAATAATTCACATACACACACACACACAGATGCATGTGCAAATAGAATGGACTATAATTGAATAGAAGAAAAGAGAAAACATATTTTATAGTAATTTGAATCTCATACAGTAAGAGTAAGTAATCTTTACTTTTGTTTAATTTTATACACATACACACAATTACTGGATGAGACACACTCTGTTTTCTAGCCTTTTCTATTCCAGTCTATTTTGTTCTCTTCTATTTTGTTCAAAATGAATATGTAACAAATCAACAAAATTAAGTTCTCAATCCACTAACAAATCATGATACACAATTTGAAAAGCACTCACTAAAAAATTCTTATCAAAAGGGAGGAGAAAGGGAGAATATCCTTGATATCTTCCAGAACCCAAGGAGTTTTCTAAAAGGTCAGATAAAATAACTTCTGGTGGCTGTGTTTATGGTATCAAAACTATATTTTCAGTGTCAAGGTGAAGTAGAGAATTGGCTCTCATCTGCTTTTGTATTCTAAACTACCATTATAACATTGATTATTTCTACAATTTATCTTTAGCCCAGACTTTCTGTTCCAAGTTCCTATAGTCATACTCTGGTATCTTTCTTGTAGTGAGATGCTCTATATGTAATTCATACTATTCAAAATTCAAACTAATTGAAAAGAATACCTTCTCCCTAATCCAATCTCCCATTGTGAATTCTGTTTCTCTATTTGAGTGACATATGCAGGAAACCAAGTTAGAAACCTGTCATTCTTGACTCTGCCCTTTTCTTCATCCTCCAAACTCAATGCCCATTTTTCCTTACTCACTAAGTCTGGCAAATTTTAAAGTTTGAATTTTTGTTGAATCACCCCATGTTCTTCAACCCTATTGCCTCTGTCCAGTTTCTGACTCTCCCTGCATCTTTACTTGGGTTACAATCATATCTTTGGAATCACTTGACTGCTCTAGTTTTGTCTGCCTCAAATCTCATTCCTCCACACAGGCACCACAGGGGATAATAGACATTTCAAATCTGACTATGATCTTCCTTTAATTAAAACCGTTCAATGACTGCATCACCTATAAGATACAATCCAAGTTCCTTAAAGTGGCCAAACTGCTCTAGCTCACACAGCCTGCCGAGACTCACATCTATGCTTTGATAATGCTTTCATCTGTACCTTCTTCATTTTCAGCCTTTAAGACTAGTATCAGGTGTCTTCCCTTTAGAAGATTTCACTGGCATCTCCATCCAGGGTGAATTAAATACCTCTTCCCTCTGCTCCCAAAATATCTTGTGAATTTTCTCCTATTTTACTCATCATATTGTTCTAGTTATCTGTTTAAATATGTCTTCTTAATTAGGACACATAGTAGGCCCTCAATAAATATATACTTAATGAGTGCATGAATTAACTAATGCATTAGTGAGTGAACTAATATAGTGGTAACATAGTGTGCATGGAACAAGGACACAATAGAAATAAATTTTATTTAATTCTGAGATGAGCTGGAAAGAACCCCTCCTATCCAAAAAAAAGATTTGATTCTTCTGATTTTGGTAGCTGGATAGTGTCCTTGACCTTTCACAATTCCACATATGATCTCCCTGAATAGAAGGCTTAGAGATGGTGACCTTTGCTTTAAGGCAAAAAATCCCACATCACACTGTTTTCAGTAAGCTGTAAGCAGGGTTGATTCAACCATATTCCGGGAGATAGATATTGATTATATTATTACTGACAAAGGAATTCATTCAACCAACTTTACATTTTGTTACAGTATACATTATGCAAATCCTTAGAAAACTACTCCATTTGAATGAGCCATTTGGTTCTAAGATTAATTTCTCACTAAAAGGAATTAGGTTAACCCAACCGTATGTAATATTTGGCAGGAAGTTAACTAGCTTAAAAAAAAGGTAGCAAATGTAAATTTGTTTTCTAGAAAGCATCTTAAAGAAATGTTAAACAATTATGACTTTTTATTTGTAATGCTAAAATTTGCTCAAATACCTTTTTATATTTCCTGCATACCTATTCAACTATAGTAAAATCTCTATCATATTAGAAGTATCTTTTTATTTTTATTTAAATTGAGTGTATATTTCAGCACCTACTTTTGGTCATGACCTAGCATATTGTTAACAGACATAACATTTATTTATTTTTTTAACATCTTTATTGCAGTATAATTGCTTTACAATGTTGAGTTAGCTTCAGCTGTATAAAAAAGTGAGTCAGCTATACATATACATATGTTCCCATATCCCCTCCCTCTTGCGTCTCCCTCCCACCCTCCCTATCCCACCCCTCTTTGTGATCACAGATCACTGAGCTGACCTCCCTATGCTATGTGGCTGCTTCCCACTAGCTATATATTTTACATTTGGTAGTGTATGTATGTTCATGCCAATCTCTCACTTCATCCCAGCTTAACCTTCCCCTCTCCATGTGCTCAAGTCCATTCTCTCGTCTAAGTCTTTATTCCTGTCCTGATACTAGGTTCTTTGGAAACTTTTTTTTTTTTTTAGATTTCATATATAAGTATTAGCATATGGTATTTGTTTTTCTCTTTCTGACTTACTTCACTCTGTATGACAGTCTCTAGGTCCATCCACCTCACTACAAATAACTCAATTTCGTTTCTTTTTATGGCTGAGTAATATTCCATTGTATATATGTGCCACATCTTCTTTATCCATTCATCTGTTGATGGACACTTAGGTTGCTTCCATGTCCTGGCTATTGTAAATAGTGCTGCAATGAACATTGGGGTGCATGTGTCTTTTTGAATTCTGGTTTTCTCAGGGTATATGCCCAGTAGTGGGATTGCTGGGTCGTATGGTAGCTCTATTTTTAGTTTTTTAAGGAAGCTCCATACTATTTTCCATAGTGGCTGCACCAACTTACATTCCCACCAACAGTGCAAGAAGGTTCCCTTTTCTCCACACCCTCTCCAGCATTTATTGTTTGTAGATTTTTTGATGATGGCCATTCTGACCAGTGTGAGGTGATACCTCATTGTAGTTTTGATTTGTATTTCTCTAATGATTATTGATGTTGAGCATCCTTTCATGTGTTTTGGCAATCTGTATATCTTCTTTGGAGAAATGCCTATTTAGGTCTTCTGCCCATTTTTGAATGGGATTGTTTATATTTGTGATATTGAGCTGCAACATCTGCTTGTATGTTCTGGAGATTAATCCTTTGTCAGTTGCTTTGTTTGCAAGTCTTTTCTCCCATACTGAAGGTTGTCTTTTTGTCTTGTTTATGGTTTCCTTTGCTGTGCAAAAGCTTTGAAGTTTCATTCGGTCCCATTTGTTTATTTTTGTTTTTATTTCCATTTCTCTAGGAGGTGGGTCAAAAAGAATCTAGCTGTGATTTATGTCATGTAGTGTTCTGCCTATGTTTTCCTCTAAGAGTTTTATAGTGTCTGGCCTTACATTTAGGTCTTTAATCCATTTTGAGTTTATTTTTGTGTATGGTGTTAGGAAGTGTTCTAATTTCATTCTTTTACAATGTAGCTGTCCAGTTTTCCCAGCACCACCTACTGAAGAGGCTGTCTTTTCTCCATTGTATATTCTTGCCTCCTTTATCAAAGATAAGGTGAGCATATGTGCATGGGTTTACCTCTGGGCTTTCTAAATGTTCCATTGATCTATATTTCTGTTTTTCTGCCGGTACCATACTCTCTTGATTACTGTAGTTTTGTAGTATAGTCTGAAGTCAGGGAGCCTGATTCCTCCAGCTCCGTTTTTCGTTCTCAAAATTGCTTTGGCTATTCGGGGTCTTTGTGTTTCCATAAAAATTGTGAAATTTTTTGTTCTAGTTCTGTGAAAAATGCCATTGGTAGTTTGATAGGGATTGCATTGAATCTGTAGATTGCTTTGGGTAGTATAATCATTTTCACAATGTTGATTCTTCCAATCCAAGAACATGGTATATCTCTCCATCTGTTTGTATAATCTTTAATTTCTTTCATCAGTGTCTTATAGTGTTCTGCATACGGTCTTTTGTCTCTTTAAGTAGGTTTATTCCTAGGTATTTAATTCATTTTGTTGCAGTGGTAAATGGGAGTGTTTCCTTAATTTGTCTTTCTGATTTTTTATTGTTACTGTATAGGAAAGAAGGAGATTTCTGTGCATTAATTTTGTATCCTGCTACTTTACCAAATTCATTGATTAGCTCTTGTAGTTTTCTGGTAGCATCTTTAAGATTCTCTATGTATAGTAACATGTCATCTGCAAACATTGACAGTTTTACTTCTTCTTTTCCAATTTGTATTCCTTTTATTTCTTTTCTTCTCTGATTGCTCTGGCTAAAACTTCCAAAACTATGTTGAATAATAGGGTGAAAGTTGGCAACCTTGTCTTGCTCCTGATCTTAGTGGAAATGGTTTCAGTTTTTCACCATTGAGAACAATGTTGGCTGTGGGTTTGTCATATATGTCCTATTATGTTGAGGTAAGTTCCTTCTATGTCTACATTCTGGAGGGGTTTTTATCGTAAATGGGTGTTGAATTTTTCAAAAGCTTTTTCTGCATCTATTGAGATTATCATATGGTTTTTATCCTTCTGTTTGTTAATATGGTGTATCCCATTGATTGATTTGCATATATTGAAGAATACTTGCATTCCTGGGAGAAACCCCACTTGATCATGGTGTATGATCCTTTTAATGTGCTGTTGGATGCTGTTTGCTAGTATTTTGTTGAGGATTTTTGCATCTATGTTCATCAGTGATATTGGCCTGTAGTTTGCTTTTTTTGTGACATCTTTGTCTGCTTTTGGTATCAGGGTGATGGTGGTCTCGTAGAATGAGTTTGGGAGTGTTCTTCCCTCTGCTATATTTTGGCAGAGTTTGAGAAGGATAGGTGTTAGCTCTTCTCTAAATGTTTCATAGAATACCCCTGTGATTCCATCTGGTCCTGGGCTTTCGTTTGTTGGAAGATTTTTAATCACAGTTTCAATTTCAGTGCTTTTGATTGGTCTGCTTATATTTTCTATTTCTTTCTGGTTCAGTCTTGGAAAGTTGTGCTTTTCTAAGAATTTGTCCATTTCTTCCAGGTTGCCCTTTTTCTTGGCATATACTTGACTGTAGTAATCTCTCATGATCTTTTGTATTTCTGCAGTGTCAGTTGTTACTTCTCCTTTTTCATTTCTAATTCTGTTGATTTGTGTCTTTTCCTTTATTTTCTTGATGAGTCTGGCTAATGGTTATCAATTTTGTTTATCTTTTCAAAGAACCAGCTTTTAGTTTTATTGATCTTTGCTATTGTTTCCTTCAGTTCTTTTTCATTTATTTCTGATGGATTTTTATGATTTTTTTTTCCTTCTGCTAACTTTGGTAGTTTTTTGTTCTTCTTTCTCTAATTGCTTTAGTTGTGAGGTTAGATTTTTTATTTGATATTTTTCTTGTTTCTTGAGCTAGGATGGTATTGCTATAATCTTCCCTCTTAGAATAGCTTTTGCTGCATCCCATAGGTTTTGGGTCATCGTGTTTTCATTGTCATTTGTTTCTATGTATTTTTTGATTTCCCCTTTGATTTCTTCAGTGATCACTTGGTTATTTAGTAATGTACTGTTTAGCCTCCATGTGTTTGTATTTTTTACAGTTTTTTCCAGTAATTGATATCTAGTCTCATAAAGTTGAGGTCGGAAAAGATACTTGGTATGATTTCAATTTCCTTAAATTTGCCAAGGCTTGATTTGTGACCCAAGATATGATCTCTCCTGGACAATGTTCCATGAGCACTTGAGAAGAAAGTGTATTCTGTTGTTTTGGGATGGAATGTCCTATAAATATCAATTAAGTCCATCTTGTTTAATGTATCATTTAAAGCTTGTGTTTCCTTATTTATTTTCATTTTGGATGATCTGTCCATTGGTGAAAGTGGGGTGTTAAAGTCCCCTACTATGACTGTGTGACTGTCAGTTTCCCCTTTTATGGTTGTTAGCATTTTCCTTATGTACTGAGGTGCTCCTATGTTGGGTGCATAAATATTTACATTAGTTATGTCTTCTTCTTGGATTCATCCCTTGATCATTTTGCAATGTCCTTCTTTGTCTCTTGTAATACTCTTTATTTTAAAGTCTATTTTGTATATTCTGAGAATTGCTGCCCCAGCTTTCTTTTGATTTCCATTTGCATGGAGCATCTTTTTCCATCCCCTCACTTTCAGTCTGTATGTGTCCCTAGGTCTGAAGTGGGTCTCTTGTAGACAGCATATATACAGATCTTGTATTCATTCAGCCAGTCTATGTCTTTTGGTTGGAGCTTTTAATCCATTTACATTTAAGGTAGAGTAATCTTGGTTGTAGGTTTTTCCATTTCATCACTTTAAATATGTCCTGCCACTCCCTTCTGGCTTGCAGAGTTTCTGCTGAAAGATCAGCTGTTAACCCTATGGGGATTTCTTTGTATGTTATTTGTTGCTTTTCCCTTGCTGCTTTTAATATTTTTTCTTTATATTTAATTTTTGATAGTTTGATTAGTATATGTCTTGGTGTGTTTCTCCTTTGATTTATCCTATATGGGACTCTCTGCACTTCCTAGACTTGATTGGCTATTTCCTTTCCCGTATTAGGGAAGTTTTTAACTATAATCTCTTCAAATGTTTTCTCAGACCCTTTCTTTTTCTCTTCTTCTTCTGGGACCCCTATAATTCGAATGTTGGTGCATTTAATGTTGTCCCAGAGGTCTCTGAGACTGTCCTCAATTCCTTTCATTCTTTTTTCTTTATTCTGCTCTGTGGCAGTTATTTCCATTATTTTATCTTCTAGGTCACTTATCCGTTCTTCTGCCTCAGTTGTTCTTCTATTGATTCCTTCTAGAGAATTTTTAATTTCATTTTTTTGTGTTGTTCATCATTGTTTGTTTGCTCTTTAGTTCTTCTAGGTCGTTAAACATTTCTTGTATTTTCTCCATTTTATTTCCAAGACTTTGGATCATCTTTACTATCATTTCTCTGAATTCTTTTTCAGGTAGACTGCCTATTTCCTCTTCCTTTGTTTGGTCTGGTGGGTTTTTAGTTTGCTCCTTCATCTGCTGAGTATTCTTCTGTCTTCTCATTTTGCTTAACTTACTGTGTTTGGCGTCTCCTTTTCGCAGGCTGCAGGTTTGTAGTTCCTGTTGTTTTTCGTGTCTGCCCCCAGTGGCTAAGGTTGGTTCAGTGGGTTGTGTAGGCTTCCTGGTGGAGGGGATTGGTGCCTTTGTTCTGGTGGATGAGGCTGGATCTTGTCTTTCTGGTGGGCAGGAATGTCCAGTGTTGTGTTTTGGGGTGCCTGTGAACTTAGTGTGATTTTAGGCAGCTTCTCTACTAATGGGTGGCATTGTTCCTGTCTTTCTAGTTGTTTGGCATGGGGTGTCCAGCACTGTAGCTTCCCAGTCGTTGAGTGGAGCTGCGTCTTAGCATTGAGACAGAGATCTCTGGGACAGCTCTCGCTGATTGATATTATGTGGAGCCGGGAGTTCTCTGGTGGTCCAATATCCTGAAGTCGGCTCTACCACCTCAGAGACTTAGGCCTGACTCTCGGCTGGAGCACCAAGACCCTGTCAGTCACACGGCCAGGTAGCAAAGCTGAGGAAGGCTCCCTCTTCACTCAGTGTGCGGTGTTTTCCTTAATTCAGTCAATGGAGGCGCAATTCTCTAAGTCAGTGAAGATTTTAGAATCATGTTTAACTCCTGAATCACTCCATGTTTGATTGTATTAGATGCCAAGCTTCGGCTTATCAGACAGTTTTCTCAACCTGGTTTGTCTGCCTCTTTCTTCAGTCTCTCCTTGTCCTCTATGTATGGAGCCGGTTTCAGATTTCACCCAGAGAACTTGCCAGGCTGTGATCCAACACCAGTGAACACACTGAAAAAAGCCCCAATTTACCACCTAGAGATAACATTTAATTAGAAGTACCCATTAGGAACAGTAAAACCTGCGTATTACTAATGCTTGAGGAATTTGGGTCTCTAATCCTCTTAGTAGACTTAGACCACATGTCACAGAGGAGGTAGACAGGTAGGCCTTTGAGCAAGCTATGGAGGATTGGTTCTTTGTATGTAAATATTTCTTTGTATGTCAAGGCCAGTTTGGCTAAAGCAGAGTAAACATAGGCAAGTGTGGAATGACATGAGGTTGGAAAAGTATCTGAATGAAAGAATAGGAGTAATCTTTAAATGGGGCTTTTAGTAAACGAATTAAATAGAAGAAAGCTTAGGCAAATATTGTTTTTCATTGTTTTTCTTGGGACATATGTAGCTAGTACAGTGGGACATTGATAGAGTATCATCTCTCTTTGAATGAGACTAGGCTGTTCTTGAAAAGCCAAGTAGGAACTAGAGAAAGGCCCAGTTTGTGGGACACTAATGCTTGAAGGGACAAAAAGAGCAGGTGAAGCTCATGCATGATCACCAGGATAGAAAATCATACAGTGCTTTAGGGATAAAGGTGTAACTAGTTATAACGAGTGGATGTTTGTTTGGAGAGTCCTTTGGGATTGGGATTGTAGCATGGTTTCTGAATTTTAGGATATTGTTACTCTTTTCATCTGTCACAACACAAATATATTTACTATTTTAAATAACCATGTCTGGTTTTTTGACATAGCTACTGTGCCAGCAAGAAAGGGTGGAAGAAAGATTGCTAGAAATAGATATGTATACAAATCCATATGTACTTACATTAATATATATTTGACAGTGAGATTTAATATTTGCTGGCATTTACTCCAAAGTTTTTCTTTGTCTTAAAGGACTGAGGTTGTTTTTCAAAATGATTTACCCCTATGGCTCATACCAATACATCACCACTTTGAAATTTTGCTTCATACAGCTGTAGCATTATACACATGCCACAGGAAAACAAACCTTTTTAATATATGAAGGGTGTCAATGCTAGTCATGTGATTTGTAATGCTTTTGCTTAAATATTGATTTTTTCAAATTCAATTTTTATTGATTTCTCTTAAATATTAATCATTTCTAATGACAGCTTAAAAAATAGGCTGAGCCCCTTGAACATTCTTGCTCTCCACTCCTCGTAGAAATAGAGTACAATTTTAGTATGCTTCAAATTAAGTCAAACAAAAACATACTGCTTTTTCATTTAAAGGTTTACTGTCATAAATCAAAATTTTATTTGTGCCGAATCAAGGGATTTAGGCAGAGTATTAACTGTGGCCATGCAGTGTCCCCATGAACAATCCAATGCCACCTACAATCTCTATCCAGTTTATCTATAATTTATTACCATCCTTACTTCATGGAAAACCATTCCTGGCCTTTAGAAGATCAGTGTTCTGCAGTATCAGTGAAGTTGACTGGACTCAGTTTAAATATGATGACTAGAAAGTGGCAGACCATCAACAGTTCCAGGGGACTAAGCTTCTAGGATATTAGTATGTGGAAGGTACTCTGATTCTTCTTGAAAACAAAGAAATGTTAATTCCTCACATTGGCTGTGTTTTAAATTTTTAATTGGAAATCAGCACTTCTGCTTGATTAAGAGTTCAACTTGGCAATGATTAGTTGTGAGGCTTCAGTACATCATTTAACCCCTCTGACTTTGGTTTCCCCATCCAGAACATGGAGGTAATAACACCTGACACCGGCTCTCAAGGACGCTGCATGGATAAGTGAATTAGCATCAGTGGCTCCTCAAGAGAAGAGCAGGACAGGTGGTTCCCAGCTTGAGAGGGTTTGTATTTAGAGTTTTTCTTTCTACATAGATTGAGATTTTGTGATATATTTTTCCACACAAGCAATTTGAAAGTGATGGTTAAATCTCAGTCCAGTTCACACAGACTTTTAAATTCAGGAAGCAACTGAAAATAAGATATTTTTACACAAATTCAAGATTAATGAATTAAATATTCTTACCTTCAAGGTAGGTAGAAAGAAAAACAACATAAATATTGTTGAAATAGTACAAATGTACTAGAGAAATGCAATAAAGTAAGATAGTTTTTTCTTTCATAGTTTTTTTTTCTTTCATAGTTTTTTTTTTCTTTCTGTTGTGTGTTTGGTGATGACGTTTGAGAATAAAAATTAACGGACAATGAGGATGGGGGTTAATGACAAAATTAAAGAATATCTGTACACTATGAATTTATTAAAATAAGGTTTTAAGAAATATTTTTTGAAATTCAGAAAATAAGAATAAGCCTATAAAAACATACGAAAATGATCTTTCACCAGCCAAGAGATATTTATTATGAACATCTTTACCTTGGTTCTTCTTTTGTGGTACGCAGGCCTCTCACTGTTGTGGCCTCTCCCGTTGCGGAGCACAGGCTCCGGACGCGCAGGCTCAGCAGCCATGGCTTGCTGGCCCAGCCGCTCCGTGGCATGTGGGATCTTCCCGGACTGGGGCACGAATCCGTGTCCCGTGCATCGGCAGGCGGACTCTCAACCACTGCGCCACCAGGGAAGCCCCTGCCTTGGCTCTTGATTCAAACTAACCAAGATATTTAACTTTGCTTTTCTTTGATAAAAGTGCTTCACCAATGCTATTTTTGTATTTAACCATCATGGTAAAAATTCTTTTGTCCCACAAATAAATCAGGGCTGAAACACAGCGTAGTTAGTAATATATTCAAGCATCTGGTTATGGTCATAGAATTCAAAGAATTCTGAAGGGTGAGAAGTTAATTAGGCAACAGTTTAGGGCAGGTGAACTGAGGAAATGGCATTTGGAAGAACTAGCATCTTCCAGGGGCCAGCGTTAAAAAGAGAACACTGTATGTTTGTAAATATGGTTAGTTTTGTATATGAATCACTAATGAACTCACAAACTATTCATCTTTGTTATGGACCTGATTTAGCCAAACCTGGCTTCCAATCTAGGCTCTACTAGTTAGTAGCTGTATAACTCTAGACAAAATTTATTTAATTTCTTTTTTCATTGGGGCAAAGTTGACATAGCATAAAATTTACCATAATAAAGTGTACAATTCAGTGGCATGTAGTATATTCACAAAATTGTGCAACCATTACCTCTATCTAGTTTCAAAACATTTCACCACCCCAAAAGGAAACCTGTACCCATTAAGCCATCACTTGTATTTCCCCTTCCTCCCAGCCCCTGGAAACCACTAATCAACTTCCCATCTCTATGGATTTACCTATTCTGGATATTTCATATTAGTGGAATCATACAATTGGTGACCTTTACTGTCTATTTAACTGCTTTAACTTCTTTTTGAGCCTCAGGCTCCCCCACTATCTTTTTGAGTTTACATGTATTTTACTGGATCATTGTATGAATTAAAATGAAATTATGTACATAAAGTACTAGACAGAAACCCTAGGCATGCAGGCTGTCCAGTCATTCCTTTTTCACTGTTTGGTTTTAAATCATTGCATCTACCTCTGTATGTGTACAGATATTACACTAATCTCCTAGGACTTAAATAAAATAAGCTTTCTTATTTTATTTTTCTTCTTATCACTAATTATTGTCTTTGTAATCTGGTTAATGGGGGTATTTCTAGGGATTTTCATCTTGGCCTATGTGCTGCCCTGTTCCTTCACCTCGCCTTCTTTTCTAAACATAGCTGTACTTCCATCCATTTGGTGGGTCCTGGGAGTTTTCTTTTCATATCTGTGAAAACAGCAAGCTGACAGGCTTCTCCTTGGCATGACACAGCATGTGTGAATCTGTGTCATGTCCAAGCAACTTTGTTCATAGTTAATTTGTTAAATTCCTCTGGAGAACAGACATGGCATTCCCCACTGAGCAATCAGGACAGCTGTGAAGCCAGGCAGTGGTCAAACAGAACCCAGTGTGAAATGTGTATTCAGAGCCCAGAGACAGTGGTGATGGCCAAGTCCCTGAAAGTTTACTGGTCTGTCTTTGGGAATACGAGTGTAACATGCCCCGGAGCCCCCTGTTGCCCATAGATCTTAGGTATATAGGATGCATGGCTGTGAAGGTCTATTGACACAAACAAGCAGAAGGGGAAACCCAGGAGTGATGGTGTAATACCATCTCACTGTACACTCTTCCCTCTTTTGTTCCTTTTTTTCTTTCCCCTTTCTGCTTTTTTCTTTTCTTTTCTTTTTGGTTATCCTAATATTTCCCTTCCATCTCCACAGCTGCTTTGATCTTGGCATGGTGCTCCTTTGACAATTAAGAGATGGGGACTGCCCCCTGACAAGCCATTATGAAGGGAGCTAGAGTTTAAAAACAAATAAACTAAACCTTAAGCACTACTTGCGTGAGTCAGAAGAGGCCATAAACCACTACCTTGTCTTGGGTAGACAGTGGGTAGGCACTGTCTTCAGTAAGTACTCCAAATAAAGTGCCCCTCTGAGCTTTCCCCAAAGCTAGCCCACGAATTGTGAAAGTCAGCCTGGCATTCAGAGGTCAGAATGGCACATCTCCTTGAAATATTCTGTACAGTCCAGGAACTGGTCCTTGCTGTCATTGATAGGAAAATAAGCACAGGCTGGACATAAAGATTTCAAGGAAATGGGCCTAATGAGATTATCAGCAAGCTTGGTCTCTCTTTGTGTATTAATTTGTTGTTGTTGTTTTCTGGTTTTGGTTCTCTTAGACTAATGTGATAATGACTGAAAGGAAGACCTTGATATGGAAAAATGTGAGAATCTCATGAAAAAGAATCCTTTATAATTCCCAGGGAGTTCATGAAATTCTGCTGAAATTTTCCAGTCTTCCTGGTTGGTTGAAGGAAGAGCTGCCTACAAGTTTGTCTCATAAAGTTGTTTAGGAACATTATGTAAAGAAAGGAGGTTTCTGGAAATTTCTGATTAGACCTGTGTGTATGGCAGCAGGGGAATTGCTCTGTGTGTATATTATACTAAATACTTCACATGTTGTATCCTTTATTTTGACCAATGAGAGGTGGGTATTTTGGAAAATTGAGATTCAGAAAGGGAAAGCAGTATGCCTAAATTGGTCAGGTAGGTAGTAGGAGTCAAGATTAAAGTTTGAATCCAAGTCTCTCTGAGTCCAAAGTCTATGTACTTTTCCACTGTGTTACCTGTGCCATCTGCCATCATATTACTTAGTAAGCACCTACATAAAACCTAGCTTCCCTTTGTCTCACTGATTCCCTCAGAGCTCATCCATTCAACAAATGTAGATTAGATAATTCCTACCTGCAAAGCTCTGGAGGGCATTAAAGGTGAGGAACAGAGTTCTTATCCTCAGGGAGTTCCCAGTTTAGGTGAAGAGATAAGACATTACTCAGATTAAGGACAGCACAAGGCCTAACATGCTGGGAGAGTACTAAGGAGTGAGAAGGTCAAGTCTAGCTAGGAGTTCCCAGGAGGTCTCATAGGTGAGTGGCCCTAGAGCTTGGCTCTGAACAGTGGAGAGGATTAAGAAATAGAGAATGGGGAAGGATTCCAGCTAGAAGAACAGAAAAAGAAGATGCAGAATAAAGGACTCAGGATGAGAGTTAGGAATGATGAGTCTTCCAGGTTGTCTGAACTCTAAGTCAAGACTAATCAAGCAGGTCTGTACCTGAGTCTGAGGAGTTTGGACTTTCTGGTTTACTTTGTATTAGATATTTCATGGAAGGAAATAAATAATGATGAGATATTAGGCCAGAGGTCAAAAATGAATGTTTGGCAAGCAGATTACCAAAGGCTGAAGTGTTTTGTTAGACTAGCATAATTATTTTTTTAATGTGAGTATTTTTTAAAAAGGGACTTTCACATAAAAATCTGGATTTCTTGAAATTGAGTTATTTGTAGTGAGGTGGATGGACGTAGAGTCTGTCATACAGACTGAAGTAAGTCAGAAAGAAAGAAACGAATACCGTATGCTAACACATATATATGGAATCTAAAAAAAAAAAAAGGTTCTGAAGAACCTAGGGGCAGGACAGGAATAAAGACATAGATGTAGAGAATGGACTTGAGGACACAGGGAGGGGGAAGGGTAACCTGGGACGAAGTGAGAGAGTGGCACAGACATATATACACTACAAAATGTAAAATAGATAGTGGGAAGCAGCCGCATAGCACAGGGAGATCATCTAGGTGCTTTGTGACCACCTAGAGGGGTGGGATAGGGAGGGTGGGAGGGAGCTGCAAGAGGGAATATGGGGATATATGTGTATGTATAGCTGATTCACTTTGCTATAAAGCAGAAACTAACACAAAAAAAAGCAATTATACCCCAGTAAAAATTTTTTAAAAATCTGCATTTCTAAATTATATTGAACAATTTGTTGGCATTTAATATGGCAATAATAGGCTGCAACTGTGTAGAAGATGCCTCTTCTAGACAAGCCATATACTTCTTCAGTTTATATGAGTCCCTGCCTAATCCAATACCTGAACTGCTCCATTAATTTACCTTATCCACCTAGTCCCCATGGGCATTTGAGCTGGCAATCCCTCTCTTAGAGGTCCCTGATGGATGCTCTATTGTCATAAAGTAGAAAAGTTAGAGATTTAACTTAATGGCCACACTAAGGTTAATACTTCCATTGTAAACATATTACATACATTGTTTATAATCCCATAAAAAGAGAAGCCTGGGATTTATTGATCTTTATTAAACTTTTCTTCTTGTCTTTGTTCTTATCAAAGACAAATACTCTTGGATTTTCCACTAGTGGTCACTTCAGTCAGAATCTGACCATGGTCCCTGTGGTAGACAGAATAATGACCCCCTCACCCCCAAGTATATCCACATCCTGATCTCCACAACCTGTGAATATGCTAACTTACATGGCAAAAGGGACTTTGCAGATGTGATTGAGTTTAGGATCTTTTGATGGGATGGTTATCCTGGATTATCTACTCAATGTAATCACAAGGGTCAAAGAGGTGAGCATAGAATGGTGGACAGTAGATAAATTACCATCATAGATGCCAAATGTTCCAGGATATCATTTACTTACACTTACTATGTACTACGCATTTACCTGCAAAATTTTATTTAATTTTATATTGCTGTGAGGCTGATGTCATTATCTCTACTTTACAAATGAGGAAATAAAAGTACTCACAGGTAGTAGATGTAGAGTTGAATGAAAATCATCAGTATGACATATATAACTTTCTTATTCCAATGTTCTCTTCAAGGTACCTATAAGCCTACATTCAGTTTTTTCTTTTATCTTCCTTTCTGAGCTAATTTTGGAACTAGAATTTTATTAATAACATATTTATGTGAACACAGAGTCTTTTTAGGTAGCTAGATGTCTTCCTGGACTAAACAATTGTAGTAGTTAAAAGACCATACCCTGGAGCCAGACTGCATAAATATAAACACTGTTCCATTACTTTACAGCTGTGTGCCTTTGCAAAATTTTATGACTTCTTTGTGCCTCAATTTCTTCATTTGTAAGGTAAGGACAATAATAGTACCAATCTCATAAGACATTTTGAGGATTAAGCTTGTTAAAACATGGAAACTGCTTGGAAGACTTTCTGGAACCATATGGAAGCCTTTGTTTATCATTATTATAATTAGGATCCTTGAGAAGAAATGACTGTTTCTTATGACCTCTCCTTCCCCAAACAAAATATATACTATCAATTCAGCAAACAAATTATGAGTTTTTGTTCCTTGATAGGGTTGATCCTCTTTAGCCTTTTGGTCACAAGAGAGAAACCTGCCACTTCTCTCAGCACAGCAAACTTACTTGAACAGTGGCTTAGAATTCCTCCAATCTCCAATTCCATTGGTAGCTTTCCCTTTTTAAAGGTTGAAATGAGAATATTGCTGTCTGTATCTGGTAAGTCACTCACCCAAACTGTGCAGGGTGAGCTTGTTATAAAAAGATGAGACACCTAGCTTGGCAGGTCTCAGCCATCTCTCTTCTCTTCGGCTGGTCTCCCTGGTTAAAGTTCCTATGAGCATAGGCCCAGCCACCCGTCCTTCACACTGAATGGTTTTATGCACCATCTGTGCTCCACGTGGTTGGGCACCTTGGCTGGTTCTTGAGTTGTCTCCATCCTATCTCCATGCTGATGACAACCAGCAACTGTCTCAAGTTGCCTTCAAGCATCTTCTTTTGCTTCTTTGAGAGGATGGAAGAGTGAATGGGAAGAAGCATCCCAAATGGGAACTGAGTAATATTCTTGGCTTTATGCCTCAGATATTCCCTTGGTAAGTCTTTCTTCTAGCTTTTATTCATGACACGAGAAGACTCAAAAGTGAAGCCAATACATTTCTAATGGAATAGAGGTAGGATCCTAAACTGTACAGTTGATGTTTAAAAGCATATTAAACAAAGAGACAGACAAGGGCAGAGGAGAACCCTTGCAAGGACAGTGTACATAGAGAGTAGGAAGAAACTGATGTGTGAAAATTGGGGCTGAGCTAGAGACTTCACTCTCCTCAACAGGGCCCATTTGACTGGTAATGAGATTTTGTATCCACCCTTATACTTGATTAATAAGAGCAATGGGGTATATGCCCCACTCCCTCCAGTATCCATACTTGGGCAAGTAGTCCTCAGTATCTCCTGTTTCTCCTTCATGCCCAAAGTTGACCAAATACAGTAGTTACAGAAGTTCAAGTGATTAAACAGATACAATCACAAACCCTTGGCTTGTGAATTTTAAGAATCCTGTTGACTACTTCACTCAACAAATATTTATTGAGCCCCTATCGTATTCAAGATTAACTTTTCACCATGATTTTTATCCCTGTCCTTGTCACCAGAAGTCTAGGCCTCCCATGGCATCCCTTATTTGTATATCCTCTTTGCAGATCCTATGTACCACCGTTTCAGCACACTTTATATTATTTTGCAGTTGTTCTGTTACACAGAGCTCCTCACCTCAACTCTAAGTTCCTGGTGCCAAGGACCTGTTCTTCATTCTTTTGCATCTGCACACCTAACGTAGTGCTCAGTCTTAGTGAGTGTTCAATAAATGGTAGTTAAATGAAGAAGTCTTTAGAATTTGTCATCAGTATTTTACAAAATGAAATAGGCATTTTAGGAAATTGAATAAATGAATTAGAAGGTTTTTCTTCCAGTAGTGGCCTTCACTATTATCAAGATGGACTGAGACTTACAGAGGTGGCATTCATGAAACCCTGGAGTTTAGGAGAAAGGGTTGGGATGAAAACAAAGCTGTTCCTTGAGCAGACAAGTCATCCTACCCGTAAGTGCACTTTCATTTTGGCTAATTGTGCAGCATTCCTGGGGCCTGAGTATCAGGTCCTGTCATAATTTGACTTGCTTACTCTGAACTGGGTTCACTACCTCATTTTAAGTCGACTAAGGAAAGTACAAGCATAATAGGGTCAGAAATAGAAACACCATAAATTTGTTATAGCTAGGGGCTTTAATGCAGAGTCTGTTTTACAAACTGTTTATATTTGCATCTGTTGTTTACTAAGTTAAAGTTTATAAATAATCAATACTTTAGACATTTAGGTGCAAATTAAATAATGCTTTACTTTGTTTCAAAAGAATTTGAGGTGAACACTTAAATGAATTTATTCTAATGACACAAAAATTATTAAGCAAAAAAAGAAAAATGAGAAAATAGATAGAATGTAAAGTTGTTTGTTACTTTTGGATTGCAATCCTGATATGACTCAATATTATTTATAATAACAAGCCCTTTGTTGATAAAAATATATTCTCACAATTGAGTTGTTCTACTTCCCAGAGATGAAACAAGAAGCCAGACCCTTGAAATTTGTCAGTCTCCCTGCAGTGATCATCTGACCCTGAAAAACATATCTCTTTAACAAAGAAGCATGGCATCTGCCAAGATACTCACTCACAAACAGCACTGAAACTAAGTTATAAAGAGTATTGAGAGACAACCAATAATAGCCATAGTTACCAACTATTCAGCATTTCCTAAGGAGCATTTATTGCTGGGCGTTTACTAGCTCTATGACCTTGGCCAAGATCCTTAGTCTCTCTATTCAACCATTTCCTCACATGTAAATTGGGGTAATCACAGAACCTACTTCACAGGATTGTTGTGATAATAAAATGTGTTGATCTATGTAAACCATTTAGTACTTGGCACATGGTAAATAGACTTAACATGGTGTCTATTACAACTATTACTGAGTACCTAGAACTAGATCGGTATGTTATGTTTACATATGTTATCTAATTTAATTTTATCTTTTTTAAAAATTAATTTATATTTGGCTGCATTGGGTCTTCGTTTCTGAGTGTGGGCTTTCTCTAGTTGCAGTGAGCAAGGGCTACTCTTCGTTGCAGTGAGTGGGCTTCTCATTGCGGTGGCTTCTCTTGCTGCGGAGAATGGGCTCTAGGCACATGGGCTTCGATAGTTGCAGTGCACAGGTTTCAGTATTTGTGGCACGTGGGCTCAGTAGCTGTGGCTCATGGGCTCAGTAGTTGTGGTGCACGGGATTAGTTGCTCTGTGGCACGTGGGATCTTCTCAGACCAGGGCTCAAACCTGTGTCCCCTGCATTGGTAGGTGGATTCTTAACCACTGTGCCATCAGGGAAGTCCCTAATTTTATCTTTTAAATAACAACCTTCTTATAAGTACATTTTTATACTTTTACACATGAGGAATCTGAGTAAGAGATTAAATAATTGGCCTAGGATTTCACAGCTAATAAGTGGAAGACATTTAAATCTAGGTTTGTCTGACACTTAAACACCATGGTATGCTGTCTTGAGACCACGTCTCCAATTCTCATAGAAACTGTTATGTTCCTGGTGTAGGTGTTGAACTTCAGGAGCAGTAATGACTCCATCTCTCCACACTTCAGGTAAGCATCTTCAACCTTGTATCTAACCCCTTTGCTTCATTATCTTTAACTTTATTACATGCTACATCTTTCCATACACTCTGTGCTGCAGGCACAAAATAGTGCTAATAATAATAATTTATTTTCTCATTTACTCCCACAAAACCCCAGTGAAATAAGCAATATAATTTCTGCTTCACAGATTATTAAAGTGAGGTTCATAGAATTCAAGATTGTAGAACCAGTAAGGAGAGCTGTAGCTACCAGGAGCCAGGGATACAATAGCCGAAGACTCAATACTTGCCCTCAAGGAGCTCAGTGACAGGTAGGGAAGATGGAAAAATAGGCAGACAATCACAGTGGAGTGTGGGTAATGCTATGATAAAGGTGCCTGCTGGGTGCTGTGGGACTCCTGACAAAGTAGAAGAGGGAGGAGGGAAATGTGCTCAGGGAAGGCTTCCAAGGGTGGTGACACCAGAGCTGAGCCTTCGCAAAGGAGTGAACCAAGAGGATAACTGAGAAGAGGGCTTCAGGCCCAAGAGTTTCCATGAGCAAAGGACCAGAAGCCTGGAGAAAGGTGGGACAGTGGACAGCTGCAAGAAATTCACTAAGGCTGGAGTTGAGAGTAGAATAGGGTTGTAGTGAATTGAATTCAACTGTGAAGGACCTTGTGTGCCTCATTAAGTAGCTTAAATTTTATCATGAAGATAAGAATTTTCTGACATCTTTAAGCAGAAAAGATATGGCATAAGATTGACGATTAATATGGCATTTTTACTCTGAGGTCGAGGATGTGCTGAAGGCAAAAATAGGGTGGGATAGAGTTAGGTAAACCACTTGGGAGTTTAGGTGAGAAACAACAGCCTTCTGAATTAAAGCAGAGGTACGGGCCTGGAAAGGAGGAAGAAAAGCTTCAATCTATTTAAGAGTTGAAGTGGCCAGGATGAAGGAATTGGCAGTGGGTATAAACAGTGTGAAAAAAGGATAAATCTAAGCTGACTCCCATGTTTTGGCCAGACAACTGGGTACTCAGTGATGCTTCCACTGAGAAATTAGAAAGAATTTAGAAAGAGAAGCAGATTTCAAATGAAAGGCTGCCAGCTTAGCTGTAAACACATTGAATTTAAGAAGTGTGTGAAACACAGGAGGATGCCTCTGGGACTGATTTGGAGCTAGGAGGAGGATTCGGTACTGGGGAGAGAATAAGTCTTAGGTGAAGTCATGGGTGAAGATGCAGTCATGGAAAGAAAGTTAACCAGGACTTGAATTCAGGTCAATTTAACCTCAAAGCGCATACTCTTCCCATGACTCTTAAATTGCCGTTTCCCAAGGATAACATCATTTACAATTGTTTATGCTGTTTCTTGTATGTGGAATGCACTTTCTCTTCATCACTATGTCCTGAGATCCTAGCTGCTCTTCAAACTTCAGCTCAAGTCCCACGTCTGGTACAGCGTCCCCCAGACTCTTATGATCAACATTGATCTTTCCTGCCCATTCTTCCTTTATATGTTTTTACTCCTCTAATATAGCACTAGGGATCTTAGAGACCTCAGAGGGTCCTGAAGAGTCATTTAGCCCAAGCCTCACTGTTGCATGAACCCCTTTTTCAGTGGCCCCCATGAGTAACCTTGCAGCCTTTCTTCAACAATTCTACAAGCAAGCCGTCTCACTTTTCAGAAACAACCATTCCAATTAAAAGCAGTTTTAATTACCAGAAGATTCTGCTAATATCCAGAGCTGTCTGTTTTAATGTCCACCCACTGGTACCTGCTTTGCCTGGTGGAGTCCACCCCCTCTTCACACGACATCCCTTCGGTTCTTTAAAGACATTTATCATGTACCACTTTATTGCTCTTTCCAGGGCTAAACATCCTCAGCTCCTAAAGCTACTCTTCAGGACGTGTTTTGTCTGTTTCCTCACCATCCTTTCACTGTCATTTCAAGGTACTCCAGTTATATCTCTCTTAAGATATGATACTCAGAGCTCAACCCAATAATACAGATATGATCTACCCACCACCAAATAGAGTAAAACAATGCTGTTCATTGTTCTAAACATTTTTACTACTTCAGATGCAGCATAAGATTTTATAAGTAGTCTCATGGCCCTTAACTGTGGATTTATATATTGAATTCACAGTTACTTATTATAGTTGCTTTGGATCATGGTTATTTGTAAATGTGCCTCTCCTTCTCCTGATTATAAGTCTTTAGATTTATCCAAAAGCATGTGTTATTTATCTCAGTAATCACTTTGCTCAGCACAGTGCCTTTCATGTACTTGGAGCTTAATAAATGCTGTACCTTCAAGCTGACATTGTGTCAGTGTGTTTCCTTAAAAAGCCACAGCCAAAAAACTGTACCATCTTGCCTCTTCTATTGAGTAATGAAACTTTTTTTGTCTGCTTGAATTATTATCAAAAAAGGATTTATTGAAACAATATTCTGCTAAGAGAAGATGAACATTAAATTTGAGTTAAAATCACCGAGTGAAAGGAAGACTAAATTTTCTCCATGGCAGAATAGAATTTATACTCTGCTTTTTCAGAAACATATCTGAACTCAGCTTTCATCTCTCTGAGTCTCTAAGAACCCTGTCTCTGCGTTTTTCTATAATTAATTTCTAAGTCAGCTGAAAGTATGCTTTTCTCCTCTCCCTTCCTAGCAACTCTTTCTAATACAATACAGAGAGTTAAAGCAAAGTGGCCCGGTTCTGGTTTTCCAAGAGTGGAAAGATTGGATATTCAAGAGGGACATTAATACCAGAGTAGTTTTGGGGGAAGATACTCAAGTGAAAGAAACATATCTGAGCAACTTTATAGAGTATTTAAAAGCGAATTTAGATGTCATTGTATCTAAATGACAAACGAGGAACGTGACCTTGTGTTTATCTGTAGTCAAGAAATCCAGAGTCTTCATTTTTAAAAGATCACAATAGGCTGTCTAATCCAGCATTCAACAAAAGACTCCCAAACATCCTCAGCTGCATTGAGCTGGTTGGTCTCTGAGAACTGGCAGCACTTAAGACTACATTAGACAAGTGTGGGTTTTGATCTGTCCTACTTCTAGAGTTGAAATTCCTTCTTAGCTGTTCTGGATTTAGGATCATCTCTGAACTGCCCCCAGGCTGGTGGTGCAGTCAGAGTGAATCACCCCCATTTATTCTGCTGTTGTACTTTACTCCATGTGCTGTCTTTCCCAGAGACAAGTTATTTGTTAATCATAATGAAGATAGATCTTTTCCACGTTAAACTGATTACAGCCTCCCTACGTCACATCAAGTTGCCCAAGATTAGCCTTTTTGTTATTTTTAAGGGCACAGGAAGTGAGAACTCAAAGTGTGGCCTCCCTGGGGAGAGAGAAGGACAATAGAATACTGATAATCTCCAAGAACAGACTAACTTCCGTCCAGCCACCATAAGAAAATACACAATCTACATTAAAATATGGTGTTTGCCATGCAATTTTCCTAGCACATTTAAACATTGCTTCTCATAAGCCCTTCCTCTGTAGACGTTCTGGAGTCCTCATTGAACAGAGACTTCTGATTCATTTACAGATACACACGGCACTTTCATTAATGTCTCAGGGTTAGTTGACAATAGAATCAGGTATTGATATGGTTGGAGGGAGGGCTCACTTAAGAGTAGATTGAGACCTTTTGTTTCACTGAGATTTCTCAGCCTTTCTCTCTTACCTTTTCTAAACTGTCCCCCATTCCCATTAATGTCTACTGGTATTCGGGCTTGTCTCCTTGATGCATAAGAAGTGATCTGACTATAGTGGCTGTGAACGCCCCTGTTGTTTCAAAGATGAGAGAGGAAATTAAACATTTGTTCAACATCTACTCTTCCACTCTATGAAGCTTGCTCTTGGCTAGGTTCTTTACATACATAATCTTAATTCTCTAGAGATCACTTTCCCTCTGAATGAATGTAAACCCACACGTTCCTGAAAGAGTTGTCACAAAGATGAACCCACAAATCTTTTCATTAAGGGCAAAACTGTTGAGCTAATGTCTTTGGGGTTTAATGTCACTGTTGCTTTTAATAAACTTAACATCATTTTCAAGAATGAATAAGTAGTTATTTGCCTGTGGCACCTCAGTAGTAACCGCACCAAGACCCCTTGCTAGTAGGACATTAGTGGAAGGAATTCAACCAAAAGAAGTAAAAGTAAAGACGAGTAGTGATAGTATGCTTATTAAATAATTTAGTGAATGTTGCGTATGTGTGTGCCAGGCATGAGTTAGGTGCTGAGGCATAGTGGTTTAAAACAAACTTGATCTCTACCCTCATGGGGCTTACAACAAAATATAAAAAATGACTATTAAACAAAAAATCAGAAAGATCTGATTTCCAATCCTGGCTTTGCCTATATGTACCTTGGGCAAGTTGTTTAGTCTCAACTTTCCCAACTATAAAATAAATGAACTAGCTAATATCAATTCTTCATTGATTTGTAGTTCTGTGGATTTCATTTTTTGCCTTGTAAAAACTGATTTCTCCTGCCTTATATTTAGGTACCTCATAGTTCTTGGACTTTTTGATTTCATAAGGTATAAGTTGAAGTAGCTTCCTAGTGAGAAACTGCTATCAGTTACAGATCTTGTTTACCTCTCTTTTGAGAATCTCTTAAAAGAAGATTAGGAATCTGCCTGGCAGTTAGAATAGCTCCTGCTCAATCCATTCTACAGTATTCCACTATTTTTTGTCCAGCATTACGTTTTAATGCTTATGGTTTATTGTTGTTATTTATGATACTTTTGTTGATTTAATTAAATAACTATATTCTTCATCCAGCTAATCAAGAATTATTTTGAGTACAAAATGTTCATTATATATAATATACTACATACATGCCTATTTTATTATCAGGCAGCCTTCTTAACATACATACAAATTATCGACTCTTCTCTAGTTTTGCAATCTTATGAGGTTTAATAAATATTTTTATTGGATTTCCTTAATAAGTAGTCTGTTTCCTTTGGGTTATTAAATAATTCAAATGTACTTTATAGTGACTAAAGTAATTTTTATGCTTTTCAAATTCTTTCCTTGAATCCATTTCCATTTGTGCCTCCCATTTCCCTCTTTCTGCCCTCAATTTCCTCTCTTAGACGTCACAATTCTTGAAAACAATGGCCTATAGTTTAGGGACTTCATTATGTGCTCACCTCTGTACCCTAGGATACATATTTCCAAGTCCCCTTGATTTATTTGGGTTTTCTAAGCATTTTTTACCTACCTTATATTAATAGCTCTTTTATAAGGCCTTCATTACTTACTAATTCTGCAAATTCCATTTCCTTATCTTACCAAAGATGAAAAAGGAGTTCATTATCTCAGTTGTTTTAGAGTCATTATTAATATCACTCCTTTCCTTATTTGTTAATGGCTCTACATATGTTCAAATATTTATTTTCCCTGGTATAGTTGTAAAAAACCTTCTCACTCTCTTTAATGTATTTGGCCAGCATTAGCTCATTATTCCTTTTGGCTGTCCTTCCCATTCTGTTCCTGGGAGTCCTGAGAGATTTTTGTATCCTTTGGGGGAAGAAGTAAGGGCAGGGGCAGATCCAGGTCCATGGGCTGCCTTACAAGAATTGATTATAAATTTAGTATAAATGTATTTATTATAGGACAAAGCTGGCAAGTACTGTAAATATCACAAAATCATGAAAAATAACAATGATTTTTTCTTAATTAATTGCCTGACACACTTCTATAATGCTTTCTTTCCTGCATTTTTAGGCTGCCTACTCTTTGGTCATCTTTTCCTATAATAGTGATTTTTTTTTTTAATTTGTAGGGTTGCCAGATTTAACAAATAGAAATACAGGGAATTTGGGATTGACATGTACACACTGCTATATTTAAAATGGATAATCAACCAGGACCTACTGTATAGCACAGGGAACTCTGCTCAATATTATGTTAACAACCTAAATGGGAAAAGAATTAGAAAAATAATAGATACATGTATATGTATAACTTAATCACTTTGCTGTACAGCTGAAACTATCACAACACTGTTAATGAACTATACTCCAATATAAAATAAAACGTTAAAGAAAAAGAAATATAGGATGTTTAAAGTTGAATTTCATACAATACTGGGAATACCTACACTAAAATGTATTTTTTGCTTATCTGAAATTCAAAGTTAACCAGGCATCTTGTATTTTATCTGAAAACCCAAATAATACCATTTTCTACAAAAGAATAGAAAAATAATTTAATTTCTCCTCTGGAATATTTAGTCAAAGAATTTTTAATTTACTGGCAGTTTAGAAGCATTTCTCCAGCCTCATAACTTTGTATTGTCATACAAAACTTTAGAGTTGTCAAATTTGGGAAATCCTGTATCAAGTTTTTTCATACATGAGCTGTAATATTTTTAAAATTTCTTCACAGATAATGCCCAGCTCTGTCCATAGAAGCATACTTTCTCCTCCCTCAGTCACATTTTTCTGGTGCTGGCACCATGGGACATATGCATATGGTGGTATGAACTCTGGTCCTCTAACTGTGGACTTCATAAATATATATCCCACTGAATTTGACCCAAAGGTATCCAGAACTTAACTTCCCTTTAGCCTGATCCTGAAATAAGCCAGGTCCCTCTAGTGCCACCTGACTAGAGAGGAAGGTAGAGTGGAAAGAGCCAGTGGTCCTGACCAACTGGGGTTAAAACACCTTAGGTTCACAAATTTAATAAAACATAACCATGAGAGCAGACCGCTCTCATGTATACATTCCTTTGGGTCTTAAAAGGGACCTTGAGCAAAAGAGGGACCCTAAAATTTAAACTTGTCTAATTCATGGTAAATCTGCCTCTGGCAGTTACGGAAATGGTAGAGGGAGGGGAGGGAGCCCTATTTTCTTATTTCCCATTTCCACTATAGCATGTTCTCGTTCCCCATCTGCTTATTCTCTTCTTTCTCTCTTTCTCTCCTTCTCCTCTCCTTTCCCTTCTCCCTTTCCCTCCTTCCCCATCTGCCTTTCTCTTGAATACCCTGCTCAAATCTCAGTATGGAAACTTACTTTTTCATGAAGAGAATCTACAAAAACTCAATGATGTTCTTTTTGAAGATTCTTCAGATTTTCTCCCAACTTTTGAATTTTAATATATTCCCTCAATGTCCATAATGTACTAGACTTGTAATTCTCCAAACTGTAATTCTTTGAAATCTAAAACTCTTCTAAGACTGGAACCTTACTCTGCTGAATTCAGGTTGCTTCTTCTCAGGGATATTAAGCTTCTCTCATTTCCAGTGGTTTTGTTTTAGTTAGGAAGAATCAATCTCAGTGGGGTCCTTCTGTGGTAGACTTTCTACTTAAACTGGGTATGACCCAGATTCGTGCATATCTCTGGAGCAACCTTATAATGAATGTTATCTGAGTCCCAAATCTCCTAGACTGTGGAACTGAGATTTCCACATACTGTGAGGTCTTTAGTCCAAGTTTCTAAGTTAGAATTAGTGTGAGAACCCTCTGCTTTTAGAATTAGGACTCCACGCACACTCTTCTACTCCAAGCACACGTCTTCTACACCCAGATGCACACACTGGCTGGGGCATCTATTCATTCCTTCTCACACTTTTCACTCTTTCCTTCTGCTGCTTCTCATTGTATACATTCCAAACTCCCATAGTGTAAACGCTTTCTTCAAAAGTGATGGGATATATCTAAAAACTGATGTCATTCTCAGTTTTCTTTTTTTTAAGCCAGTTGAATGATTACAATAGACAATTCACTTAGCTGAAAAAAGTTTACACTTCCTGATAAAGTACATAGAAATAGTTTGAGTAAAAGTAAAAGTTCAATTAATTATTAAATCACTGTATTACTACCATTAGTAATAGCTAACACTTATAAAGCATTATTTAATTTAATCCTCACAACCACCTACTAGAGTAGAAATTTCTATCTCCATTTTACTCACAAGGAAACTGAGACTGAGAATTTGCTCAAAGTCATGCATTTAGTAGATGGTGGAGAAAGGATTCAAATTCAGATTTGTCTGATTTTAAAACCCATGATGTAATCACTAAATATTACTACATATATAACAGTTTCCAGTGGGACTGATAATTTTAAACCTGGAAAAGCTCCAATTTAGAGAATTGCAAGCAATTTCTGCCTCCTAGGAAGGAGACTGGCACTGATCATGGAACAGATATTCTCTTTGTTTCAATAGGCACCACTCACCAATCTGGCAGGGGCTTTAGAACTTAAGGTAGGAGGCAAAAACTACCAAAATGGTCTTCAATTCAGAGAAGGTGCCCAACTGCAGTTTATCAGACCAAGATATTAAGAGTTCTATTTAGTACTGTAAATTGGAAGTTTTAGTAAACCACTTTTGAAGAGGTAGATAATTCATTTTCTGGTTCCTAAATTTGTATTTACACAGCCCTAATCCCTTGTTTCTGTTTGTTCATCGTGTTCGTATCTTCTTCTTGGAACAGCACCTCCTTTTCTTTGGCCTCCCCTGTCACTCCACTTGGTTCTGGTGGAGCTGCCTGTATTCTCTTGACTATAATGATTGTCCAGGGACCCAGGGATGCGGGAGCGAACAATGGTGGATCAGAGTCCTTGCTGCTCTCCTCTTTGCCGTTGCTAAGATGGGATAGGATGGCAACTGGCCTAGAATTGTCTGTAGCCATGAAACCCTCCACCTTCTACCTGCTACATGGAGGAATTCCTTCTAAAGTAAGAGAGAAGCATAATGTAGAGGTAGAGAAAGAGGGAATCCAGATGTGACAATGAGTGATGTGTGGCATCCTTAGGGAGCTTCATCCCAGAACTTCCTAGTTATATAAGCCAATCAATTCCCTCTTCAGAGTATTTTCTTATTTGTTTGTTTACAAGAACCTGAAAGTCCAAGACCAAGCCAACAGGGAAATCTTGCTGGCCTGAACTCTTTACTTCATGAGGAAGAAATAATTCAAAAAGATATGAACTGAGCCTAAAATAGTGCAAAGTGGACCAGACTCTGTATCTTAAAAATGTCAAATTTTAAGACCTAACAAACCAGCATTGGGGAAAGTTATTCTACTTTAATTGTGTGACTCTAAGGTCAGACCCCAGTCTGCGAGTAGAGGTCTCCTCCTCTCCGAAGGAAATGTTATCTGCAAATTGTCAATCATCTTGTGAATAGACTAGCCCTGGGGCAAGACATGATAAATGGCTTGGACTTGTGGAGGGAAGGGCTGCAGGAAGGCCTTTCTGTTCTTTCTGCAGTTGGGAGTTCAGAAGGAGTTGGGCCCTGAGGCCAGAAGAAGCTTGAAGCATGCTCAGCTCTTTGGAGTGAATTGGGGTCTCCATATGGGGGGAAGGCCAGGGGCCAGACAGGAGATTTTGCCATAAGATGTCAGTGGCTATTGCCAGCAGAGGACAGTACACCAGGATCTCATGATGCTCATCAGTAGCAAAGGCAAACACTGATGGTGTGGAACAGAAGAAGGTGAAGGACCAGTTCCCAAGATAGCCTCCTGGGAAACTCAGAAATAGCAGGGAGCTATTTCGAGGGGAGATGTTTTCTGGAGATTAGGCAAGTTGGTGCTCCAGGAGAAAATGCGTGACTTTATTTTATATGCAAAGACTAGCAAAGACAGGAGCATTTTTATAAATGTGATCTTCAACAACTAATTCCTGATGGTTGCTGTTAACTGGATTTTCAGAGACCCGCCAGTGGGGAGCTCTCTTCTAAGAAATGTACTCAGTTCTGCAGTTCTGTACCAACCCTCTACTAAACAGACTAGATCCAATGGACTGGTGCCAGGAAATTACTGGTTTTAATACCATCTCCCCTTGGTTGTAGCTGGCATTATAGGCCATGGTTTATGTACTTTAATTAAAATGGAGATTGTGTTCTTTAAACTTGAACCCTGAGTTGTTTCACGTAGCTGGCACTATTTTTTTTAGAGAAAGTAAGTAAAACTGACATTTTCATTCTTAGTATATCTAGCCCAGATTAAATTTCTAATTCAGTTCTCTGCCTAAAAACTAGATCTCATTGGCACATTAATTCTTGATATATAACAGTGATTAGCACATACAGTGTTTGAATACCACTTTAATATTTACAAAGAGTTTGCAGGTTCTCTATCTTTTTTGTTCACCAATAGCCCACTGAAGCCCATAGGGAAAGAATTATTATTATTTCCAGTGTGAAGATGACACAATTAGGTTTAATGAAGTGAAGGGTCTTGCCTAAGGTCACAGAGATGTTAAACAGTGTTCCCATGTCCTTTGAATCTGGATTCTACTCTCTTTTCATTAGGCTCTTTTATTTCTTACCTAAATTTTGCTGGTGGCAGTTATTCCTTATGATATCTGCACATCTCATTTTACCTAAGTTAGGAAGGCTTTTGGCCAGACCAAGACATTCACCTTGGATCTCATATATCTCATCAGAGTGAGTATAGAAATGGGAACCAGAGCTCTGAATGAGGAAGAGAGGATAGGTCTGGATTCTATTTATATTCTGTCATAGGAAGGAGACAGTTTTCTTTCTCAAGAATTGCTTTCCCATTATACAAAATAAAAATACTTGACTAAATGATATTTAATTTTCTTCTAGACCATGCATGTAACATTCTTACACTTGCCATCCTTGGTTGCACAACTCAAATATTCACCTATCTCTAAGAGCTTCACTCTGTGCTGTTTATATGCATTAAATACTTTTGCCTTATTTCTACTTTCTATTTTTGAAGAAATAAGATTGGATCTTGTAGAAATACCTCCAATCACGTTGTATAAAATCTTTTTGTACATCTGTATCTCAAAAACTTTCATGGCAATCTAGATATATGTGACTTAGTATTCTTACATTTCTTTGACTTTCAATGATTTTCTAACATTTTGTATTCTATTGCACCTTTATCATAAGGTTTTGAATCATGTTTGTAAGGGATTTAGTGAACTTTACACTCCTTGAAATATGTATTATTAAGATCATGTATCGCTACAAGTCAGTGACCACCCAACAATAATTCCTCTGTGAAACAGCCTCCTAGGAACAAAATCACACAATTTTCTGAGGTTAAAAAAGCTCACTGTGAGAGTAGCATCGACATATATACACTACCGAATGTGAAATAGTTGGCTGGTGGGAAGCAGCAGCATAGCACAGGGAGATCAGCTCAGTGCTTTGCGATGACCTAGAGGGGTGGGATACGGAGGATGGGAGGGAGGCTCAAGAGGGAGGGGATATGGGGACATGTGTATGCATGTGGCTGATTCGCTTTGTTGTGCAACAGAAACAAACACAGTATTGTGAAGCAATTATACTCCAATAAAGATCTATTTAAAAAAAAAGCTCACTAAAATAGCTTTATATGCATTTGAAGCAGAGTGCTTTTTCCACCAAAACTGAGATAACTGGCTGTTAATGGCTGAACTGAGTCCCTCCAAAATTTATATGTTGAAGCCCTAACTCTTGGTACCCCAGAATATAACTCTATTTGGAAACAGGATCTTTAAAGAGGCGATTAAGTTAAAATGGTGCTGTTAGGGTAAGCCCTAATCCAATCTGACTGGCATTCTTATAAAAAGAGGAGATTAGGACATAGGAGAGATGCAAGGGATGAACATGTACTGAGGAAAAATCACATGAAGAGGCAGCAAAGGGTGGGCATCTGCCAACCTAGGAGAGAGGCCTCAGAGGAGCTCAAATTTGCTAACACCTTGACCATGGACTTCCAGCTTCCAGAAATGTGAGAAAATAAATTTCTGTTGTTTAAGCCACTCAGTCTGTAGTATTTTGTTATGGCAGCCCTTGCAGACTAATATGCTCGCTTTTCTCATATTTTTGATTTTGTACGGTCAGTGAAGAATTTTATTCATGCCCACCTGAATGAAGATGAACCCACCATAACTTAGAAATGCCATGGAGTATGTGATGTGTATACATGACATTACTAGACAATACTGGTTCTTCTTTTTTCATCCTCTCCTCTTCCATTTTATACCCAGTGGCTGGTCCTCAGCTTTTCCCATCTTCAAAAGAGTAAGTGACCTGAGATGGTCTTTTATACTTCCTTATTGGAAAATTATGAGTTAGGGTTTTATTTTTCATTCAACAAATATTTATTGAGCATCCACTATGTGTCAGATGCTAGAGATACATCAGAGAATGAAGGAAATGAAATTCCCTACACACATGGAGCTCTCATTCCAGAAATAAGAGAAAGATAAAAACCAAACAGATAAGTAAAATATCTTAGTATTTAAGACAGTGATAACTACAGGGAAAAATAAAGTTGGTAAGACCTAAAGAGACTAGAAGGCAACATGAACAAGATTGGCTATAAACTCTGTCTTATAAAATAGAGGAAGCATCAATGAGCATTGAGGCAGAAATGTAAGATAAAAGGGGGCAGAGAATGATGTGCAGCACATTATAAGACTGGCTGTGAAGATGAGCCAGATAGTATTTTATAGGATAACTTGGTAAAAGGAGGTAGAGTCTTCCAAGATGATCCTTGTTTTCCCAGGGAGGAAGGCCAGTGGTCAGGGCTACCAAGGCTCACAGTGCCCCATTGTTAGAACTGAATGAGCTGGAATTTCTTGCTTGGTTCTGACGATTTTCTAGTTTGTGCTCCCTCAGCTTAGGTTGGCTATACAGATAGAGATGGCATCTTCATGACCGTCCAGCTAAAACCCTACCTGAGCATGTCCTTCCCTTCTCCTCTCCTTTTAAGTCAGTCCTTCATCAGGATCTGTCCCCTCTTTACTTAATATGGGATTGAGGTTTTCTGACAAGTTTACCACCATTTCACCCAGCATTTAATAAATTTATTTTGGTAGTAGACATCTTTAAGTTGTGAGATTATGGGTGATCATTTTTTTTCTTCTTTTTACTTTCCTGATTTTCTATATTTTATACCATAAATAGGTGCTACCTGTGTAAAGGGAAAAGTTTAAGTATGTAAAACATATTTGATTAACAAAGTATAGCAGAGATTGAGAAATCATTAACGATCACCCACAACTCTGTCACCATGATCCACTACTTAAATGCTTTTATTTCCTTTCACTACTTATCAGTATACACTACATATTGAAATAGGCTTTCAGGGAGCAGAGGAATAACAAAAGCTAACATTTTGAGGGCCTATTATGAATAAGGTATGTGTAAAGCACAGATATCTCAATTAAACCTTATAATAACCTCATGAGTCCCCTGTTACACAGGTAAAGAGATTAGGCTCAGAGAAGTTGACTAACTTACCTAAGATTGCACAGCCAGAGAGTGTTGGAACTGTAATCTGAACCTAACAGTCCATGTTCTCACTGCTCTATGGCATGCCTACCTCATGAACCCTGGTATAAAAGGACCTTGATATGGTAAAGACAATTTGGGGACTAACAATCTGGCGCCAGAATTATGTAATATTAAGACTCCTGGACAAAGGTGACAAAAATGGTTCTGAAATTGGTAGCAAACTTTCTTGGAGGTTGGACAGAGTTGACATGTCTGTGTGCAATCTTGAGATGCTTGTGGATTGCCCCTGAGAAGATACTTATAAGTCCACGATTGGATGGTGCTGCTCAAATGGCTTCCAAATTTACCTGGGGGGAATTCATCGTACCTTCTTACAGAGTCTTAGAGATTCTATTTTACCAAACAGTCGTAATTATATATTCTATGTCTATATTCCCTACCATACTAACAACCATGAATACTTTTGTGTCCTTGGTTTTTAGCAGTTTTCCATATAATATACAATTAATTTTAAAAAGTATTGAATGAAGGAATGAATTAATTGAAAGAGAAAACTGTAAGGAATGGAAGAAGAGAGGCATGGAACAGAAGCCTTTGAGGGAGCCCTCTCCCATCTCCATGAGGACGTCATGGGGGCCATCAAAGCAATGAAGTTGATGTTGGTGGATCTAGGAATAAGCATTTGCTGAGTGTAGTTGGGCCAGGTGACTTGTGGTTACCATTGACACAGACACTGTTCTCACAGGCATCTGGCCTTGGGGTACAGAGCAGCGCATATAGCTATGACAGGAAAATTTTAATGTAATCTGGCCTTGTCAGGAGAGGAGAGAAAAATTGGGCTATGAGACATCTCAATAGTTTTTGCAGGTACGAATGCAAAGACTGTCATTTGGTTCGTTTTATATTAATATTCTTACCTTTTTCATCCCACAGGCTACTGTGGTCTTGGGAGTTAAATATAACTCATAGTTCTTATAGTTTTAATCTATTTATAGTTAAAAACTTGTCTTTTGCTTTGTCATTTTCCAGAGTAGTATTTAATGATATATTTGTTTAGAACATTTCTTTCTTCATGTCCAGAACTACATATTGATCTCTGTCTTATATAATTTCTACCAGTGAGAACTAGAGAGTTTTATATCTAAAAGTGATCTTTCAGGTCATTGGATCCAACTCTAATTTTGCAGATGAAGAAGCAATTTAGGGGATTTAATGCAGTCATGAGTTTAGACAAATTTGCATCAAGGCATGTGGTGGAACCCACGACTTCAACTTTTAATTCAGGGCTCTTTTCACTCTATACATGTGCTAGAGAAATGCTCACAAGTATGTTAACTTCTGCCATGTACAGCCATGGCCTCCAACTTAGTTTGTATTCTCAATTTTCTTGGAAGGATAAACAAAATGCAAAGACAAAATTATGCCTGTTAATTTTTTATCTCCAACTACTAACACTCACATCAAAATGTGGAAGAAAGAAAGAAGAGATGGTGGGATGTTCTTGAACTAAAACTCGTATTAATGTAGCATCACTCTGTGTGCTTTGTGAGATCAAACAAACTCAGGTAGAAACAAATATCTTTTCTTCCTGTTGTATATCAAAATAGAACATTGGCTTATGAAAGATAGCTATTACTTTTATAGAGTAGAAAACAGAGAAATTACTATTATCTATTTTAACCACTTACTAGATAAGCCAAAAAATACACTTAATTTTATTTCATTAAAAAACATTTTATTGCCTTCTGTTACCTTCAAATTTTTAATATATTTCCTTTTGCTTACAGATGTATTTCAAGTGCCTAGAGTATCAACTGGTATATAATAAGCATTCTATAAATCTTTGTTTAACAAAAATGTGGAATATTTGAAAACCATTTTTTAAAAAGTGACTTTCTGATGGCCTAAATGGGAATCTCAGCCATACAATGTATGGTATAAGAGGCTAATTATCAACTTTGGTTTTCATTATGATACTAAAAAGTTAACTTTTTTGAATCATTAATTTCAAGGATTTTATCTCTAGAAATTCCATTTGGAACAGAAAAGAATCGGGTATAAGAATGATGTTTCTTATCACGTAGATTCTCATTTGCACTAATACTACATAGTCTTAGTATATAAAGCCCTCAGTGTTTGGACTTGATGCAGCTCTGTGTTTGCATTTAAGTAAACATGGGAGAAAGACTTGCTATTTAAATAGTTAAGAAACCACATTTAGAATTACCGTTATCTCTAAATGCTTAGTTTCAAAAACCTAGTCATGAAACAGTGGCATTGGGGAAAAGAGAAATAGAGAGTGATTTATTTCCTTAACTAGATTTCATTAAATGTGACTGTTTACTTGCCTTTTCCATTTGTTATAGACTGACATTTTAGTTATCGTTAATGGACTCATTTAGATTTTTTCCCCTGTAGACCTTTAGCTGCAAATTTCTTTCTTTATCTTGAATTTGTGGTAAAGTGTTCTCTTTTTGTAAAGATAAAATGTCTGGAAACATATTTTATGAAAGGAGATGTGAGGTCGAAAGTGTGGTCAAAAGAAACCATTGGATAGACTGGAAAACACGCATATAAATAAATTATATTTAATATAATTTAATATATATTTACATATAATTATATTTAAATATAATTTACATAATAATATATTAATATATAATTTTATATATATACACTTGTTGCTAAAAAAGAAAAGTCTTGTTTACATTGTCATCATGCTTCATTCTTTCTAAGTACTCCATACCTTATTTTATTTGATCTTTATACCAACTCTGTAAGAAATGTAGGATGACCATTATTATCTCCATTTTTAAAAAATAGATGAGGAAAGAGGCCTCTTGTGGTTAGTTAAGAGAAACCCCCAAGATATGATTAGAGGGACTCATTGTGGTTAGTTGAATCAGACCAGGTTCTTTGACCCCCCTCTCTGCATCTCTGTCCACAGCATCACCCCTCCCTGTAGTGTCTGAGTGGCAGTTCTCTTTTCAACGATGGGTAGACCTCTCTTCTCTCCTTTTCTAAAACATGATTGCACGTCCCTTTGCAGCATGATTTGCATTAGGAAAGGACAGATATCTGTCCAATGAGGATTTCTCCTCATTGAATTAGACCCTAGAAGAGGAAATAAAAGTCTTTTTTCATGAGTAGTAACATTGAAAAAAATCACCTCAATATACATTTATATAGCCTAAATTAGACAAAGAAGGAGATACCTTGGTCTTAATAGGCCATGTGAATATATGCATTAGAGTAGATAATGTTTTCCAGCTTAACCATGAAAACGATAACCAGGAGACAGCTGTCACTTCAAGTAGAGACACCAAAGACATGGTCATGCTGGTTGAACTAGACCTAGAGCTCTGTCATCATAAGCATCCTCTTTCCCAGGCCTCTGAGACTCATTCCTCCTTCCCTCATAACACACATACAACAACACACAATTCCACACACATGTAGTGTGTGTTGGCTGAGGGGTTGCCCACAGATTAGACGAGAAACGGAGGCAGATGCTGCAGGACCTATGTACCTACATCCCAATAAATATTTGCTGGAGATGACTCGGCAGGAATTCGTGATGCTGCTTATCACGTATGAGAACCATACTGCCTGACAAGAGGGAACGTGACAGTGGATTTCATGAGGTGCCCGGCCCCCCAGGGTTCCCTAGGCCCTGACACTACAAAAGTAAGCAATTATACAGGTACCTCACAGGGCCATGGCCATGGCCACTTACATCTTATGTTCTGCTTGCTAGTTACAAGGTTTGAACCATCAACGGGCTATACAGTGTGTTATGATTGTAGAGGTGGTGATGAATTTGCATTGATCCTCCAGCTCTTCTCGCCTTTGTGATGACAAGCATGCTTTTATATGATGGCTGGTCAGACCAAGGGGTTATAGCCCATAACCATAGAACAGCATGTGGTTAACTAGATTATGCTCAGGATTTTCACTTTCTCAGCATTATGCTGTGTTAGTTTGAACTCTTTCATTTGAGTAATAGAAACAAGCATTCATATAAACATGCTAAGGTACAAAGAATAGGAAAGCAACCAGATGCCAGGAAGGACCACCAAAACTCAGTCTTTATACTTCATTTCTGCTTCTCTCCATGGGTCTAATATCCCTCTCTCCCAGTCTCCCACAGACCTATTTTTTCACATTATCAGTCAACTTGGAAGGTAGATTTTCTCTCTAAATCTCCCATATTTACATTTCCTCCAATGTGATGAGCTCAGACTGACTGCCTGTCTTTATATCACAAAACAAATTCCTAGGAGGGAGAATGTCATTTGTCCGGCAGGGGCTGAGTCCCTGCCTCTGGCCTGGTCAGTAATGGGGACAGAGTTGTATACAGAGAATGGGAGCTGAGGATACACCATGTTGGCCAGGAAGGCAGCTTCCAGGGAAGGCAGCCACTCCACTGCTCTGAAATAATCATCCTAAAGTTGGTCCTCCAAGAATGCTGTTGAAACGATAATGACAAAAATTCACACTTATATGGTGCTGTACAAGCTATGAAATGCTTTTCCATTCCTTGTCATGTTAGTTTAATGATAATGAAGAAAGAAATTTTCTTGGGGTGAAGTGGGGAGGAGTATAAAATATATTCATAAATATCTCTAATTAAATACTGATACACATATTTAAAGGAGCAGCCTCTCTCTACTGAGTTTATATTATGGTTTAATGAATTATTCTAATATATACCTCTGGGGTGTGTGAGTGTGTGTGTGTGTGTGTGAATGTGAGGGCAGATGAAACAATAGCAATGAAAACAAAGAAAAAATATATCTAATATCTTCCCAGAAAGGGCAGTAGACTAAAATGCAAACTTAAAGAAGAATGAAAGCAAATATGGCAAAATGTAAGTGATAAAGCTTAAAATTATAAATATTTGTGAGTAAACAATGCTAGGAATTTGGAAAGTGATGAGAAGGTTTCCTTTCACAAACCTAATATGAACTTGAACTCTGAAACTACCCAAGAGAAGTGTGTGACTCAGGGATTCCACAGCATGTAAAAAGCCAAACTAAAGATAGTAGAAAGAGGAAAAGAAGATGCAGAAGGTTCAAAATGGGAAGAGCAAAGACAGGAAGGACTAGGAAAAAAAACCCAGGAGGATCAGAGCAGAGGGGACTAGAACCCAGCAGGTGTCACTGATTAAGGTTGAGGCCGAGCTGAGAACCTAGGAAAAGCTGGTTCAACATTTCTTGAGCTCAGAGCCCAGAAGACACTGGCCAAGTTGGTGGATCGGGTGGCTGACACAGAGGAAATTCTTATTTGAAGCCAATGGAAATGGGCTTGAAGTCCAAAAAAGCAATGGATCTGCTCTTTTGTTCAAAGACAAAGGCATGAAGTAGAGTCCAGTCCAAGTTCGGGGAGGAAGTAGAACATTCCAGAGTTAGTCTCTGAAGGAAAGGCTTATGGACAGGAAGTGGGAGGGACTACAAGGAATTTCTTGGAAGTCTCCCTTGATGCCTAACATTGTGTTAGATGGCCTGAATCTAGCAAGATTCTGTACTTGAGCTGTGTGTCGAATTTTTAATCTCCCTCTGAAGTTTACACCCACAGTAACTGACTACTTCATACATGGCACCAAGGTGGACCCGACAGCAGCTCCAGACCTGCACTGTCCAATGCCATTAGTCATGGGTGCTCACTTAAATCTAAATTTAAACGGATTAAAGTCAAATAAAACTTAAAATCCAGTTCCTTGGTCACACAAGCCCCATTTCAAGTGCTTAGTAGCCACATGAGACTCCCTTTCAGACAGCACACATATGGAACATTTCTGTCATTCCAGAAAATCCTACTGGACAGCAGTGCTCTAGAAAAAAAAGATCAAGAGAGGCCCTGAATCCAACGTTATCATCAGAGAGGACAAATGGCCCCCTTCGAATTCCTGAGAGGATTCCCAAGATAAAGGAATCCTGCAGGAAAGTAGATACCTCCCTCTATTTTTGAGTTGCCACAATCTATCACAAAATCCAACCCTTTCAGTTTCCCTCCACTTTTACTCCTCTCCTCCCGTTTAATATTCTCTGTTGCAGAACGTGAGGGGACAGAAAAAATGAAAAGAATTAGAAACTGCAGTCACATCAGCAGGGCTTCTTTAAGGACATACACAGTATCATTTTTAGTATCCATTGTTTGCTGCAGACTCAAAGTTTTGTAAATGTGTGCAGGTCTTTTTCATGAATCTTTAGGGATCATTAACACTACATTTAAAAAAATATTAGGATTCTCCAAATATATGTCCCTTGGAACCATGATTAGATCATACAGTTACACATTCCAGCTTATTATCCTGGTTATAACCATTTAATCACCAGGATAACTTGTTACCTCTTATTGAGAGGATGGGGATGCAGGGGTTGCCACTGCCACCAGGATGGAGAAAACCCACATATGCAAAGTACAGGCTGTTCTGTAGTTAGAGAAACGGGGAGGGGAATAATTACCAGAAAAAAAAATAATATTTTCACTGACAGTTGAGGGCAGTTAGTTTCCCAGGGAGAAGTGCTGGTGGCAAAGGTCTTTACACAGGGAGGCCTTTGTCATTTTATGGATACTCATCTGTCAACTGTCAGCATGTTTCAAAGGGGCTCAGGCCATAATGTTTTCCTCTGCACCTTTCCCATCACGGTGGCCCAAATTTCCCTGACTAACCATCCGTCTTCCTATTTGCCTAGTCTGGTCACTTACAATGAGCGGGGATGTAGTGGTGATTCTGCAGCTGCAAAGAGTGAGGAAGAGGGGCGGGTGGCCTGCAGGGAAGGGCTGCAAGGAGGGGGCGGCTCAAAGAATTCGCTTAGCATCTCTATGGAAGCACTTCTGCCCAGGGAGGAGTTTTTTTGTCTAGACCGTTGTTCCTTAGGAAAAAAGGGTTGAGCCAAGTGTGAGGTTAGCAGGACAGAAGCAGGGGATGTAACAAGGTGCAGTAAATTCTAACACCCACACACCCACCTGCAGGGTTCTTAGGGCCCCACCCAAGCAACTGTCATTCTTCAAAGTTCCAGGACGAAATTAAGTGTAATTTTCTGAGACGTGATAGTACATGAAATGAGCTATGATGATTGTGTCTCTGTTCTATTCTCTGGCCATGTAAATTTCATAAATATTTTTGACAACTAAAACAGCAATAAACTATGAACATAAGTAGGTTCAAATTCTGGCTCTTCCATGAGCTTGAGGTACCTTGAGCTAACCCCTTCAGTTTCCTGAGCTTTCATTTCCTCTGCTGTAAAATAGGCATTATAAAAGTATCTACGTTGTAGTCGTTTGAGAATTAAATGAGATAGTGTGAGGAGACAGCCTCTTGAATCTTGTAACTTCGTCTTGACTGTTCTTCTTAGCTAAGTTTTCACTATATATATCTCTTCTTGCTCATTGTCACTTCTCTTGGACTTGACTTCCAATTTCCCCTGGTTTTTCCATTTCGTCCTCATCTTACATGGCTGGTGGGGAGAACTGGCAGCCACTTTCAGGCCCAGCTCTGCAGCCCCAGCAAGTTTTCACCCACAGGATGAAACAGACAACTGGAAAGGCCAAACATTTCTCATGTTCTTTGTTTCCCCTGTGAATTGTCTTCTTATGCTCTTTTTCTATTTCTTTGGCAGGATATATTTTGTACTAATTTTTGAGAAATTTTTATATGATAAGCTTACTAGAGTTTTATTTATCTTGTGTGTTATTATTCCCTTCCCCCTGATTTTCTCATTTACCTTATAATTTAGAGTTTTTGTGACATAAAATTTTAAATGCCATACTGCATGTATCAATTTTTGTCATTGCAGTTTTTTCTGTTTTATGCCATTTATCATCCTAGGATTTAATAAATCTTGGCTTTCAATAACATGAAATATGCTACTGTGTGTTTTGGGAAGTCAAAAAGCCAGACACTTGCTTTCCATGTCCCAGACAATTAGGTTGAGGGTACAAGGCTGAAGCTTGGCCAGCTGGTCTCTCTCAGCTAGGATTCTGAGTTAGTGGTAAAAAACAGGAACAGCTTCAAATCCACTTCAGTGGTTGTGGCTCTATCTTGGGTCCAGAGGTGTCAGTGGGCATTCAGTATTTAGGATCACAGGCTATAGGCCAACCAGGTCAATTCTGTGACTAGGCCATGACTAACTTAGACAATGCCCTTGTGCAGATTAGGGAAAGACATCCCTCCAGGTGGACACAGGCCCTTGGATGCACAGGTTGGTAAACTGATGGAGATTTTGTGTAAAAACATAAAGCAAATTTTTCTCTGTGTTGATGTGGCACACACCAGGACCCAGGGCTTGATGAGCAGAAAGTGGGCTGGATTTCAGCTCCTAATTATCCCTTAAGCCAAATGCCTTTGGGTAGTGCACAACCTGCTTAACCATAATAGGTGGCCCCTATTTCCCAAGACAGTTTCATGGGATTCTCATTAATTGTATAATCTATCTCAAATCCTTCCAATAAATTTTTTTCAGCTAAACTACACAGTCAGTTTCCATTATTAGCAACCAAGAACCTGGATTGGCACAATAGTGATCTAACTGTATGTATGTATATATGTATATTTTATTTATTTACTCATATATAACAAATTGTTAGCCAACAGATCTAGCAACATTTATTTTCATGTACCTATTTCTTCTACTAATTTGAAATACCACCTTTATAGCATATTAATTTTTTCTAGTTTTATTGAGAAATAATTGACATATATCCCTGTATAATTTTAAGCTATACTGCATGGTGGTTTACATATACTTTGAATATACTTTGAAACATGACCACATGTTAGGTTCAGCTAACATGCATCTTCTCAAACAGATATAGTAAAAAGAAAAGAAAAATAAATGTCTCCTTGTGATGAGAACTCTTAGGATTTTACTCTCTTACAACTTTCCTATATATCATACAGCAGTAAATATAGTCATCATATTGTACATTACTTCCCAAGTACTTGTTTATCTTATAATTGGAAGTTTGTACCTTTTGAACGCCTTCCTCCAATTCCCCATCTTTACACCCCTCCTCTGGTAACCACAATTCTGATCTATTTTTCTGAGAGTTTATTTTAAATTTCACATATAAGTAATATCATGCAGTATTTGTCTTTCTCTGTCTGACTTATTTCACTTATATTTCACTTAGCATAATGCCCTCAAGTTTCATCCATGTTGTCACAAATGGTAGGATTTCCTCATTTTTTTATGACTGAATAATATTTCTTTGTATTTTTGTTTATATATATATATATATATATATATATATATATATATATATATATACACACACACACTACAACGTCTTTATCTATTAACCCATTGACGGATATGTCTTTTTTCATGTCTTGGGTAGCGTAAATAATGCTGTTATGAACATTAGGGGTATATATACCTTTTTGAGTTAGTATTTTCATTACCTTTAGACTTTTCCCAGAAGATGAATTGCTGGATCATATGGTAGTTCTATTTTTAATTTTTTGAGGATCCTCCATATACTGTTTTCCATCATGGCTGTACCAGTTTACAGTTCCATCAACAGTGCAAAAGGGTCCTCTTTTCTCCACGTGCTCACCAGCATTTGTTCTCTTATCTTTTTGATGACAGCCATTCTAACAAGTGAAACAGTTTTGTTTTTTTTTAATACTCTAAGGAATTCTTGTGGATTTTCTTCCTGCTCTATTTATCTGTATTTACTGCACCAACAGGTCTTCATTTCTCAGCCCACCTTGTAGTGGCCCATCTACAGAGCCCACCTCTGTGATGGAATGTCAGGAAGTACAAATAGAGTCACGCATTGGAGAAAAGAACCTATGGCTGTTCTTTCCTGATAGTCTCCATTTTCCCCGAGATATAGGAAGCTGGTCAAGTGTACCCAGCAACTGACTTCTAAGCACAAGCAGACCTTTCTGGGGGGACTTTTAGAAGGCACACGGAGTGTGCTGGTTACACTCTGAATGCAGATTCATTGAGCGCAAGGATTCTACCTGTCTTTCTTTATAATCTGGCATAACATATATACCTGTTTAATACACAAACAAGAGAAATAGTTCCCTATGACAACGTCTGAATGGTTTGCCATGGTGTTTAAGTAAAGCATATTTTGAAATAGATGAGAAGCATCATTAAGCTCCCTACCAATGTGCTGTCATATTAAATTTCAGCAAACTTAACAGCAGAAGAGAAGTTGCAACAAAGAATGTGTCACATCCCAGGCTCCATCTTCCTTGGCTTTTTGGCTTGAATGTGAATAAGTTGTGGTGTGAAGGTATGGAGCCCATGCTCCATACCTTCATGCATTTCCTTCTGCTGAAACACAGTAAACATTGATTTTCCCAGAAAAAAATAAGAGAGAAAAACCAACTAGGAAATACTACTACACCTTTACATCTAAATTGACTGACCATTTCTTGAGCACACAAGCCCAGCCAGCCAAGTAGAGCATTGAAGAGCACAGATACCAGAGAAGATGGCCTGGTTCAGTCCTGGCTCAGTGACATCCTATGGCTCTGTGACTTTGGACACATCCTAGCTGTGTGCCCTGGTTTTAACATTTGTCAAACAAGTTGATTTTGAAGCTAGATAAAGCTCTGAGAACAGTGCCTTACACATAAATGCTACATGTGTTAACTATTACCCTTGTGTGTGGCATAGGTAGGGATAGAGGCATTGTGGATGCCACAAGCTTTGCTTCTGTGGACAGGAATTAGCTGTCTTCTAAGCTCTGTGAAGACTACTGACAATTGATTCTCGTAAATACCCTGCTCTGTGATACACTGAGAATGGGAACCTTCTCACTGGGCTAAAATAGAGCTAAGCTCTACCAGCGCCCCTTTTTAAAAAAATCTGATTGTATATCGGACTATAGTTGATTTACAATGCTGTGTTAGTTTCAGGTGTACAGCAAAGTGATTTGGTTAGACATATACATACATCTACTCTTTTTCAAATTCTTTTCCCATTTAGGTTATTACAGAATACTGAGCAGAGTTCTCTGTGCTATACAGAAGGTCCTTGTTGGTTATCTATTTTAAATGTGGCGGTGTGTACTTGTCAATCCCAAACTCCCAGTCTATCCTTCCCCCACCACCTTTCCTCTTTGGTAACCATAAGTTTGTTTTCTAAGTCTGTGCATCTGTTTCTTTTTGTAAATAAGTTCATTTGTATCATTTTTTTAGATTCTGCATATAAGCAATATCATATATTTGTCTTTCTCTGTCTGACTTCACTTAATATGATAATCTCCAGGTCCATCCATGTTGCTGCAAATGGCACTATTTCATTGTTTTTAATGGCTGAGTAACATTCCACTGTATATATATGTAACACATTTTCTTTATCCATTCCTCTGTTGGTGGACATTTAAGTTGCTTCCATGTCTTGGCTATTGTAAACAGTGCTGCAATGAACATTACCAGCTCCCTTTTAAGCCATATCAGAAAATCTGAATGGGTGCCCTATAGACCTGAGACTACTAGAGACTAGAGAGATGAGCAGTTTTCATGAGACGAAAAATTGTAACTTGTGATGAAGCAATTTTAGGATCACAAACTAGGTGTAGTCTTAATTGACATCTGGCCTTACTACCTAGTTTTTGCTAGACAAAAGGGCTAAACATCAACTCCTGCAAACCCAAAGCCATTATTGTTGGTAAACTCATGTCAGTTTCAATCTGATCATCCTTTGCAGCAACTCACTTCATTTAGAAAAGTGAGGCAAAATTATGTTGCTCATTTTGTTGAAGGCACAAGTAGCTATCTGAAAGTGCAGTAGAAATTGCAAGTGGCATGAGTGCTTCCACGACATTTCTAATGGTCAGGGTAGAAAAATCTGTTATATAAATTGTCCAATTAAAATTCTCACCACCCACACTTGATGGCAGAGGACATGGATGTCTTCGTTACTGGTTCGGTGCGTCCAGGTAGAGTTAAAGAATTACTTCCAGGCTTCCCTGGTGGCGCAGTGGTTGAGAGTCCGCCTGCCGATGCAGAGGACACAGGTTCGCGCCCCGGTCCGGGATGATCCTACATGCTGCGGAGCGGCTGGGCCCGTGAGCCATGGCCACTGAGCCTGCGCGTCCAGAGCCTGTTCTCCGCAACGAGACAGGTCACAACAGTGAGAGGCCCGTGTACCGCAAAAAAAAAAAAAAGAATTACTTCCTGAAGAGAATCTTGGCCTTGCCTTGGGTTTTGTCTACTTGTCTTCAAGGGGAGATGAGATGGCTTCTATCCAAGGCTGCTTAGCTTTTATTCCTTCTGTCTCCAGCATAGCTGGCTTTTAAAGCATACGGCTTCTGTACTTAACTTGCCACATGGCTTTTAAAACATACGGCTCTGTACTTAACTTGCCACATAAAATAACTGCACTCCAAGGACTTGGTCAGAAATATGTCCGCAAAATCACTGCCCATCAATAGCTATTTAAGTCTCCTGAAGGCAAAAATATCAGTCCTGTGGATCTGAACTCCAAGATACTCTCCAATTCATTCTCTTCTCTTCATTTCTATCACAACACTCTAATCTTAGCCACACAGTCTTTTTTGCATCTTGAGAGCCTTCTAACTCTTCTCTCCACATTTATTCCTAATCTAACCTTTCTAATCTCCACACTTCACTCTGAACAATTTTTAAAAATACAAATATGTTTGAACCACCCCCTGTTCAAAAGCCTTCAACAACTTCCCACAAGGTGCGGCCTGGTCTGGCCTCTATGTCTCTCCAGTCTAATCTCACTACACTCTTCTTCTAACCTCTGGCCTCCAGCAATGCTGGCCTTCTCTCTCTCCCCTCAAATGCTTCTACCTCAGGGTCCTCATATGTGCTGTTTGCTCTGCTGATTGCTTTTAGACCCCTCCCCTCCTCTCCACTCCAATTATCCTCTCTTTTCCCCTTGATACCACGGCCTCTACCCATGGCTGCATAAATCCTACTCCTTTTCTCATTAATTGTCACTGACATGCCAGATGTTTCCATTAACCAACTTATCATAGCTATAATTATATATCTGGTTTTGAGATTATTTGATAAACATCTGTCATCTTCCTCCCCAAATAAAAACAGATACAAAGAGGGTACTTTAAGGATTCTATGTCTTGAACTTAGCACTGTGCTTTGCATATAATAGATATTTAATTAATGTGAAGGAAGAAAATGATTGCCACAAGGATATGCAGTTCTTCCATTCTTGTAGATATTTCAGAATCTATCCTTGGATAAATTCAGTATAAGAGATTTGTATACCTGGATCCCTAGATATTGCCTCACCCCCACCCACCATGTTACTAATCTAAATGTGCCTTGGAATGGTTTCATCACTCTACAATGGGGGATATTATAGGAGATAATATGAAGAAAGTATTTGCTGTAAAGCAAATTAAGGACATTATCTATTCTATGAGAAACCATAGGACATGTGTGTCTCTGAAGAAGTAGTCATGCTTCTTTGGAGCTACTGGTTGGTTTTTATCTTACAAACACTAGAGAAAACATCTTAATGGTATCCTTTTGAACAGACAAAATGGTGGCCCACTTTTGGCAAATGTATACAATTTCATGACATACTTTTTATATACTAAATGTATTACTGGTAACATCTTTCTTTCTTTTTATTTTGCCTCAACTTTCTCAGCTCTCATGAATTTATTTGTGTTACCATATGCATCTCCATAAGCCATCTTAAATCCTTCCTGGAATAAGGTGGGGTATAAATAAACAAATAAGAAATGTATAATATATGCTTCTCAGCAACACTTTGTGCATTTCCCTGGAGGTACCAAAACAATTGTGAAAATAAGGCCAACGAGTTCTTTTCAGTTCTTTAGTCCCAGAGAATTGCTTAGGGCTCATGGAAACTGTTCCCTAGATGGAGTCAAGTTGCTTCTTTAGTAATTCCATTCATAAATACACATTGGCTGTCTAGTAGAACACTTGAAATCTTGATAATCAAAAGCTTATTGTATGTTTGAGATGCTTGAAAAGGAAATTGAAGCTAATACCAAGGGAGAATAGAATAAAGTTAACTGTTTTCCTTCAAAACCAGCAGGAGGTCATCTAAAGTATAATGTAATGCACAACTTTTAACTTTATGAAACTTTTTTGTTTTTCTTCTTTTTTTTTTGTTTTGCATTTACAGTAGTAAGTTTACTCTACCATACATAATTAACTTGTCATATATAGAAGAAGAAAAAAATTGTATATATTCAGGGGCTGTACTGGTGCTTTACGATAGAACAACAGGCCTGTTTGTCATTGTATGCTTCTTATTTGAAAAGATATCAGAAGTTAAAAAAATTAGGAACTTAATATAATTCCACCCATGCCAGTTATTTATCCCCTCAATCCCTCACACGTCCAATATACAATTGTGAAATAGAAACAAAATCACTGCAGTGAAAAATGGCTTTTTAGAAAAAGAATGGAACACACAAGTCACCAGTCCACAGCAGCAATGGAGTCCCTCTGGCAAGAATCATAAAAAATTTGTTTAGCCCACCTGGCTGCCTTTCCTTCTGGTCCCTGGGAAGCTCTCTTTTGACCTTTGTCCTCTGTGGTCCCTGGTTCTGCACTCTGGACTTTCTTCTCCTCCATTTTACTACATGACTGCATCTGAGGTGGGTGCCAGAGCTATGCCTTTTTGGGGGGTTTCACAGTTTTTATATCCTGCTTCCTGCTGGCACAGGTTCTAGAGTGCAGGGATTATTTTAGGGGCTGGAAAGACTTTTACAGGCCAAGTTTGCGGTTTTTTGGTCATATAATGCCCTCAGAAACTTAGTAGGCTTCTGATCTATTTGTGCCCAATCTGTTCCATGTGTGGGTAATCCTAGCCAAAGATGTGGTCTTGTTATAAATTTTAAGTATAAAAGCCCTTGACATTTACTTTCCTCTGTGATTACTCCTTTCTCTTTCACCTAAGGAGTGGCTACCTTGCAGCATCTGAAGACAACCTCCCTGAATTGACATGTGCCTCTGAGCTGGCTCCCATTGTCTTGTAGAGAACAATTACTAGAAGGTGCTTGAAAACCATCCTGGGGTGGAGTCCTATCTGTGGTTAGGCAGCCCTTGCTTCTTACCAATCCATTGAGGATACAAATGCAGTTAGGTTTTCATCCCTGCAAAACCCCAAATGACTGGGCACTTGGTAACTTGCAAGCCACAAGCTAAGAATGTTCTTTTCTACTTCTATTTGCAGGAGCTAGTTCTGGCCCAAATTTATCTTTCTCCTTTGGGACTTGGCTGAAAGTGACATAAAACAGCCAACACACACCAGTTTCCTGAGTTCTCCCTACAGCCTCAATCCATACATGGTTTGTTGCTGAAAATGATTTAACCAAATGTTTCACAACATTTCATTATAGTATTGACTATCTTACCAAATCCACTAGGCCAATGACTCACTTTGGATGTATTTACTTGCAATACCCTACTTCTAGATTCCAAATTCTGAATCAGTTAGGATTAGGTTTAGTTGAGAGTGATCGAAATTCCCAAATAACCATGTCCAAAACGGTATGGTTTTCTTATGTGTCAACAATACCTGAGAGTAAGTGGTTCAGGCTACCCTGGTGGTTCTGTTCTAAGTGCTTAGAGGCCCAGGTCCTTCGCAAGCAACTACTGTTTTCCCTGCGATGTTGTCCTTTCCTCATGATCCGAGACAGACTACCTGGCATGAAATTGACAATCCAAGCAGCTGCCACTTCCAGCAAAGCCCCATGAGGGGCAGGGAGGAAATGAAGAAAGATATACCCCATATCCAGAGTTTCACAGACCACTCAAATAGCACTCCGGAGAAAATGTGGTCTTTATGTTGGGTGGCCACGTACTTGGCTAAAAAATCAGAGGTTCTATAGAAAACAATGAAACTGGGTTTGGGGAGACAAGAGTAATTGCTCACAATTGAATAGATTGGAGGCTAACAGGGATCAAACACCGAGAGGGCACCAGACTTGAAGGCAGCATTTGGAGCACCACCCTCCATCTCCGCGAAAGGAGCCTGGTGGAGGGAGCCAGTTGTAGGGGTAGCTAAGCAGTTGTACCCGAGACTCAGGAATTAGAGAATAAAAGAGTTGTCTGGCTGGATGTGCCATCTAGTGGGGACAGGTCTCAGAGACTTAATGGAAAGCCTGATGAGATTCATCAAATTGTTATCTAATTTTGATGAACTTTGTGGAAATGAAAGATGCTGTTAGAAAAAGTCTATTAAGAAGCTTTAAATAGCTTCGGAAACAGTGGTGTTTCTTTCAGCAGAAAGTTGACTTTGAAAGGGAAAGGAAGATTTAGGAATACTAGAATTGAGTGATGGACTGTTTCTTTGAAAATAAAATAATAAGTTCGAGGACAAAATGTGGTGACCTGGTCAAGAAGTTAAATTGAACTTGAGAATAAAGATCAGACAAAACTGAAATTCCAGACAATTAGAAGACAACAGATATGGCAGGAAAGAGGATAACTGTGAGAACAGTATAGAAGAAAATATTAAGGAACGAGTTTAATGAGAATCCTCATGTTTTCAGATATATACATCTACTGTGTGGATAAGTATATTTTATACAAATACTTACACATCAACTTAATATTTTGATTTAAATTGTATATGTGATCTTATAGGCATTTTCATGGCCTGGAGGTTTTGGAATGGTGACATATCATACTGGAAGGGTTGATTTTTTTCTAAAGAAGCTGATCTGATAAACGTGACAGGGGAATAACCGTATATGATAATAAGAATGAGATGAAATCTACAAACCTGATAGCAGAAGCTCTATGTAAATCTCTCTAAGAAACAGAAGAAGAAACAGAAGGAGGTTTTAGAAGTGGGGCATAGGGCAATGGCTCCCAAACCTGACTAGATTTAGGGAAACTTACAAAAGCACTAATTTCAGGGCCTCACCCACCTGTCAAATCACAACACTGTACCCCGGACTCAGGGATCTGTATTTATAACTTAAACAACCACCTTCTGACTGTTCATTCTGGAATTGGCATTTGGGAACTACTGCTACAGACATTCAGTGAGAGGGATGGGAAGAATGACACTTTCTGAAAGCAGATCACAAAACTGACACAGAGAGAAAGTCTAGCAATGCTGGGAGCAGCAACCCACCAGCCATCACCTGCATGTTTCATTCTGATGAAATGGAGCGCCTGATACTTTCTGGACTTACCTTGAGACTTGATGGGAATGCCACCTCCTTGAATGTTGAGGAAGAGACGGGGAAAATGTGTATTTGGACCTACTTTTAAAGAACAAGCAGAACTGGAGAGCAGTGGCGAAGAGCTAAGAACCCTTTAGTCTGTGCTCTTGAGATACACTCAGACCCATAGCAGCAGAGCTCTCCCACTCCCAGGTCCTGAGAAACAAGAGAAGGGGAAAGTTACGAGATCTGTAAGGAGGGAAAGTCCTGTAGAGCAGACAATCTTACTAGGAGCAAGGTCCTTCCAGCTAAGCCATTGCCAGCCCCTGAGACCTCACAGGAAGGTGCTGTAAGCATAAATACCCAGACCTCACCGTCCTGCCTCCTTCCACCTCCTGCCTGGGCCCCTATCATTGGCTGAATCTGAAGGAAGTCAGAGGGCTCAGGAGTCTGGGATATGACCCATTCAGCTTAACCTCTAGAAAGGAGAGTAAGGTGAGGGTGGACCTGGAGGGGCACATGAAGATTGCAGGGGCACTGAATGAGTAGAAACTAGCTCAGCCCCAATACTGTGAATTTGTGTGACCGTTCTTCATATCATAATCAAATATATCCCCTACTCCCCGACCACCCACCCCCAAAACCTCTTACAGAAGCTTCATTGACATTTATAAAAAGATGGAGCTGGTCTGACTAAAGAAAAGAAGAATACACTCTAAAAAGAAAATGGAGATGCTCATTCTTTCTTTAAGTGGTCTCTCTGACCAGTTGGTGCTATTTTGGCTAGCAGATCACTAGATGTACTCCGGGAGGGATGAGGTGAATCTTCATCTCAGAGAATAAACGTGGTTGGGGTGAACGGAGGGTACAGGAGTCTAGGTCAGGCTATTTATTCATCTGAAGTTCAATCTTTCTTCTGACATTCAGGAGTTTATCGCAAGCAGCATAGAGCACAAAGAGTTTATTTCAGTTTTATTTGCTGGTGCCTCCTTAAAACCATGCCTGCTGCTGTCATGTCATGTTGAGATAAAATTAGTTTGGTAAAAGACGTAGGGAGTCAGGTCTCCCTAAAGAACAGAAGTGTACTGTCAGATTGAGAACTAATAAGATCTAAAAACTGGGCAAAGGGGTTTCATGGAGATCACCCAACAGTAAGGTCCATAAGAGGTTTAGAGGAGCTGTAATAATCTATCTCTTTGGCTTTTGGCAGTAGTCACTGTGACTGTACTGGTCTTGAACTAAATATCCACAGTTTCCCAATGGTGTGGCCAGCAAAATTAGATGGTGACATGGGACAAGTATTAGAGATCTTTAAATGGCATTTCTTTGAGGATTAGCAAATCCTGTCTTCTCAAATTCACCAGTAGTCTTTTTATTTGTACTTATCACAGTGCTGGATACATAGTAAGAAGTCGATAAGTTCTCTTTTTTGTTTGATTAAAATCTGCCAATGTGTAAACACAAATCTGTGTCAATATTTAGTCAACAAATATATATTAATTCCTATAAATATATATTAATTATTTTGCCAGGCCAGGCACTAGAAATAAAGTAATGAAAAAAATAAATATGGTCTCTTCCCTCAAGGGCTTATCTAATAGGGGAACATGGCAATAATCAAATAGTCGTGCAAATAAATATATAATTACAAACTGTGATATAAGCTGTTCAATAAAATAACTAGAAAATTCAAGTGATTTTAACAGGAAGATATAATTTGGTGTAGGGTTCAAGAATATCTTCTCCAAAGAAGTGATGTTGGAGCTGAGATATGAAGGTAAGTAGAAATCAACTCCTTGAATGAAGGGAGTGTTCCAGAAACTTCCTGCACCACTAAAAAATCAGGAAAGATAAAAGTCCTGAGGTGTGAGGAAACAAGGTGCTTCTAGGAGCTAAGGAGCTCAAGAAGCAGGGAGAAATGAGTGAGAGATGAGGCCAGAGAGCTGGACAGTGGCCAGGTTGTACAGAACTGTGTGGGTCATACTATTTGTTTTAAGAGTATTTGAAAGTAATGACCAGCAGAGGATCATGATTTAAGTTTTTTTTAAAAAAACATCACTTTGAGAACAGAATAGAGGATGGCACAAGAGGATGCTGTTCAGGAAAGAGATGATGTTAGTTTGGACTAGAGTGGCAGTGGCTAAAACAGAAGGAAGTAAAGGGATTTGAAAAATACTTAGAAATCTACAATAATAGAACTTGGCAATGTATCTGATGTGTGTGTATTTGCTTGTGTGTGGGATAACAGAGAGAACTGTCAAAAATAACAGTCTTGGTTTCCTGCTTTTGTAGCTGGATGAATAGCAGTGTGTTTTCTTGAGAGAGCACAATTGGAGGACCATACTTAGAGGAAATATCATGAGTTAAGTTTTTGGTATTTTGATTTTGAGATGCCCTGGAAACATCGAAGTGGAGATGCTGAGGAGGCAGTTGGGAGCTCAATGGAAAGGACTGGCTAGGTGGGGAAGAACTGTAAGTTGGATTACCCAACATCCAACTCTTTTCTCTTTTGTAAACCTCTACTATACCAGCTGGATAAGCAACGCTCTGTTTCCTTGTCACTTTTCCATATAGGGATGGTCATGTGACAAAGGTCTAGTCAATGTGACATGAGCTTCAGTTTATTAAGCCACTGTTAGGAAAGTATATTTTTCTGATATAGATACTATCTCATCTCTGCCTTATTCTATCTCTTTGAATATAGATATGATGGCTGGAGCATCAGCAGCCATATTGCTGCCATAGGAAAAAAAGGCTAGAGAATCATAAAGACTTCAGCTATAATGTATAGATGATGAAATATAATGTAATATAATTAGATATTATATAAAATTATATATATTATATATAATTCATTATATATAATGAATATAATATATAATTATATATAATGAATAGATGAAACATGCCCACAAAAATCTACCCTCAGACTTTTTTAAACAAAAACAAAATTATATTCATTTCAGCTACTCTTTTTCTTATTAATTACAGCAAGATTCATTTCTAACTGACATGTGTATATTTAAAAATTGACAATCATCAGCATATGCATGATAATTGGAGGCAATAGGCAGGAGAAGGCTCAGCATAGATCTGAGGACCCCCAACCATTAAAGTCTGGGTAAAGAATAATAAGCAAGAACAGGAGACTGAGAAAGAGTGTCTAAAAAGTCCGGAAGAAAACCACGAAAGTGTGTAAAACAAAGATAATGATGGAAGAGGGAGTTATAAAAAGGAATGAATTTTCAATGTTGTCAGATGCTGCTATTAGCTGAATCTTAAAATATCTACTGGATTTAATGACATGAAGGCCACTGGTGACTGTGATGAGAGCCATCACAGTGGAGTTGGTGTAATGGGTTATAGAGAAAGGATAGGCCAAGAAATAGAAATAAGACATACAAACAACTCTTTTGAGAGGTTGGGTTGGAAAAGGAGAAGTGGTAGGGGGAAGTTGAATGGAGAAGTTCTGTTTTGTTTTTCAAATGGGAGAGACTGGAGGAAGTTTAAATGTATGTGTGTAGGATCATCAGAACAGATAAAGAAACAGAAAGAGAAAATGCCTATTGATAGTATGAGATTCCCAAGGTGGTGAGGGCAATTGAGGATCAATTCTGTTGAGATCAATCTCAAGGAATTGATCTTAAAAATCTCAAAAATATAGAGTCATAGGGGCAGATGAAATCTGACTAGTGAGATATCCTAAACGTAGCCAAACTTTTAGGTCACTGTTGCTTTCTGGATGTGCTGACTGTACAATTTACAATATTGAAAAAGGGACCTCCACAGAAATGTGGAGAGTTCCCATGGTGATTCTGGGATATTGCAGGAAAAAGACAGCAAACCTGCTCTGCAGCTGCCCCACCGGATAACTTTTATTATGTGATGGATATATTGTACCATAGGGTCTAGCTCTTAATCTTACCTTGGAGGATATATTGTATTCTAGAATACAGTACCAAATTTACGTGGGTATGTAATATCTAGAATCTAACCCCTAGTATTAAATTGGTGAGTACAAGGTCTGTTTTATAGGTCAACTTGCCTAGGCTAAAGTTCCCAATTATTCAATCAAACACTAATCTCCCGTGTTGCTGTGAAGATATTTTATAGATGTGACTAAAATCCATACTCAGCTGACTTTAAGTAAAGGAGATTATCTTAGATAATCTAGGTGGGCCTGGTCTAATCAGTTAGAAGACCATAAGAGCAGAGTTGAGGCTTCCCTGGATAAAGAAGAAATTCTGTCTGTGGGCAGCAGCTTCAGCCCATGCTCACGATTTCCAGACTGCTCTTCCTGACAGCTTGCCCCATGGATATAGGACTTGTCTAACCAGCCCACAATTGTGCAAGCCAATTCCTTGTAACAAATTTCTTACTACAAATCTCCTTCTTCCTGGTTCTGTTCCTTTGTTTGAACCCTGACTGACATAGTGGGCACATCACAGTGTAGGATCTAGCCCTTGGTATTACAGAAAGCTCATTTATCAAAAATACCAAGGGTGGGCTTGACTTCAAAGGCAGAAAGCTGAAACAGTTAAATGAAACACCAGAAATCAGGTTACAAACACCAGAAATACTCCAAGTCCCCATGATTGTCACGTTCTGCCCCCCATAGCCGTATCCACATTGTCAGATGGATGGAGTCAGATGAGGAAGTAGGGGCAGTTGAATACTGAACTGCATTGGGCTAAGAGAGCCTTATGCATCCATCCTGCATAAAGGCCCTGCTTGCCAGGAGAGCTGGAAATACTTAAAATCCCTTTGCTAAAGCTCTTTCCCCCGGGGGTGTTACGACAGCCATTGTCAATATTTGCCTCCTTGACTTCCCTTTTCTAAACTTACATGGCTAAGCAACTCCCCTTTATAGATATGCTTCTTGGCATATGTTGACGCTGATGCATTCAATGCAGTTGCCTCAGTGACCTGGGCATCTTTCTACTTCCTTCCAGTGGTCCTTGCACATCTCCTCTCTGATCTCACTCTGTGCTGACATTCCAAACTGACTCCCAGAGGGCAATGATTTTCCCCTATTTAATGAAAGACCACCAAAAGCTTTTGTGAAAGTAGCACTGCCATCCTGGACAGAGGGGTTGGGCAGTCGGGGAAATATGCTTTCACGGTCCAGAAAATGGCAGAATAGACTTGTGGCTCTCGGACTAGCCTAGCGTTAAACTTCTGGAAACTATTAGACTCCATCATACAATCCATACACCTTCTACTTGTAACTTCCCCTTCAGAATCTGTGCTTACAACATGCCAATCTCTTTACTAAAGGTTTTGTGCACGTTAATTTCTATAATCCTTACAAAAAATGTGTAAGTGCCTTGAGAGGGCGATGTTATTATCTTCATACTATGGATGGGAAATCAAGGCTCTGAACTTAAGCAAGTGTCCAATATCACACAACTAGTAAGACGTAGAACTGGGATTTGGGTCCAGGCCAGCCTGACCCTGCACCCGGTGCCCTCCATGACAACATTGTATTATATCTGTTCCTCTAACAATGAGATACATCTACTGTGAGGTAATGTGGAATCAGAAAATTGTTTTTTAGCTCCAAGGCAGATTTCCTCCTGGAGTCCTTTCAAATCTGATATGCTTACATCAATGTTTTCATTTCTGGTCTCTTGTTTTCATCACTACATGATTGTATGATGTTAAATCTATTTTTTTTTAATTTGTTAAGCCCAAATATATAATGGTCCTTTCTAATTTCTCATCCTCCTCTTCTCCCCCCATATTCCTTATTCACTATCATACAAATTCAAAACAAATATGTGATGCTTTGAGTTTCAAATCATCCATCTGGATGATAAATGTTTTAATTTATTAAAAAAATTACAATTTGTCACTGTTTTTTTTAGTTGATATTTTACTCTAAGAAATTATAAAGCATATTTATTCTAGTCAAAGAACTTTTACATACATTCTCTTTTATGGTCTTTATAATATCTTTAGGAGCTCAGTAAGCTAGATCTTGTTATTTTCATCTTGTAGACCAAGAAACTGAAACATAAATTTTAGAGAACTTATACATTTCTGGCAAAATGGATTAGATGTATATAGGTTTACCTAGTAATGCCTACTAGGACTAATTCACCGAATTCATAGAATTGAACCCACAGGAAACTTATTGGAGAAATCAAGTCATTTAATACAATCACACAATGGTAAGAACAAACAAATAAAATGAGTGAAAAGTCCCTGAAAGGAAAATGTTAACTCTACAATTAGATCAATCTGTTTTGTTTAAACCAGATTATACTGGCCCCAAATTGTCATAACTAAATTATGTTGTTTGGCCTTAATTCTTGGCTTTTTCTGCATCCTTCGTGAGGGTAGGTGTAGATGGAGAATTAAACTTAGTATCCATATATTTTTCAAAAAGTAGCCAGAAAGTGTCACCAGGTAAAGGCGTACTCTAAAAATTCCCTGCAAGTTTCATTCTATTCTTCATTTTTCCTCCCTCTCCCTTCATGCCTAATGAAGCCCCATCACACCACGCACTCATACACACTCACACACATACATCCACATAGTCCATAAATAATGCAGCTGTGATACAAGCACTAAAGGGTATTAGAGTAGCTCACTGACTTTCTTGGATGTGCTCTCCTCTCCTTGTCATAGTTTTCTTTGCTGATGAAAAGAAAAGACATTTGTTTTTCCTCAGCCCCAGCTATCAAGGACTTTTACTTTAAAACATCACTAAGGACATCAAGGGTCTAGGATAATTATGTACAGTCAACCACTAGGTGCACAACTTCAGATTTTAAAATAGCACCTTCCATGAAGTTGCTGACTGAGATGCAGTGCTAATGTGCCCCTTCTTAGCCTGTTCTGGGCTTTTTGGCCCATTTAGGCATAGACGTGAGCACATCTCTGAACGGGAACGTGTCTCTGTATGCTTGTGCACGCTTCCTAACAATGTGTGCAGATGGCATTATTGGGGTCATGTAATAACACAATAAATACATAACTTATGGTGAAGCTACTATCTTGAAGCTACTTTGATAGCAAATCCTTAGGTGTTCTGATTTTGGAAATTAAAAAAAGAAGAGGAAGAAGCAGCAGTCAAAAAAGATGAAGCAAGAAAGAAAAGAAAAGAGTAATGAAAAGGGAAGTCGCCATCGCTTCAATCTGATCCGGATATCCAACCTTTTAAAAAAATCAGTTCAACCCCCAAACCCAACAACCAAGAAAAACTCCAAGAAAACAATAGATATTTTAAGCTGAAAGTGTTCCAGATCCCTCTGACAAAGAGCCTCCTGAGCATTACAATGCAGTCAATGTTGCTTTAATTAAATTTAATGCTGTGTGAAATGCACTCCAAGAAACTTTGATGAATGACTGGGGCAATTCACGGAGCTCACTAAAGGGCATCCAGCCCTTGCCGGGGTGTCAAGCCACGATGAATTGGTTAGTACAGGCATGTTTATAGACTGCCTCGGGAACCTTGTATCTGTGTGGTAATGTCAGAGATAATGTTATGATTCGCTGGACCTGAGGGGGCTTTGATGACACGGTTAATGAGATGTCCCAGAGAGCATCCCAGCAGGTTGTGCTCAGACCTCCCACATCAAACGAGGCAGCCTTGCCCCTCCAGAGCCACTGCCCTCCAAATCCCTCAGCTGGTCTTTTCTTCCCTTAGGGTCTTTTCCCCTTTTCTTTTTTTTTTTTTTTTCTCTTCTTAGTCAACATTCACTTTGTCTGGCTGTTGAAATTCAAAAGTTGTTAGTTTTTAATTTGGCTTCTTGTTGACCTGACAGAGAACAAAAGATTTTCTGGAATCATGTGGAAACTGGGAGAAAAAAAAAAATGATGCCAGGAAAGGATAAAGAAAAAACAAAAAGGACTCCTGGCCGAGAGAGGTAACACACAAAAACCACTCCACTTAAAAAAATTTTTTTTCTTCCTGTGGACTTTGGTGGTCAAATTTTGTCATATGGTTAGAGGCTGTGATAGGGGAAGTGAAATTTCATTAGCTTTACTTAAATTTAAAAGAATCAATTTGATAAAAGTTGAAAATGTGTTAGCCAAAGCAAGCACATAAGCGAGTAATTTATGTACGATTATAAGGGACGCAGTTGTATTTTTAACAGTTTTTCTCCTCATTATAGTTTGTGGGTGGAAGAAAAGGCCTTCTGGGAACTGAAGAAAGTAATGGTAGCTGGTAAATAAACATGCTTAGAATATATCTATCTCTGCAAAAAGTCCCCAGACAGGAAGCGAACAGACAGTATTACCTCATTAAAGAGGATATGCATAGAAGGGGTAACAGAACTATATCAAATAACCTTTCCTGAGAAAGAAAATTGTTTTGTTTATTTTATACTTTAAAGACATTCTAAAATATTTGCCTGTCTAAATGTAGCCAAATATTTCCTCCTTGGGGAGAAAGCAGTCTTTATTATTGATATTTTTTTTCATAGAACAGAGGGAAACTACGACTCTTCACCCTTACATTTCATACATATACTCGCTACAACCATTTTTCTTATTTCTATAGAAATCGAACATTCACAGGAAGAACAAAAATATCCCTTTTTTCTATTATGCCCTTAATCTTTTTTTAAGTACTACTGAAATATTCTTAATTCTTTATTGCTGGCAGGTGAGTGAACTATCTAGGTAGAAAGCCTCTTATGGTAAGTGACATTTATTTAAAAATATACTTGCATTTGCCTAATAGCACTATAATGAGGTTGAAATTAGATCACAGAGACAAAAGTGCCATGCATGGTTTGCTTGGTTGTTTCTTAAAGAGAATAGGAAAGAAGCAAGAAGCTAATCTATTTTAAAATAAGTCTAGCTCCAAGATGGTGTGACGAAATAATCTTTGTACTCATTAAGGATCAATTAGGGTTTCCACTAACTGGACTCTTTCCCACAATTATGAAGGACAGAAGATCTCAAACAGCTGGATGAGAAATGTATACCTCAGTTGTACAGTGGAAGGTGTAACTTTTAGGTGAGATGGTATTATTTATTACCACAAAGTTGAAGTATGGGTTGATAAAAGAGCAAACAATAACTAATTGATGGTTGCTTTAGTAAAGAAAATGGCTTCAAAATATTAAATGTTCCTTAAAAGGGAGAGGAAAAATTAAAGGATTAAAAGAACAGAATATTTAATAGAAGAACTGGAGGTAAAGATGATGCCTGCCTTACATAAGGAGCAGCTTATTAGAAGGTGTCCGTGAAATGTATTTACTTGTATAGATCTATGCCAGGCTCAAATCCCAGAAAAGAGACAAAAGACCTGTGTGTTTAAACATAGCACAGAGTATCAGAAAGTGTCACATAGGACTCCTTCTTTTGCAAGTGACAGAAAGCCCAACTCAACTTGGTTTAAATACATTTTGTGAAAAGGAAATATATTGGCTTATATTAGTGAAAAGTCTAGGGAGAGATATGCCTTCAGGCAGGGCTGCATTCAGATTTCAAGCAGTATCCTCAGAACTCATTTTCCCTCTGCTGTCCTGTTTAGCATATTGATTTCATTTTTAGCTCCACATCATCTCAAGACAGCTGCAGTTTTTCCTGCCTCATATTTTTTCAAGTTCAAGTCAAATGGGTCAGTCAGACCTGAGATGCACTCTGACTTCATAGGCTGAGATCATGTGTCCACCCCTGAACTTACCGTCATCACCAGGAGATTTGGTGCATTAATTGACTTTGGGCTGGGTCACAGGCACCAGCCCTAGAGTTTGGGGTAGCATCCTACACAGACCCCATGGACTAAAAATAGGTGCATAGCCAAATAAAAAGTTACAGTCTCTTGCTGGAGTAAAGGAAGCTCAATGATAAAGAAGCAAATAAAAGTTGACTCCAATGGGCCATATCTCACTAGTGAATATGCCACCCTTTTCACAATTTGAGAAACCTACCCATTCTAATAATGGGTAAAGAAGCAATGTCTCCTTAAAATGAAGTTAGAAGAGAGTGCAAATTGTCTACCACATTTAACATCTAAGTACAGTTGTACAAATACTCATTCTAGTCACAAAGAGCAACATCAGAAGTGAGTTTTAACCAAGCACCTGGTGATGTTGCCATGGTAAGAAAGGTTAGCTTTAGCTCATCACCTCCTGTCACATTTTGTGCATTTTCTTCTTGTGCATTTTAGGGGATTAAAGCCACAAGGAGGAAAAGAACGATGTAGTTGGGCCTTGGTCCTTCTAGAGCAGGCAGCTGGACTGGGAGAGGAGGAAGAGTATGACCAGCCAAGTGGCAGAGCCCCAGGGTGGTTACATCCCCAATGCACCACAAAAGGGCTCTATAATGCAGCATCGGCCAGTGATGAGGGCAAAAGAAATCACAGGCACGGATGGAGCGAGGTCAGGCAAAGCTGCACAGCACTGTGTGGGGAGAGAACATGCAATGTGAGTGTTACGAAGCTTACACTACAAATCCGCAGAGTTCTAGAGTCTTTTGGATCTGGCCAAAACCAGGAAGCGTTTTGACTCTAAAAAAAGAAGTCTCATAAGTTGCAAAATAAGGTCAAGTTAAGAAGCACTTAATGATGACTAGATAGAAGGCATTGATCTGAAACTAGGTGTTGTGTTCATTTACATCTAGCTTCAAATAGCACTTTTCTAAATGCTAATACATAAACAGATAGCAATTGTTCATTAAAATATTAACAATTGTTAATTGTAGTGTTTTTTTTAAACTAGAGTTGGTTAGATTATTTTATTCATCTCTTACCTCTCTCTAGTAGCAGGTACATAGTTGCAGGCATAGTACCCTGGAGAAACTAAACAACCTCAAGAGAAAAGGCAGAGAGAGGGGGAAGATGGCAGATGAGTAAGACGTGGAGACCACCTTCCTCCCCACAAATACATCAGAAGTACACCTACACGTGGAACAACTCCTACAGAACACCTACTGAACTGCTGGCAGAAGACCTCAGACCTTCCAAAAGGCAAGAAAATCCCCACATACCTGGGTAGGGCAAAAGAAAAAAGAAAAAACAGAGACAAAAGAATAGGGACGGGATCTGCACCAGTGGGAGGGAGCTGTGAAGGAGGAAAGGTTTCCACACACTAGAAGCCCTTCGCGGGCGGAGACTGCGGGTGGCGGAGGGGGTAAGCTTCAGAGCCGCAGAGGAGAGCGCAGCAACAGGGGTGCGGAGGGCAAAGCGGAGAGATTCCCGCACAGAGGATCAGTGCCGAGCAGGGGCTGGGAGGTGAGGTTCGGGCTTCGCTCGGAGGGCAGGGAGAGGACTGGGGTTGGCTGTGTGAACACAGCCTGAAGGCGGCTAGTGCGCCACGGCTAGCCGGGAGGGAGTCCGGGAAAAAGTCTGGACCTGCTGAAGAGGCAAGAGACTTTTTCTTCCCTCTTTGTTTCCTGGTGTTTGAGGAGAGGGGATTAAGAGCGCTGCTTACAGGAGCTCCAGAACCAACTTTAGCCACTGGGGACAGACACCAAAAACAACGGGAACTACGAACCTGCAGCCTGCAAAAAGGAGACCCCAAACACAGTAAGATAAGCAAAATGAGAAGACAGAAAAACACACAGCAGATGAAGGAGCAAGATAAAAACCCACCAGACCTCACAAATGAAGAGGAAATAGGCAGTCTACTGGAAAAAGAATTCAGAATAATGATAGTAAAGATGATCCAAAATCTTGGAAATAGAATAGAGAAAATGCAAGAAACATTGAAAAAGGAACTAGAAGAAATAAAGATGAAACAAGCAACGATGAACAACACAATAAATGAAATTAAAAATACTCTAGATGGGATCAATAGGAGAATAACTGAGGAAGAAGAACGGATAAGCGACCTGGAAGATAAAATAGTGGAAATAACTACTGCAGAGCAGAATAAAGAAAAAAGAATGAAGAGAACTGAGGACAGTCTCAGAGACTTCTGGGACAACATTAAATGCACCAACAGTTGAATTATAGGGGTTTCAGAAGAACAAGAGGAAAAGAAAGGGACTGAGAAAATATTTGAAGAGATTATAGTTGAAAACTTCCCTAATATGGGAAAAGAAATAGTTAATGAAGTGCAGGAAGCACAGAGAGTCCCATACAGGATAAATCCAAGGAACAACATGCCAAGACACATATTAATCAAACTGTCAAAAATTAAATACAAAGAAAACATACTAAAAGCAGCAAGGGAAAAACAACAAATAACTCACAAGGGAATCCCCATAAGGTTAACAGCTGATCTTTCAGCAGAAATTCTGCAACTCAGAAGGGACTGGCAGGACATATTTAAAGTGATGAAGGAGAAAAACCTACAACCAAGATTACTCTACCCAGCAAGGATCTCATTCAGATTTGATGGAGAAATTAAAACCTTACAGACAAGCAAAAGCTGAGAGAGTTCAGCACCACCAAACCAGCTTTACAACAAATAGTAAAGGACCTTCTCTAGGCAAGAAACACAAGAGAAGGAAAAGACCTATAATAACAAACCCAAAATAATTAAGAAAATGGGAATAGGAACATACATATCGATAATTACCTTAAATGTAAATGGATTAAATGCTCCCACCAAAAGACACAGACTGGCTGAATGGATACAAAAACAAGACACATATATATGCTGTCTACAAGAGACCCACTTCAGACCTAGAGACACATACAGACTGAAAGTCAGGGGATGGAAAAAGATATTCCATGGAAATGGAAACCTAAAGAGCGCTGGAGTAGCAACTCTCATATAAGACAAAATAGACTTTAAAATAAAGACTATTACAAGAGACAAAGAAGGACACTACATAATGATCAAGGGATCGATCCAAGAAGAAGATATAACAATTGTAAATATTTATGCACCCAACATAGGACCACCACAATACATAAGGCAAATACTAACAGCCATAAAAGGGGAAATCAACAGTAACGCATTCATAGTAGGGGACTTTAACACCCCACTTTCACCAAGGAACAGATCATCCAAAATGAAAATAAATAAGGAAACACAAGCTTTAAATGATACATTAAACAAGATGGACTTAATTGATATTTATAGGACATTCCATCCAAAAACAACAGAATAAACATTTTTCTCAAGTGCTCATGGAACATTCTCCAGAATAGATCAAATCTTGGGTCACAAATCAAGCCTTGGTAAATTTAAGAAAATTGAAATTGTATCAAGTATCTTTTCCCACCACAACGCTATGAGACTAGGTATCAATTACAGGAAAAGATCAGCAAAAATACAAACACATTGATGCTAAACAATACACTACTTAATAACGAAGTGATCACCGAAGAAATCAAAGAGGAAATCAAAAAATACCTAGAAACATATGACAATGGAGGCACGATGACCCAAAACCTATGGGATGCAGCAAAAGCAGTTCTAAGGGGGAAGTTTATAGCAATACAATCCTACCTTAAGAAACAGGAAACATCTCGAATAAACAACCTAACCTTGCACCTAAAGCAATTAGAGAAAGAAGAACAAAAAACCCAAAGTTAGCAGAACGAAAGAAATCATAAAGATCAGATCAGAAATAAATGAAAAAGAAATGAAGGAAACGATAGCAAAGATCAATAGAACTAAAAGCTGGTTCTTTGAGAAGATAAACAAAATTGATAAACCATTATCCGCACTGATCAAGAAAAAAAGGAAAAGACACAAGTCAACAGAATTAGAAATGAAAAAGGAGAAGTAACAACTGACACTGCAGAAATACAAAAGATCATGAGAGATTACTACAAGCAACTCTATGCCAATAAAATGGACGACCTGGAAGAAATGGACAAATTCTTAGAAATGCACAACCTGCCGAGATTGAATCAGGAAGAAATAGGAAATATGAACAGACCAATCACAAGCACCAAAATTGAAACTGTAATTAAAAATCTTCCAACAAACCAAAGCCCAGGACCAGATGGCTCACAGGCAAATTCTATCAAACATTTAGAGAAGAGCTAACATCTATCGTTCTGAAACTCTTCCAAAATATAGCAGAGGGAAGAACACTCCCAAACTCATTCTACAAGGCCACCATCACCCTGATACCAAAACCAGACAAAGATGTCACAAAGAAAGAAGACTACAGGCCAATATCACTGATGAACATAAATGCAAAAATCCTCAACAAAATACTAGCAAACAGAATCCAACAGCACATTAAAAGGATCATACACCATGATCAAGTGGGGTTTATTCCAGGAATGCAAGGATTCTTCAATATACGCAAATCAATCAATGTGATACACCATATTAACCAACTGAAGGAGAAAAACCATATGGTCATCTCAGTAGATGCAGAGAAAGCTTTCGACAAAATTCAACACCCATTTATGATAAAAACCCTCCAGAAAGTAGGCATAGAGGGAACTTTCCTCAACATAATAAAGGCCATAAATGACAAACCCACAGCCAACATTGTCCTCAATGGTGAAAATCTGAAAGCATTTCCACTACGATCAGGAACAAGACAAGGTTGTCTACTCTCACCACTCCTATTCAACATAGTTTTGGAAGTTTTAGCCACAGCAATCAGAGAAGAAAAGGAAATACAAGGAATCCAAATCAGAAAAGAAGAAGTAAAGCTGTCACTGTTAGCAGATGACAGGATACTATACATAGAGAATCCTAAAGATGCTACCAGAAAACTACTAGAGCTAATCAATGAATTTGGGAAAGTAGCAGGATACAAAAGTAATGGACAGAAATCTCTGGCATTCCTATACACTAACAATGAAAAATCTGAAAGTGAAATCAAGAAAACACTCCCATTTACCATTGCAACAAAAAGAATAAAATATCTAGGAATACACCTACCTAAGGAGACAAAAGACCTGTATGCAGAAAATTATAAGACACAGATGAAAGGAATTAAAGATGATACAAATTGATGGAGAGATATACCATGTTCTTGGATTGAAAGAATCAACGTTGTGAAAATGACTCTACTACCAAAGCAATCTACAGATTCAATGCAATCCCTATCAAACTACCACTGGCATTTTTCACAGAACTAGAACAAAAAAATTCACAATTTGTATGGAAACACAAAAGTCCCCAAATAGCCAAAACAATATTGAGAACGAAAAACGGAGCTGGAGGAATCAGGCTCCCTGACTTCAGACTGTACTACAAAGCTACAGTAATCAAGACAGTATGGTACTGGTACAAAAGCAGAAAGATAAATCAATGGAACAGGATAGAAAACCCAGAGATAAACCCACGCACATATGGTCACTTTATTTTTGAAAAAGGAGGCAGGAATGTACAGTGGAGAAAGGACAGCCTCTTCAATAAGTGGTGCTGGGAAAACTGGACAGGTACATGTTAAAGTGTGAGATTAGATCACTCCCTAACACCATACACAAAAATAAGCTCAAAATGGATTAAAGACCTAAATGTAAGGCCAGAAATTATCAAACTCTTAGAGGAAAACATAGGCAGAACACTCTGTGACATAAATCACAGCAAGATCCTTTTTGACCCACCTCCCAGAGAAATGGAAGTAAAAACAAAAATAAACAAATGGGACCTAATGAAACTTCAAAGCTTTTGCACAGCAAAGGAAACCATAAACAAGACCAAAAGACAACCCTCAGAATGGGAGAAAATATTTGCAAATGAAGCAACTGACAAAGGATTAATCTCCAAAATTTACAAGCAGCTCATGCAGCTCAATAACAAAAAAACAAACAACCCAATCCGAAAATGGGCAGAAGACCTAAATAGACATTTCTCCAAAGAAGATATACAGACTGCCAACACATACACGAAAGAATGCACAACATCATTAATCATTAGACAAATACAAATCAGAACTACAATGAGATATCATCTCACACCAGTCAGAATGGCCATCATCAAAAAATCTAGAAACAATAAATGCTGGAGAGTGTGTGGAGAAAAGGGAACACTCTTGCACTGCTGGTGGAAATGTGAATTGGTACAGCCACTATGGAGAACAGTATGGAGGTTCCTTAAAAAACTACAAATAGAACTACCATATGACCCAGCAATCCCACTACTGGGTATATACCCTGAGAAAACCATAATTCAAGAAGAGTCATGTACCAAAATGTTCATTGCTGCTCTATTTACAATAGCCGGGAGATGGAAACAACCTAAGTGTCCATCATTGGATGAATGGATAGAGAAGATGTGGCACATATATACAATGGAATATTACTCAGCTATAAAAACAAACGAAATTGAGCTATTTATAATGAGGTGGATGGACCTAGAGTCTGTCATACAGGGTGAAGTAAGTCAGAAAGAGAAAGACAAATACCGTATGCTAACACATATATATGGAATTTAAGAAAAAAAAATGTCATGAAGAACCTAGGGGTAAGACAGGAATAAAGACACAGACCTACTAGAGAATGGACTGGAGGATATGGGGAGGGGGAAGGGTAAGCTGTGAGAAAGTGAGAGATTGGCATGGACATATATACACTACCAAATGTAAAATAGCTAGTGGGAAGCAGCCGCATAGCACAGGGAGATCAGCTCTGTGCTTTGTGACCACCTAGAGGGGTGGGATAGGGAGGGTGGGAGGGAGGGAGACACAAGAGGGTAGAGATATGGGAACATATGTATATGTATAACTGATTCACTTTGTTATAAAGCAGAAACTAACACACCATTGTAAAGCAATTATACTCCAATAAAGATGTAAAAAAAAAAAGAGAAAAGGCATTACAAACTCAGTGCTAATTTAGCAACTGTGAATGTCGCAGTTTTATCCACCATACTACTAGTTTTGGCTGCCTTGCTTTTTTCTTAACCATTCTAGACCCTCAGTATGAACAGATTTTACATACTTTTTCATTTTAATACCAAAAGTTTCTATTCTTCAGAATAATAAGAAAGGACTTTGATATGTAATAATAACTGCATAGTCTTCTTATGTAATAATCATGATAATTAAATGATGTAGCATGTATGCCATCACAAAGCACCTAACACTAGAGAGTGAGTCACTTGGCAAGTAACTCAGACTGGCCATTTGCCCTGCCTGTAATATCAGGAGTCTTCCTGAATTGTGATTGGTGACAAAGATAAATATATAGCCCTGAAAATGCCTGATAAATTTCATAAATTAGCTCCACAGTTTGACTGCAAACTCCTAAAGGACTTACATCATACTTACATTTTCCTCAAAGCTGAACACCATAAAATACATGCATTGAGAGCACTGGGTTAATAAAAGAAAAATAGAAAGATGAGAACTTTTCTTTCAAAGAATAGGAATATGAGGACTTGGAGTTCCTGAAAATAGATAATTTGTCATGTGGTTCCAAAAACGTAGTTATCTCTTGGTTATCTTGGGCTGATACAAAAGCTCCCCAGAGATGGTGGTACTTGAGTTGAATTTTAAAGAAAAGTAATGACACACAAAGACAGGCATTCCAAAGAGAAGGATCAGTAAGCACAAAGGAACAGAGATAGGGGTTCTGTGTTACCACAGAATAACATTATACGTAGAATAATATTACTGTGGGAGCAGTGATAGGGGATGGGGCGATTGGTGGAAGAAGAGCCAGACAGGAAACAGAAAGAGATTACAGAGGTTTTGCCTTCTATGCAAAGGTATTTAGTATTTCATACAGCTTCAAAAAGCAACTATGGAAGAAATTTGAGGAAGGAAAGAAAGAAGCAAATGATTTTCTAGTAAAATAATGGAGCAGGAAGGAGGAAGACCACAGACAGGGCATCCACGAGTGGGCCCTTGTTATAATCCAAGTGTTCATAATGAAGGCCTGACCAACGGAAAAGCTGTAGGTTGGAGAAGAGGTGACGGACACAGAAGATAAGTGTTAAAATTGCCAAAAAAACTGCTCTCATAGTGGAATTCTTTTTATCAAGCAAAATCTTGCAATCTTACATGGAACCATAGGGCAGGGTTGTTCTGTCAAAGTGGAGCCCCTGCCCTCCACCTTCCACTCACCCCACTAGGCATGATTTGAAAATCACTGGGAAACCACCAAGCTTTGGGACCCATCTGAATGTGGGCCTGAGCCAGTGTGAGCGACCCAGCAGAACTCTCGGTTTCCTGATTTAGCAATTTGGCGGACATGGAGGTGCTCTTTCGCAGATGGGAGACAGAGGAAAAGCAAGAGACCACGCTCACTTCTTCCTGCAAACCACCTCCTCTTTGTCCCCACGTTGTTCTTTGTTCAATCTTTCTGGTGAGGTTTTACAGTGAACACTGCTACCACCAGGGCAGGAACTTTGAGCCAGTTAGGAAAATGAGGTTACCGATGAAATCCAATGACCTCAAAGTTAAGCTAACACTAAATATAAAAGGTGATTCTGGGCTCCCCTGGTGGCACAGTGGTTGAGAATCTGCCTGCTGATGCAGGGGACACGGGTTCGAGCCCTGGTCTGGGAAGATCCCACATGCCGCGGAGCAACTAGGCCCGTGAGCCACAACTACTGAGCCTGCGCATCTGGAGCCTATGCTCTGCGACAAGAGAGGCCACGATAGTGAGAGGCCCGCACACTGTGATGAAGAGTGGCCCCCACTTGCCTCAACTGGAGAAAGCCCTCGCACAGAAACAAAGACCCAACACAGCCAAAAATAAATAAATAAACAAACCAATGAAGCAACATTAAAAAAAAAAAAAAGGTGATTCTACTAGCCATTTTCTCTAGAAGTACATAACTCCTAATGTCCAAAGTTTAATTCTTATTTTCACATAATTAGTTACCTGCTTTCAATACATGGTTTAAATTTTTTTTGAGCTAAGTTATAGTGACAATAATTACCATGGTGTGTGTGTATGTGTGTGTGTATGTGTGTGTGTCTGTGATGTGTAATACAGTTGACCTGTGAATAACACAAGGGTTAGGGGTGCTGACCCCCCCCCATGCAATTGAAAATCCATGTTCTGCTATCTCAAAAACAAAGGAATTGATAAATGACACACCCAAGGTCAGGAAGCTGAAACAGTTTGGATAGAATCAGGGCTCAAATCCTAGTTCTTTTTATTCCACATACTGTGATCTCTAATTGAGCACAAACTTTTTCCCATATTTAAAGATCTGTAAAATAAAAATACAGGTATAAAAAAATCTGCATATAACTGGACCTGCACAGTTCAAACCTGCTATGTTCAAGGGGCAAATGTATATAATATTTATATATATAACTATTTAATATAAATTATATATAAAAGCTTATTTAGATTTAATTCATTAACTCAATCATTTATCCATCAAATGCTTACTAAGTGCCCAACATGTACCAGACATGTGGCAGTGGATAAAAGCAGGTTGATACCTTTCTCTCATGGAGTTTACATTCCAGTGTGTTGAAAGTGAACCATTTCTTGACTGTACTTCAAGGATGAGGTATGTTAGAAAAGTGAAGCGCATTTATCTACTCTACCATTCCAACCTGGCAGTCCTTGATTCGGTGTTATAACTTGCAGCAACATGATAGGGATCACAGGGGCCATTAGAGTTGGGCAGTGACACCAGACAGATGGAGTAATTTGACCTTTATGTTTTTCATCAGCATTGCTTTGCACTTTGGATCAAATCTTGACATGGATTGTCGGCCTCCCTTCAACATCAAAAAGGTAATGTATGCTTCAGTTTTATTGAAACCTGGGATGCTGGGCAAGTAAATGATTACTGACTTTGGCTAGAGGGTGACTGACTGACAGTGAAATTGCCTCCCACTGGACTGTGTTTTACACAGCAACACATGGAGTTGCACACCACCTTTCTCTCTCTCTCTCTCTCAAGCATCCAGATTTGTGCACACATTCTGTCCCTTTTTGCTTTCCTTCAGCATATTTTATGGGATAACATAGAACTTAAATCAAAAATGGCTTGCAGGGGCTTCCCTGGTGGCGCAGTGGTTGAGAGTCCGCCTGCCGATGCAGGGGACACGGGTTCGTGCCCCGGTCCGGGAAGATACCACATGCCGCGGAGCGGCTGGGACCGTGAGCCATGGCCGCTGAGCCTGCGCGTCTGGAGCCTGTGCTCCGTAACGGGAGAGACCACAACAGTGAGAGGCCCGTGTACCCCCCCAAAAAAAAAAAAATGGCTTGCAGATTCCACTCCTGGTAATGTTTTTCTCTTAAGTAATTACTAGAATTTCCTTATTGTACTTACTGTACTTCTTTTTACTTTACCTACATAGTTTGAATCCCACTTTCAGCCATTTCACCCATGGTTTTGAAATCTGCCAAGTCACCTTGCTATTTCTAACTCAAGATTACTTATCACTGTAGTTCTGATCACTTCATTCCCCTGTTAAAAATAAATAAAAGAAAACCCTTCAAAGCTTTCCCATGATCTCACATACCGTTAGCAGACATTAAAGATTCTCTGCCATCAGGATCCATTCTTTCTAGTCAAATCTTCCTATTCCCCCGAGTCCTCTGTATGGCAGTTAGTCATGCACCTCCACTCTTGCTCACATTGTTAGTGCCAACTGGAATGCCCCTTCTTTGATTCTCACCTGCCAAAATAACCCAACTATGGCTATGCTGAGAATATCCCACGTTATGTCTGGCCTTGAAGTCTCTCAGGTAGACAAGAAACCAATCATCCTATTTGATTCAGTTGGTTAATATGCTTCATTTTCCCTTAAAATTTTTTTCTTCAAACAAAAGACCTTATTTTAGAGTTCCAGATTTATGCTAATTTTATGTCATTAGTGTCTTGCTTTTAATGCTGGCACAGATAAAAATCAAGTCTAATTTCATTCTTAGACCTTGATGATGATTTCTGATAATGATTTGACATGAAAAGGTACATTGTTTGAATGGGATGGTATAGGCTAACCCAAGCAGAATGAGCAAAATATAGGAAGCCTAAATTGCCATTTATGGTCATGAACTTGTAAAACATAAAATGAGTAGTGAATTGAGTCTCTATGAGGAAAGAGCAGGGATCTCTTTAAAGGTCTTGGATATCAAGGGGAACTGAATTTAGATCATTGTCCAGAAACCTGCATAGAGATTGGCTACTTCTTTGAATTCTCGGAGCATGCCATACCTCTAAAGAGCCCAGAACAGGGCATGACACATGGGAGGTGCACAATAAATTCTTGCTGACTGATTTACAATGAGCTCAGAAATGAAAGGACCAGAGGGTAGGCTCAAGAAGTGAGAAAAACAGGAAGAACTCATGACATAATTTGAAGGGAATGCTGCAGAAAAATACCTCGACCACCTACAATTCCACCTGAGTTATCTCCTTAAAACTATTCCACCTTCTTTTTCTATATATTTTCCACAGCTCCTAGCATGAGGCTCATCAGCCAGGTATCTAATATCTTCAGAGTGTAAGAAATGCCTAGATTTATTGATATATCTCTTCCAGTTTTAGGAAATGTTGCATCCTCAGTCGTGCCCCATTGAAAGTCTAGTAGCTTTGAGAAGTCTTATAAACTACCATCAGGTAACTCCTTAGTGGGGAGGAGGTGGTAGTATTTAATGACAGTGGCTAAAAGCAGAGCCCCCTGGAAATAAGGTACAAGAGAGGATTTCAGGAGGGAGGAGGGGGCTCTCAGTAGGCCTGCTCTGTGGTTAGGTAAAGCCACAGTGGTGGAGGAGGAGACCCTAGTGCATAGGGCTGGCTTTTTTTCTGTCTTTCTTTTTGCTCAACATCCCTTCCCTCCTTCTCCTGCCTCAGGCAAAGCAGCACATGGAAAAATCTCTTTGGTGGGCATTTCCCTTTGCTCATCTTTCCTATCCCTCGGTTCTGTTCTTCTTTGCTCTGTGCCCTGAGAGGCTAGCGTCTGTTGGCCATCCCACTGGACAGCATGGGCAGCAAACCAGAAGAAGAAAAAAGAATGAGGTCTGGTCATTTATTCTCCTGGTCTAACTCTGGGAGATTGTTGAGGGTGGACCTTGACCAAAGCTCCATAGTCCCTGGCACCTGGCTTCATATTTTCCCTCCCTCTCTCTCATACTCCCTCCCTTTCTTCTGGAAAGTGCTTCCTGCCCTTGCCTTCTGGGACTTGGGATGCATTGCATTCCACACTCAGGATATAAGTATCCTAGAGTAGAGCATTATTCCTAGTGGTTGCCCAAATCCTTCACACCTTTGTAAATATGCCTTTTATTAAATTATCCAATTTATCCATATCGAATTATCCAATCTGAGTGTGTGGTATGTTTTCTGCTGGGATTCTGACTGACTCAATCTCTTATGTTATAGGGAGACTCATCTGACACCATGTGCACTCCCAAAGAGGTAAATATCTGATTTGGGAGCTCCTCATATGAACATTTTAGGGTGGTTTTTTTTTTGGTAGCTACCAGGTAAACATTTTCTGAAGATCTATTTACAGATGGAATCCTTTATAAGATTCCAATTCCATGAGGTCCCATTAATCATGCTCATTATATACAGAGGAAGAAGTGGGTTTCTTCTTATTTCTTATCAAACTACTATTAAATATTTCTCTCCAAATACATATCAGGTTTCTTTTTTCTTCAATGCCTACTAAAGATTCTACGTCATTTCTTATGAAGAAAACCTCTGAAGAGTCAAGACATTATTCTTCAGCCTGCCTGCCTTCTCCACATTGGAAAGAAATAATTTAGACTGCACCAATTAAATGACTTTAATAAACTCATTGTTTTCAATGCTGGAATGGTGTGTGACTTTTGGAGCTGAGAAGGATATAAATTCCATTTCTCTAGCAGAACCCACTGCTGCAAACAATATGTACTCCTCTCAGTAAAAGACTATGGAAGGAGGGAAGGGAGACTGTTAGGTAGCAGAGCCTTTTAAAATGGAGGAGACAAAAGCAAAGGGTTTGTCAGGACATAGGTGATCATACCCTACTACGTGGTTAGCTCAGCTGGCAGCTGGGCTCATGCCCGGGGCACAGAAAATCAAAACCAAGAGAAAAGCACCATTACAGGACTCAAATTTTTATTCCAGTCTGAAGACATAATTTTTCTTCCCCAGTGACAAGAGTAGATTGGGCAAACTGTCTGAACTTCCATTTGATGTTTAAAATACCTAATCCCCTCCAAATCATATAAGAAGATCTTCAAATTGTGAAAATCTGACAATGGGTAAGTCAACAGCCAAGAGCAGCTTTTTAGAGTTTTCTCTTGAAGCCTGGAGGAAGCTAAAGGCATGTCAGCCAAGGTCCATGTGCAGCTCCCAGAACAGCTGCTGCTTCACACTCTGGCTTTGCCCAGGTTCAGGGGTTCAGCTTTGTCCAGCTCATTTTGGAAGATCTTTACTCTGATCCACATGGTTGTGTAATGATTTATGCCCAGGAGTTCTGGATGGAGACTATCTGGATTCAAGTGCCAACATCATTCACCTCCATGTGACCTTAGGCAAATCACTTGACCTCTTGTTTCCTCAGTTTCAGTAAAATTAGGATAAAAATAATGCCTGGTGCTTAAGAATCTGCCTGCCAATGCAGGGGACAAGGGTTCAAGCCCTGATCCGGGGAGATCCCACATGCCGTGGAGCAACTAAGCCCATGCGCCACAACTACTGAGCCTGCGCTCTAGAGCCCGTGAGCCACAACCACTGAGCCCACGAGCCACAATCACCTAGAGCCTGTGCTCTGCAACAAGAGAAGCCATCACAACAAGAAGTCCTCGCACTGCAACGAAGAGGAGCCCCTGCTTGCCGCAACTAGAGAAAGCCCGCATAGCAAAAAAGACCCAACGAAGCCAAAAATTAATTAATTAATTATTCAAAATAATGCCTATTTCTTAGATTGTCATAATAATTAAATGAGATAATGCATTTGTTCATTAAGGTTATTAAATTAAAACTAATTGAAAGTTGTACACGAAACGTTATACATGAGTTATACATGAAATGCTTTTTAGCACTGAGCCTGGCATATGGTAAATGCTCAATAAATGTGAACTAGTTATTGTCATTATCATTGTGTAAAGTGTTCAAAATTTTATAAAGTGGTTAAAAATATTAGCTATTTTTATCATTATCTTTCCAGATTTTTCTGTTCTAGGCTTTGTGTGTTTATCAAACTGTCAGAATAACATTTTCCGCTAATTTCTTTTCCATGAGAGTATGTGCTCAGCAATGATGCACTATTGATTGAAAATCTTGACGGTAACTATATTGTCTTTTCTTAAGGTGGAAACGTTTTGCTTATCTCTTGGTTTTTCAAGGTGAGAAAAATGAGGACATCATAAGAGAGATGTGTGTGAGAAAGTTTTCCCAATGCAGCTGTTTTCATACCTTGCTTCTTGTTCTTTTTGCCTTTATGGAGCATTTGCTTTTGGCAAGCAATATATTTAACATCCATTTTTCAAACAGGCATTTCTAAATAGCATCCTATACTGTACATATGGAATACAGTAAGTTAAAAATTAAACCTCAAAATTTTGAATTCAAAGAAATTTTAGATCATTTGCTCAAAAGATGGACTATACCTGCCATTATTTCCATCACTTACACACTCTCACCCACGACAGGCATTGCTAATAGAGTGCTACAATCATTCATACCATCTTTGTTACAGCTTCAGAATCCATTTCAGCACAGCACACCAGGTAACTGCTTCTAATGAGTAATAAGGTAAAAGCTAATGAACAAACTATAATATGCCCCCCAGAAGATCACACACACAAATATTAGCAGAGTTAGATGCAGCAATCAGCATTTCCAGATGAGGGGGATTCACATTTACAACACAGTGCATGAAAATGTGCTTAAAAACAAATTTTGTGAGATTCTCTTTCTATCTTCTGGAGTGAACCGCATGAAGAATCAAGCTTTAGTCACATCTTATATGAAGTTTGCTTTGGGCCTCTTTCTCTACAGGAATCTGTGGACTGGCTTAAAAATATGTAATTTTACTTACTTCATATCCCATTTTAGATTTTGTGAAAAATCAGCCAGATCCCTAACAACCCATAGGAAGATTTGTTCAGTGTCATAAATGGAATTGGCTGATGAGCCAGAGACGTACTTTTGTTTTCAGTGTTGCCAGTGGTAACAATCAGGTAAATAATTTTTGCACTTGACATGCTCCCTGGGCTTGCCTGCCCCACCATGGGGCCTCTTGGAGAGGCTCCCTCACCCTCTTCCACAGCAAGTTTCATTCTGGGTGCTTCAATTTTCACTTGGCTACTCGGAAAGATCTAGAAAGTGTCATATCTGCTCTTGCTTCAAGGTTCAGATTCAGGGAGTGTTTCCTTAATTTGTAGATAACATCAATCTGAAATAAATCCAACAGACTCTCTGGCAAGAAAACCAGTCAGTATCAGGAAGGAGAAATATTAGGAGGCTGTGTAGTCATCAGATGTTATGCAGAGAATGGCTCTGAAAACTGGAGAAAACGGCAGATACTGACCTGTATGATGCAGAATCTCATTTGTTCTCACTCTGAACAATGACATCCCTTTCTCCTCCCTCTCACAATACGAGACCTGATGTAGAATGAGTTATAGGAGAGAGGGATGGTGGAAAGAGGGTGGAAAACCACTTCCTCCCCTTTTTCCAAGGCAGTGTGTCAAATTCAGTTTGACTTCAATTTGGAGATACTTCAGTCACACTAAAGCCACTGTCCCCTGCCCCACCTTCCAGATTGGTGTGTGCACATCAACCAACTCTGTTAGATTCTCTCTGCGAAGACTGGAAAGTATCTTAGATACTCTTAAGATTTTTTCCTGGAACATCAAAGCTACAGTGACATAAGCACTAGATGACAATTCAAAGTAAAAAGATCTGCCATACCTATCCCCTCCCTCCTTGTTGAAACGGTTATTAATAATAGTAATAGTTCTACCTTCCATTTACTAAGCTTGGCCGTGTTCAAAGGCCTCCGGATGAAGGATTTCATTTGATTGCTCATGCCTTGTACATGAGAAAGTGCTAATTGCTTAAGAAGTAACAATTAGAGGGAAAAATAAAGAACAAAAAGGTTAGAAAGACTAACAGTGAAGGAGAAAAATTAAATACTATTTCAATTTGCCCATATAGGCATGAGACTGAGGGTACACAGAATTTATTACACAGAATTTATTCCATTAAGAATAAATGTTATCCATTATATATATATTAGTGTGTATGTGTCAATCTCAATCTCCCAATTTATCCCTCCCCCAACTCTTATCACCTGGTAACCATAAGTTTGTTTTTTACGTCTGTAATAATGACCTATATGGGAAAAGAATCTGAAAAAGAGTGGATATATATATATATATGTATAACTGATTCACTTTGCTGTACACCTGAAACTAACACAACATTGTAAATCAACTATACTCCAATAAAAATTAAAAAAAACAAAAAACAAGAATAAATGTTAAAGGTGGTTCCCAAACATTTCTGTACCAAAGGCTGCTGTGGGCTCCATGTTTTGAAAAATAACCTGGAAAACTGCATTTGTTAAAAAGCAACTTATTTTGTCCCCATTTTTATTGATAATAGCCATATTTAATCAGTACAATTCTAAGTTGCTATAAACAGCCACCCTAGAAATATGGAGTTTCCACTAGGTTTTGAGGATCATCCCAATAGTCTCTGGATGCCTGTTATCAGTTTTATGGTACCAAAGAGACTGAGACTAAGGTTTGAAAACCATTGATAAAGTCTAGCCTCTTCCTTTTAAAGATGATTAAGTTGGCCAAGAAAAGTCAGAACACTTGGCTAAGATTACAGAGTTGGTTGGGATCAAGGTAAGACTAGAATACATATTCTGTCTGAACATTTTATTCCAAAAATATATCAATCAGATCAAAATTAAATCCTATTACAAACCATGCAGGTAATTAAACAGTGAAGTTGTTACTTTAAAAGAAAAACAGAACCACAGGCTTTTTGATCAATAATGAATGGCACTCAGCCTTGGTATTAAAGAGACAATAGGCAAAAGAAAGGACTATGGAGAAACAAAGGGCATGTCCTGGCTAAACAGAGCCACCTACGCTGCTTCAGCTAATGGTAGTCATATTGGTATGTGAATTCAACATTACCAAATCTTCATTCTTTTTCCCAAGAAAAGCTGGAATTGCAAATTTTATATGAAATCTCCTAATGTTGAAATGTTGCCAATTAATTCAAATATTTAAGAAATACCATTTGGGCCAACATTTCGAGAGCCAAACAAAATACACCTGTGAGCTGCTAATTTGTGGCCGCTTGTAAGAGTAAAAATCAATAGCTGTAAGAGTAAATCAATAGCTGAACATGCGTTTACTGATAAAATTTACCAAATTCCTACTATCAATTCATCCATTTATCCTTCTGTTTACCCATGTGATAAATACTTGAATTCCTATATGGGTAAAACACAGTACTGGATTTTGTGGGAAGCACTGAGTGGGACTGGAAATGTGAAGAGAGTAGATCAGGTTTGGAATGGCTATCAAGGGGAACTGAGTGAGACTCTTGTTCTCAGTCTGGTTACATATCAGAATCACGTGGGTCTAACCCATGACGATGCTGATTCAGCTGTTCTGCAGTTTATAAGAGGTAATAAGAGATAAATAAAAGATAAATAAAATATGTTTTATAAGAGATAAAATATTTTTGAGTAGCAGCCAATGTCAGACAATGTGAATTTCCAGTGAAGCCAATGTGTATGATACCATGAGTTTCAGCAGCACCAAGATAAAAGAGCAGAAGTTAAATGTGGCCATGGAAGAAAGTAGATAAGGGGCCTCATTGGCCTTGAAGACTGGCTAGGTGATTATAGCTGAAATGCATGGCTATTAGGTCTCTGCTGGGTTAGTGGCAGACTGGCTGGCAGGTATGTATTATGTGAGTCTTGAAACAGAAATTCTGAGTCTGTAAACTTTGTGCTTATTGTGTTTCAGGAGAAACAGAAGAAGCTGGTGTTTTAATTTTCCTAGGTCCATACCCATCTGACTAACCAATCTTGAGGAAATTGTTTGCTACACACCAATTTCCTCAGTTTTTAAATAAAGCTAATATTGCTGTAGAGGCAGTTCAAAACTTGCAGAAGCAGTTTGAAGTATGAAGAAGTAATGCACAAATGCAAGTATTATGGTTTTTGAATTTGTTATTTTGGTACTTGAGTGCTAAGAGGAGTTTCTTCAAAAAGTCTTTCTCTTTCATAAATCCAATCAGAAATGTTCAATTTCTGCACACACGAATAGGCAGCTACAACAGGGAAAATGATTCTGTGATTCCACACATTTCTTTGACAAGCCACAAATGGGTTTTAGTGACCAGCTGCAGCTTGTGTGTTAAATTCAAATAATTCATTCTTGGCACAGTTATTTTTTACATTCCCTTGCGTTAGAAAAAAATATATATGCTGCCTACCATTACACAGTGTAAAAGCGATAGATTCTATTTGGAGAGAATATTGCATGCTAAATGCATAAGATGAAAATGTCAATGAATTCAATGATATGTTTTGCCTCTGATCAGTGGGGGAAACCTTCTTTGGATCTTTAGTCAGCAGGTCTGCTAAGACCTTCAGGGAATTTTCCTATCTCATAAACTACAGGAAATGTAAAATGGAGATGATTGTTGACTACTTTCCAGGTACTCAAACGGAAACTAGCTTTTAGAACTTAGGTTGATCTGAAATTCTTCCCCCTTCCCCTGGGTCCGGAGCCAATAACAGTAACACAGACAGACCGTCAACCTGCTTAGTACAAGTCTTGCTTTCAGAAGGAAAGTTTTTTCTTTAAGTCAAAGTATGTTCTCACATTAGATTGAATTCTTGTGTTGAAGGAACCAACTTATGCATTAGTGTTCTGAGATCCATTTGACAAAGAAATATATTTTAAATTTATTTTATTTCTATGCTTTTACAAGTCCATGATCATGTAAATATACCCAAGTGCAAAAAAAAAAAAAAAGTGTATCCAGAGTGAGCAGAGTGAGAGATGTTTCAAGATTATTATAATAGAATACTCGTTAATATTATCACACTGGAGGTAGTTTGATGGAAAAGGATCCTTAGGTGTTTGCATTTAGTCCCTGACTAAATCAACATAGAATTTCTACTGACCTAATTAATCTTAAATTAAGCATGCCTACTGTATACTGTGATTATCTCATCAGACAAGCTGTTTCAGCGTTTGTTTTTCCTTATGGTGAAAAACGTCCTCTTTACTTCAAAAATGAGTTTTCCTCCTCTTAAATTCAGTTGTTTGGCTGTTTCTGTCCAAAATAAATACTTATTTCTCACCTTTAAACTGTTTAAGCCTGAGTTTTGTCTTTAAATGCGAGTCCATGACTCCCAATGCAGACTTTTGACTTCAATGGGAGTTATGAGTCTTTGAGGGCCTGGTTTGACCCTGTGTTTGTGCTCAGTATGTAAGTATTTATGTAATGTTTTCATTTCCTGACCCTCTCAGTATCATTTCTTTGTCAAAATATATTCACTTCCCTCACATTTTCCCTATCTGTTATATTCTTAAGTCTGTCTATTACTTTGCTTACTTTTCTTTGATCTTTTTTAGTCTGGATATTGTTTTCCAAGGACAATGTATGGACACACATTCACATATGTAAACCAAAAGAATACACAGCCTTTGTTTCTTCCACTTTCCAAAGTATGTATGTTATCTAGTACAGCATTTAGCTTTACATATAATGAGATATGCATACATATATAGATTTTACCTTTATACATATCTCTATAATGACAGGATAAATTGATCTTTTACTTTTATAGAGACAAGGAGTTCTCTATTTCTTAATTTTATGAGAAAGAACTTGGTATGATAGAGAACTTATGGTCTGCGTTTTCTTCATTTTCCTTCTTTCAGTCTAATTCTGGGATGCTATATAGATGGAGAGATTTTCAGTTTTTCTTTTGATGAATCCATATTTGTTTTCTTTTGTCCCTAAATAGTATGTTTTAAAAGCATTGCTAGCTTGCCATCTTGGAAGATGTTAACATTCAAGAAAACATCAAGCTGGGTATCAGGCATCTGTGAATTCATTCTGGATTCCAGGTGGGTATTTGAGACACAACAAATGAAAAGCCCCATTTTAATATATTTGCCTGCTCTTGTTTTCTCACTTGACTTCCCAATCTAATTTCTTTGCTGCCAAGCCTTCTCACTCATAACTCCATTTAAAATTTAAAGGCAATATATATTTAAATGCAAAACAATGTGCTTATATGGACACTCTCCCACAGTGGAAAGTATGACAGTGGATTTCATTTCAGAGAGTTCTGGATGATCTCCCGAGTGGTAGAGCCAGAAGTGAGAAACGTTTGATTATTCCAAATGACTGGAAATAAAACAAATATTATTCTCTGTTTGATCATGGTCTCTATCTTTCCACATTAGGGAATTTTTATTTTTATTCATTTGCTCTTTGTCATCTTCCTTTTGGGTGAACATAATTGCTGTGAATAGCAGAGAGAGCAGCTTCTAAATTTATTTTAACAGCAGGAGAGGTTATGTGTCACTCATTCTCACACTTTGAGAAAACTAAGAAATTCTATGTGCAGGCAATGTAGGTTTACTCAAAAGTCTCCTGATTGACTCAAAACACCCTCTGAAATCTATTTGTTCCCTGGAATGATAATGTAACTCAAATGGGAAATTTTCTACTCAACATCCCATCTTATCAATCCACTCAGGAACATCCCAGTAGAGTGATCAATTACAGGGAACTTGCTGCTTGCACAGCCTTCTGCCACAAAAGCAAAAATGTGAAAAGCTCAGTAAAAATGGAAAATATTTTATATCATGCAGTATGAATATTTACAGAGAATATTTGTACGTTTTGTAATAATAATTTTTAGAATGCATAAGTAAGTTTATGTCTGGGGTCATTAGTCAAAAGTGTGCTCCCAGAGCAAATACCAGATTATTCTGGTAGTGAAATAAGTGAGTGGACTGCAAAATGTGTATCTTTGAATGTATCTATTTCAACTGCTTCGGTCTCTGTTCTGTTTAATATGCCTTCAAAAAATTAATATTCTACTCTGTCCTGTAAAAGCAATACCAGTAGTGAAATGAAATAAATCCACTTGTCTGGCATATATATTTTCCCTTCTTAGAAATTTCAAAACTGAGATGTGTGTATGAGTATGGGGTATATGCGCATACACGAACCCATACAGCACGTGAGTGTAATCTACATTCTTGAAAACTTATGTATATGTGAATAGAGATGAAATCATATTTTAAATGATCCATGGAAATTCAGTGTAATGTAACTCCTCTGGAAATAACTTTTAAGTGAAACCTACCTTAATAATGTTGTTACCCCCACAGATATACTGGATTTATAGGTGGAGTTTTTTTGAACACTGTATTTTCTGTAATTAGTTACAAACATGTAGAAATATTAATAAACACTGAAACAGGAAAACTGAAAAGTGATATAGAATATTTGGCATAACCTTCTAGAATTAGCATATTTCTACAGCTTTTGGAGGCAGGCATTAAAAATGAGGAGAGTGAACAGGAAGCCCAGGTACCTGTGAGAGAACAGCAATGTGCTCACCTCTCCCTTTCCTTCTCCTTCTCTGACTCACAGCTTCTGTCTTTGTATCATTTTGGTGAAGAGGAGTGTAGGCTTTGATATTAGTGAATTTTTATTGGGGCATTTGGCCTCCTCAGAGGGGTAAGCAATCTAAAGGAGGTGAGTGGGAAGCTAGCAGCAAGCCCTGGACCTGTGGCTGAAATTGCCTGTGTGAGAGCTGGAATTTCCTTGGGATCTTATCTTCATGATCTGGAGGCCTGCTCTATAGAAACTGGACATCAGCATGAGTCAGTCATTATATGGTGACGCCTGGTTCTGGATATCCAGCTTCTCTATATCATCCAAAAACATGAGCCAAAAGGCCCACATGTCATTATTTATACCTTAATTCCCACCCAAGACACTTTTAAGCTGCTGTTTTATGTTAAATGTCAAATGCATGTGAGTAACTATATGAAAAATTACAAAAGAGAATCTTGACCCCTTGCCTCACACCATTTACAAATTAACTCAAAATGGAACATAGACCTAAATGTAAAAATTTTAGAAGAAAACCTAAGAGGAAATCTTAGTGATATTAGAGTTGGCAAAGATTTCTTAAATATGACACAAAAAGCATGAAGAAAGCTGCACTTCATCAAAATAAAAATGAGGTTAAATTAAAAGTAAGAGCACTGACAGGTCTTAATAATCAGGTAGACAAGATGACCTTGTTCTGAAAATGTCAGTCAGCCTCTTTATCGAGTCACCCAGGGCTTGCTAAAAGGGCGGAATAACACAGTAACTATGAGGGCAGCATTGGAAATTATGCATGGGCTCAACAAAACAGATTTTCTCTCACTAAAGCAGATCTGGATACTCCATACTTCCTAAGGGTAATCTCCCAACAACACAGACCAGTAGTGAGGCATAGGGTACTGTACTTGAGGGGACCAGCCAAGGCAGGTTGATTATAGTGGATCCCTTTCCTTCACGGAAGAGGCAGGGTTTTGTCCTCACTAGAATAGATACTTTTTCTGGATATGGATTTGCCTTCTATACCCACAATGCTTCTATCAGCACCATCATCCACCACAAACTTCCTATACACCTTATTCACTGTCATTTATATCACACCATATTTTTTCCATCCAAAGTTTTATAAAAAAATGCATTAAAGCATCATGTTGGGAACTTACTCTAAAATGGTTCAGATGAAAAAAAAATCCTATATACTGTATAGTATAGCTGGAAATTTTCTGTAAGTTTGAGGTACATTCAAATTTTTTTAAAAAAACTTTAAGTCATATCCCTAGGGAAAAATAGAAAACATATTTATCCACACACAAACATACATTATATATACATATATAGTAAAATACATGCAATATGAATAGTAATATTATGTAAACAGATTCTCAGTTCTTTTCTTTAGAAGTCATAATTCACTAACTTTTATATATTTTAGTAAGGTGTTGTTATTTGTACAAAGCTTCCAGGCGATGCAGACATTTGAGAACCATCTAGAAATCATTTAATCTATCCCCACTCCTCATTTTGCAGAAGAGGAAAGAGAATCCTAAAGAGGTGATTCCATTTGTGCAAGGTTATACAATTACATACTAGTAGAGACTTTATATTTTTGTTGACACATAAATCTTGTCAAGTACTGGAACATGTTATCTAAACAAACAAACAAACAAACAAACGAACAAATAAAATATTACAACTTTACAGAAGAGGAAACTGAGGCTTACAATGAGTAAAAAGTTTCCAAAAGCCATACAGGTAGTAAGAGACAGAGCAGATCCAGGGCTGTTTGATTGAGATCTTACTATCACACCATGACATACCTAATAGACGGTGGGTGGCCATAAATATTTTTCAACTAATGAATGTTGAATGATGCTTGGGTATATGTTCATAGATAACTCTTTTGTGTAAGCTTGCAAGTCATAGGAAAAGAGTGACAGTTTGATTTAAACATTCCAAATAATGGTTTAATTATTACCATCTCTTTCTCTTGGCATCAAAATGCCAGTATGGGTGGGGCATGCCTTCTGTACAACTCACTTATAGTTAACCAACCAAGTATTTAACATCACAGTATTAGATGCTAAAGAGTGAAAATGACTTTATGTAAGTGTTTAATTCTATCAATGATAAAGAGTATTATACTGATTTTCAAAAGTCTTGACTCAACTATTAGAAAAATTGGCAGAGATGTAGAAAAGGAAAAAAGAAGGCTACTATAAAGGAAATGAGATGGGACTTCTCATGACTTAAGGATATGGGGTGGATGAAGATGATAACCACAGGTCATAGAGAAATGCTTCATATCTTTTTAATCATTCTCGGTAAGAATGGTATCATACAAAAACACAAATCACTGTTATGGACATGAGATGATGCTTCAGCTTTAGATATGGAAGAGAATCATATATTTATATGTACATATTGATGAAGCAATAAGCATTAGAATACTAATAAAAATTCATTAAAAGAAAATAGATGTAAATATTATCAAAATCAGAGAGGGCACATTATTTATAATTAAATTTGTACCATAAATTAAGGTCAACAATCATTAAAAATAATTACATAAATATTAAATGAAATTAAAAGCATTCATCTTCAAGTAAAAACTAAACACCAAAAATCATACTAGAACCACACTTAAACATTAACTTCAATTGAATTTCCTGAAACAATGTGAGAGATGCATCTTTGCTGTCTATAATTCTTTCATCTTTTCCACCTTGATTTCTAATATTCTATTTGGGTACTAGCGGAAAAGAGAGAAGTGTCATGATTTACAGCATTTCGGTCTCACTGGAGGTTGCATCAGACATTTAATATTGAAGGCTAAATGATACATTACCTATTGTATATAATATACTAAATAGAAGGATAGATCTAATGTTATAGAAGAAGCTTAGATGGCAAATAATTCTCATTAAAAGAGCTCTGTAGTCCCCATTAATGATTGGAAGCAGCTGGAACTGGCAGTTAGGTGTGTGGGGTTCCATCCATAACCCAAGATTTGCTGGGTTCCTTTCAGTAAACTCTAAAAACAACACAATTGAAGCTGTATGAAAATGCAGCCAAGCTAGGGCCATGTAGATCAATAAGACTAATCAGTCAAATGTAACTAGATTATTATATTGAATTTAGTCAAATCGATTGTATCTCTACCTATAACCTAGGTTCAAACCCCAGCTCTGCCTGCTGGGCCCCACATGTACCTTGAAGGTCAAAATGCAGTCATTAGCAGATCCTTTGGGTTTATGTTGATCTAAACTCTCCTATATTCTTCTAAAACTTGACTAAAGGGTCAGATAACTGGATGTGTGCTGATCAACACAGGGTTATAGATAGCTGTTAAGGGTTGACATAAGAAAAAGTCAATTGAAGATTGTTTCTGCATTTGTTATCACTAAAGATATTGCTTATAATATTTCTTGATAGTTCATATACCAAATATCTGTTAGTATAAGGATCATTATACAATTCTCTTTAAGGACTAGTAGAGCTTCCAATCAGATATCAAAAAACTAATGATCTTAAAAATAGGGAATATTCATACAGTGGAAGGCTACTCAGCAATATAAAGGAACAAACTACTGATAAACACAACACCGTGGGCTAATCTCCAAAACATTACACTGAAAGAAGCCAAAAGACATCTACACAAAGGAGTACATATTGTGTGATCCTACTTATATGATGTTCTAGAACAAGCAAATCCATTGTTGAAGGAAATCAGAGCACCAGTGAGGAACTGGCTGGAAAGGGGCAGGGGAATATTTTTTGAGGTGATGGTAATGTTCTCCATCTTGATAGGGATTTTGGGTTGCATCAATATGTGCATTTGACAAATCTCCTGGAATTGTAACAATTAAGATCAGTGCCATTCATTGTATGTATGCTATGCCTTATTATAAAAGGTATTAAAAGAAAAAACATGGTGTTATTTTATTTTCTTTTTTGCCTTTGCTTTCAACAAGGTCAAAGACTAATTTTTAATAGTCAATTACACATGACTAAGATCACCATGATGTTAGCATACTCTCTACCTCCTATTTTATTTATTACTAATTTAACAATCTTATTATACATTTGTCATGTAATAATGTCCCTCAAAGTCCTTTTTTAGAAGAGGCAGATATAAATGCAAGCATATATACAATCACACTTGCATACACACTTGCAAAGATGGATAGAACTCTAAAAGATACATTTAACAATTCAGAAAAAAAATTTCAAAAATTCTGACTTCTTATCACTCTCAATTTGATCTTTTTAATTTACGGAAGTCTATCTGAATAGTGCAAAAGATGAATTCCTCTCCTGATTTAGTCATTACATCAAAAATTTATTCTTTTTTAAAGAATGTAGCACCGCTCAAGTGGAATATTTGCTTGAGAATAATACTATATGAATGTAAAATGTAGTTACAAAGGTTATTTGAAATGCAAGTACAGCTACTCCACAGAATTCCAAACTCTCTCTTCTTACCTAACATTAAAGTTGTTTGAGGATGCATGATTAACACAAAATGAGAAAATACAGAATTTTTGAAGTTATTACTGGTCACACTTAAAATGTAGATAAAGGGCCTGATTGGGAGGGCAGAGATTTTCATTTTGAGCAATGCTTGGAACTTTCTGACATAGGTGGTGAACATGAACAGAGTGGGAGAAGGTTTTGTAATTCTGTATCCAACTCAGATTTGCCTAGAAGAATTATCTTAGTATTTAGAATTTTCCCGATTGATGTGAAAATTCTTAGTTGCTATAGCACCAAAGAATGTTGACAGTTGATTTATATGGCCCCCACTTTGCTCAGGATGAACAGTGTGGACATCTACTATAAAACAGATTTCAAAAATTCCTAGTTCATGAGACGCTGCTGCGTGTAAGCTGATATTTCATTGAGAATGTTCTTTAGTTGTGAGAGAAAAGGAAATCCTGTCATTTGTGACAACATGGATGGACCTTGAAGGGTATTATGCTAAGTAAGATAAGTCAGACAGAGAGAGACAAATACTGTATGATATCGTTTATAAATGGCATCTAAAAATGCTGAACTGTAGAATCAGAGAGTAGAGTGGTGGTTACAGGGTCTGGCAGTTAGGGAAATTGGGGAGATGTTGTTTAATGGTACAAACTTGCAACCAGTAGATAAATAAGTCCTGGGGATCTAATGCACAGCATAGAGATTATAGTCAACAATACTGTATTACAGGGGTCCCCAACGCCCAGCCCACAGCCCGGTACCAGTCTGTGGCCTGTTAGGAACCGGGCTGCACAGCAGGAGGTTATCGGCAGGCAAACGAAAGAAGCTTCATCTGTATTTACAGCCGCTCTCCATCGCTTGCATTACCGCCTGAGCTCCGCCTCCTGCCAGCATTATGGTGAGTTGTATAATTATTTCATTATATATTTAATTATATTTCTTTTTATATATATATAAATATATTCATTATGGTGAGTTGTATAATTATTTCATAATTATTTCCTGGTCCGTGGAAAAATTGTCTTCCATGAAACCGGTCCCTGGTGCCAAAAATGGTTGGAGACCGCTGCTGTATTATAAACTTCAAAGTTGGTAAGAGACTAGATCCCAATTGTTCTCCCCTCAAAAAAGAAATAATAATTATGGGAGGTGATAGAGATGTTAGCCAACACTATGTGGTAATCATTTTACAATATACAGATGTATCAAATCAACACTTGCACACCTTCAACTTACACAATGTCCTATGTCAATCATATCTTAATTAAATAAAGTAGTAAAAGGAGAAAAAGGGATGCCTACAAAACTATTGATGCGTCCACTCTTAGATCTCTTCCTATCGTTTTCAGACCATTTTTATTACCTTGTAGACAATAGCTTCAAAGTCTCTTGCATAACCTCCCACAATAGCTCTTTTAGAAAGACTCTGGCAAGTTATGTTTCTATCTCCAAACTATTTTCACCTCCACAATTTTTCAAAGAGGAGAAAAACTGTTTTTAACATGCAAATTAATCATCAATCTTCTTCAGTCGTTTTTTTTTCTCTAGACGCTGAGAAAGAATAGTGTATTTTTCGTGAGGTAAGTATTTTGCCCAAGGCAAGTACTGCTATGATAGCATGAAAACTGCTCAACTGTGCTGTTTCATAATGCACATACGCAGCATGGCCATTGACTAAAGGAATCAAGGCTGATTCCTATTGTGTAAGTTTATATGTTCAGGTTCCTCATGAAAAGACAAATGCATGGAAATAAGATTTATCACCTATCAGATTGGAAAAACATAAAAGTTTGACACCAGATGCTGCTGGTGAGGCTGCGGGGAAAATGGCACCTCATACATCAATGGGGGTTTAAACTTTTGTACAACTTCTTTTATATATATATATATATATATATAAATTTATTTACTTATTTATTTTTGGCTGTGTTGGGTCTTCATTGCTGTGCGTGGGCCCCCTCTAGTTGCAGCGAGCGGGGGCCGCTCTTTGCTGTGGTGCGCGGGCTTCTTATTATGGTGGCTTCTCTTGTTGCAGAGCACGGGCTCTAGGTGCATGGGACTCAGTAGTTGTGTCACGTGGGCTCAGCAGCTGTGGCGCACGGGCTCAGCTGCTCCACGGCACGTGGGATCCTCCCACACCAGGGCTTGAACCCGTGTCCCCTGCATTGGCAGGCAGACTCTTAACCACTGCGCCACAGGGAAGCCCTGTACAACTTCTGTAAAGGGAATCTGGCAATATCAACCAAACTCACAGTTGCATTTACTCAAGCATTTAATGCTGCAAATGTGTGTAATGGCAGTAAATGTATGGTTGATCCTTGAACAACGCAGGGGTTAGGAATGCCAACACCTGGCCCCAGATCAGAAAAGACAAAAATCCAGGTATGACTCTACAGTCGGCCCCCCATCTCCCCAGTTACACATGGAAGGATTTGACCAATCACGGATCCTGAATTACCATAGTAAAAAATCCGAGTACAAGTGGACCCGCTCAGTTCAAATCCATGTTGTTTAAGGGACAACTGTATTTGCCTTTACTCCAGCAATCCCACTTTTGTAAATTTATCCTACAAATCTACATGTGCTAAATGATGTGGGTACAAGAGTATTTGCTGTGGCATAGTTTCTAAGTGTAAAATATCAGAAACAGAAGTGTCCATTTATAAGGAACTGATTAATAAACTGGTACAACCACACACTTAACACTACAAAACTGTAAGTAAGCTCTCTCTAAATCTAAGAAAGAACAGCAAGATATACTGTTGGGTGAAAATAGCAAGATACAGAAGGATGAATAGAGAACTCTAACATTTGTAAAAGAAAAGAGATACAATAAGGATATATATTTGTATTTGTTTATGTTCAGATGAAGCAACATAGCACAGTATATAAACAACAACAAAAATGTGGATACTCTAGGGGTAGAGAATTGGGGAATAGGATGCATGGGTGCAGAGGTGGGTGCCCACCTGATAGGAATTACAAAAGGGGCATTTCTCTAGCTTTAAGTGATGATAATTATAAAATGAATTTTCTATCCTTTAACAGGAAAAAGCCTGTATGCATTCTTTCCCCATTTTTCTACTGGGTTCTTAGTCTTTTTTAAAATGACTTGTAGTTTTGGGGGGGGGGTTTCCCAAAAGAATTAGCCCTTTGTCTGTAATATTTGATGCTAACATTTTTTTCCTCAGGATTCCATTTATCTTTCGACTTTGTTTTTGGTATTATTTGCCAAACAAAAGATTCTCAGTTTTATGCAGGTAAATTCAACTGCTACTTTTAGTCTGTGTGACTTTGAGCATTTGTGTCATTCTTTGATAGGCCTTTCTCATTCTGACAATAATAAAAAAAACAACAACTATGTTTTCTTCTAGTACCTTTGTTTTATTTTTAATATTTAAATATTTTGTCTATCTGATTTTATTTTGATGCAAAGTGTTAGGTAAGAATTCAACTTTATTTTTTTTCCTGGTAGAAATCTCTTTGTAATCCATTTCACCTAATTTAAAATGACATTTTCAAAATATACCAAATTCCTGTGTTTACTTGTGTCACTAATAAGCTTTTTAATTTCTATACCTTCAGAATACATTTTAAAGTCTATAAAAGTTAGTTCCCTCTAATTGCTATTATTTCTCAGAGGTTTTCAGAATGCCCTTTTCTTTTTTGTTTTTAATTTTTCTATATGGCATGTAGAATCAACTTATCCTTTTCCAAATGAATCCCAATGGTATTTTAATTGGAATTGCACTTAATTTAACCCTTAAAAAATATAAGAAGTTTTCCATTCTGTCTTCTTTCATCATCTAAATTTTTCTTCATATAAATTTTGCACATACCTTGTCAAGATTATTTCTTCATTTTTTTGCTAATGTAGATATCAGTCTATTTTGATGAAAAATTCAATAATATTATTTTACACTGGATTAATCCAGTCTATGTCATCCTTTTGAATAAGCTAATAGATACTATCTGAAAAGTTGGTCAATCTAAATAGTCTATGGCTTTTATTTCTTTTCCCATGGATTATAGGGAAAGCATATGTCACGTGAAGTACCTCTGTTTCCATGATTTCATAGCATCTTGTGTTAAAAGCTGTTTTAACTCTGTTATCTCTTAATATATTTAAACCATACACCAACTATCTATGTGGCTTCTACATTTTTTCTCCAATCTAGCCATCAATAAATTCTTTAAAAATCATTTTCTTCTTTGACCCAATCAAACAACTTTCTTGGTACGTAAACATAAAATGAGTCTAAAATTTTTAAAAATTGAGGCAGGTCCAAAAAACAAAACAAAACTGTGAATGCTTGATACTTAAATTTCAAGATGCACGGAAACAGAAGGCAGGGAAAGGAAAGCAAGAACCATGGCAGATTGGATAACTGCCTTCATGGGGTGCAGCATGAAAAAACCCAATAATAATAGGACATCAATTTGAACAGAAGAATGCTAGATTACCTTAAGATAATCTTTCCCATTCGTAAAGAAAACCATGATTATAAAAAGCATACATTTTATATATCCACTTGGCATGATGGGCATACTGAAAGGGACCGAGGAAATACTATAGCTCTCAATTAGCTGCTTTTAGCAGTGTAGAAATAAATGTACTTTTATTTTCCTGTTAAGGCCCCAGACTTTTATTTGACATCCTCTTCCTTATTTAGTCTTGATTTAATTTTACTGCACTTCTCATTTTTCCATGTTCTTAATACCCTTATGCCACTACATATCACATTAAACAGTTTTTAACATAATATGTTTATAGAATACAGTAGGAAGCAAAGCACATATGTAGACATAGAGTGTAAAAGACAGACAGGAAATGTAAGAGGAATGGGGAGAGTTTGTTCAAGAATGTTAGAAGAGAAATATAAGAGTTTATCTGGAAAGGAAGGTAGAATCAAGGAATACGTAAAGAGTTAAAAGTGCTTCACTGATGCTTAGTAGTTGTTTTTTAGAAAAAGGACTGATATACATGAGCTCTTTTAACCTTTTTGTTACTTGAGTTATTGTGTCTATTTAACTGAATTTTAAACCTAATGTAGGGTTTTGGTAAGGATTGATTAGATAATAGGTTAATTCTACAAGGTGATTAAGCTATTCCCCTGAGGGAGGTAGGCAGTTTGGGGAGATGTATTATTTCTTTCAGACACTTAGAGTGCCATTTAATCCAGCTGTTCAAACACGAAGCCATTTAAAGTGCTTTCTGTCACTCAGAAGAAAATTTTAGATAATATAGATAATCAGCACTAATGACATGTCCAGCGTGACAGGGGATCTAGATGGAGGCAGAGATTGTAAAGGGTCAGAGCTAGGCAAGCACAAGCAGGGAGGAAGTTCCATCATGGGTGTGAGAACAGTTTTAGGAGGAGATTGCTCCATAAATAATGAGTCCTAAGAATCATTACCCACATAGACCCCAGATCACCAACTAAAAGGCACAATTAAGAACAGAGGAAGGGCTTCCCTGGTGGCGCAGTGGTTGGGAGTCCGCCTGCCGATGCAGGGGACGCGGGTTCGTGCCCCGGTCCGGGAGGATCCCACATGCTGCGGAGCGGCTGGCCCGTGAGCCATGTCCACTGAACCTGCGCGTCCGGAGCCTGTGCTCCGCAACGGAGGAGGCCACAACAGTGAGAGGCCCACGAACCGCAAGAACAGGGGAAAATGGGTATTTGCTTGCTTACAAGATGATTCATTGATTCCTGCCAGCAAAATTTTGCTCCGACCTGGTGGATTTCACACTGTATTATTATTTCAAAGGCATGACTTGGCTTTTACTAATAACTGTCTTGCAAGACTGTTTTGAATATTAGTAATAATAGAAGGAAAGCAAACACCTGGCATCTTATAGAAACTGATCAATAAATTACTTCTTCCCTCCCTCTTTCCTTTCTCTTCCTTCTTCTCCCTTTCTCTTTCCTACCTGAAACTCCTTTTGCTATTCTTATATTTTGAGGTTCTGAGCTCATGAAACCTGTGGAAAGGGAGCTGGTCTCCTCTGCTGATTTCAACTATCAGTTTTAAAAAATTGCACAGGAAAGCCAGAGCTGAAAAGAATGTGGATTCTTAAGTCAAGATGACCAGGGTCTTCCTGAATTGCTTTCCTAATCAGTTTTCTATGAAATGACTGACTGGCCTGATTTAATAGTTAGGCCTCTTGCCAGTCAGTTCACAAAGTCTGTGCAAGGAAGCTGTACCAGCTCATAGGTAATGATCTTGCAGTCCAAGTGTTTCCTGGGTTAATGTCCAAAAGTGCCTATTTGAAGTTCTGGATTCTCCCTGGGTAAGTATGTGCGCAATGCCATCCTCCTTAGTTCTTCTAAGAACTGTTAGTCCTTCCCTACTAGACAGGATCAAAGATGGTCAGTTTCTGGGCCAAGAAGCAGGTATTAAAGTGCTGGAGAATGAAATCATGCCCTTTATACTGCAAAGAAACATGTGCCACCTTCCAGAAAAGCCCACACATTTTGGACCTCACTACCTCAAAAAAAACCTTCCGTTTGATAAGTAATGAACTCTGATTCTGTACCTGTGAAGCAAGTCAATCATTTTTCTACAATTTGGAGGGTGACAGTGAAGTCAACACAACTTCATCTTGTAGACTACAGTGACCATAGAGTCTATGTGGAGGCAGTGATCAGCATGTGGAAAATCTACAGTTCGCACACATTGCCATAAATCTCCAAGGAACACTTTAACAGGAAGGAAGGAATGTGTTATGTACCCACAGACTTTATATTATGTCCAAATGGAGATGTTTCTATCTGTAGGGCAAGGTCCTTCACTGTGCTTTCTACCTCAAAGTAGAAAGGATCCAGCAGAATCATGTCACCGGTTTGTGTGAGGGAATGAGCAGGGCTGGAAACCAGAGTCCTGGGGATTTGGTACCAACCAGGTATACCCAGTGGATGACTAGCTTGCTCTGAGATCTGAGAAATTGCAGTGGGGATTGTTAGTTACCACCAGTTAAGGAAATCTACAATTAAATACTAGAGCTGAGAAAGTAGGTGCCAAATGTTAAACTGAAGAGTGTTATTAGGAACTAGAAATAAGGGCCATGGTTGGGCTATTGGATAACTCCAATGGATTCGGTAGGAGAGCATCTTCCTTGCTTGGAGATAGTCTTAGTGGGCCACTTTCATGAGTTGTACTGCTCTGTGACAATTAGTGTATTACAGTCATGAACAAATCACCATTCGAAGTCAAATTCTTAACATTTCCCTTGAAATGCCAAGCCCTGAGCCAGATGCTGAAGAATACCAGTCAAACACAGTCGTATTTTCCCACCTATGATAACTCATCCAGGAGCAGAGGATATAAAAATATAAGTTGCCTTCTCTCCCCTCAGGCTGAGAGTGACAACATTAAGTAGAGATAGGCAAGTTAGATGAAGAAACTAGGCTGTGGAGAACTGCATGTAATAGAGGGGGAAACAATTACTTTTTAAAACCTTTTTTTTTTTTTAACATCTTCATTGGAGTATAATTGCTTTACAATGGTGTGTTAGTTTCTGCTTTATAACAAAGGGAATCAGCTCTACATACACATGTATCCCCATATCTCTTCCCTCTTGCATCTCCCTCCCTTCTACCCTCTCTATCCCACCCCTCTAGGTGGTCACAAACCACAGAGCTGATCTCCCTGTGCTATGCGGCTGCTTCCCACTAGCTATATATTTTACATTTGGTAGTGTATATATGTCCATGCCACTCTCTCACTTTGTAAAACCTTGCCTTTGTAGAAGGGAGTCTGGTTAGAGAAAAATCCAAGGTGACTCTCAGCACTCTGTGCTCCTAAGAAGTAGAGGGTCATATTGTTTAGCTGAGCACCTTGACATATTTTTGATATGGAAAGGTTGTGAAACATCTGGAAAGAACTGAAATTCTCTTCATAACCAAGTGACCGGAATGTGGAATTCTATGGGCAATTAGGAGGTAGAGTGAAGAGAGCAGATAGGAGAAGGAGGGGCAGGAACCCTGATGCCTTTCAGAATAGCTTGGCCTGAGGTTGGACAGCCAGAAGGTATGTTAGGGACACATGCCTACTATTTTATTTGCATTTGTAGGTATGTCTGTCTGTCTGCTTATCTATCATCTTATCTACCTATCTATCTATCTATCTATCTATATACCTATCTGTATTCATCCATCTATCTATATCTACAGAGTGAAGAGAGATACTTTCTCTCTCTTAAATCATAGAAAAATACAGTGTTCCAGGTTTGGGATGATGCTTTGTGCAACAGGATCCATAGGTTGGATGGAAAAAAAATTTCATAAACTAGTTAACAGAAGCAGAATCTCAGTCAGAAGGGATCATGAGAACAGAGCCTTTCCATTCTCCCTTCCCTCTTTCTTCACACTCTGAATGTGCAGAGGGTGGTATCCTTTCTAAAAGATGTGGAATAGGTTTTGAGCCAGTCTAATCAAGATTTTAAAGTACGAAGTGATCCCTATTGATATTTGGGTTATATTTAAATTCAAAGCTAAGAAGACTTTCTATTATATTCTGAGTCAAACTATTGAAAGATTTTGAAACCAAGGACTAATTTATTTGAGCACTGATAATAATATTATAATTTTGGCTAAAACATTTTAAGAAGAATTTTGTTTTTATGTAGTAGGCACTTTTTAATTTGACTCCTTTTAAATTGGGCCACAGTTTGGGATATATATGGTAAATATACGCTTTTTTTAAAATTACAGGACAGACTCAGGAAAATATTCTTTCACAAGGTTTGGTTTGTTTAAGAATATTTTGTTCAGATACTGGCTCTATAGATTTTTTTTTTCTCACAATAATCTTGTGTGAGTATATAGGTGTTTTAATTTACGGTCAATAGTAGAAGTTTGAGCAAGAAAAACTTCACTTAATTTTTGTTGCTGAATGTAAAACATCTGACAGTATTTGCCAAGAAAACCCAAATTGCCTTGCTTTGTTTGCACAAGCAAAAGGAAAAGTCCAGGGTATCCATCTGCAGATCAACATCAAAGGCTTTCCACAAAATGCAGGGAGGGTGACATGTATTTGGAGAAACAGTATGAGACCCTTCTGTTACTAGGGCAGTGCTGGCTGCGGCTTAGGCAACCACGGCCAAGGGCAACTGAGGTTTCTGTGTCTTTATTGTTGAGGTAGCTGGTCTTTTAGAGCTGAAGTTCGCAGCTCTCCATCCTTTGCTCACTCCCCCACCCTTTAACATCTGTTAATGATGGAGATTCACAGCACATTTTCTATGAAATGAAGCCATTTTAAAAACTTTCATAAAGTCAAACGTTTTGGGGAAAAAGTCATTAAGTACACACATCTTTTCTGAGACCTGATGCTAAGTATGCCATCGCTTCGTATGAGTTATCCAGTGCATGTGAAATTTACTCCACAGAATTATGGCCTTGAGACGTGACCCAAAAGTCTCGATTTCTTTCCCATTATTAACCGGGTCAGGTTTTCTTTTCTCATAAAGAGGTGGCCACAATCATGCATTTTAGAGGTGAGGGTGTAATTTAGATCACCCATGAGTTCCAAATTTCTAAGATTCTATAATTATGTATTCTAAGTAAGGGATATGTCTTTGCAGGCATTGCTAATCCGAAATTATCTAATATTTGGGGAGATAGATGATTCACACTGCCCCAAAGCTATGATGCTAATTATAAGTAATGAAATTGCTTCCTTTCTTTCCTTCTCTCCTTCCTCCTTTCTCCCTTTTTTTCTCTTTCTCCCTTCTTTCTTCCTCCCTTTTTCTCTTTCTTCCCTCTCTTTACCCCTTTTCTCTTTCTTTTCTTTCCTTTTCTCAATCTCTCCCATACCTCCTCCTCTTCCTCCTCCTTCTTTCTCTCTCTCTTTCTCTCATTTTTCCACCACATTTTTGAAGTAATGTTAAAATTAAAAGTTTTGAAGTATATTGAAGTATAGCATATATATATATACTATATTGAAGTATAGCATAATGCAGAAAATTGAACAAATCAAATCATAAGTGTGTGGCTTGGTAAATTTTTCCAGAGTGAACAAAACTTGGGTAACGAGCATCCACACCAAGACACAGAACTATATTAATATCCTAGAAATCTTCTTGGAGTCTTTTCCAAATTATTAAGGACTCCCCTACCCCCCCAAAAACAACCTCATTACTATTCTGATCTGCAGCACATGGATTAGGTTTGCCTGTTTCTAAACTTTATAAAAATGGGTTCATAGAGTATGCACTCTGTGTGACTACCTTATTTTATTCAGCCTTATGTGAAATATATCCATGTTGCTGCTTATAGCTGTAGCTTATTCATTCTCATTGATGTGTGATGAGAAAAAAAAGACAGAACATACTTACAAAAACATTTCTTCATGCGATTTGGTTTTTAAAAAGAGTCTGTTGGAAGAATATACCACAATTTATTTATCCATTCAATTGTTTGCAGACATTTGTTCCAGTTTTTGGTTTTTTTTTTTTTTTTTAAAAAGCTGCTAAGATCATTCTTCTACATGTTTTTCTTTTTTTGTGTGTGGTACGCGGGCCTCTCACTGCTGTGGCCTCTCCCGTTGCGGAGCACAGGCTCCGGACGCACAGGCTTAGCGGCCATGGCTCACGGGCCCAGCCGCTCCGCGGTATGTGGGATCCTCCCGGACCGGGGCACGAACCCGTGTCCCCTGCATCGGCAGGCGGACTCTCAACCACTGCGCCACCAGGGAAGCCCTTTGTACATGTTCATGTTTTGATTTCTGCTGAGTGTATAACTACAAGTAAAATTGCTGAGGCATGGACTATGAATATGTTAAGTTTCTGTAGATACTTCCCAAATGCTGTCCAAATGCTGTCCAAAATGCTTATACCAGGAATTTCAGTTAGGCTACAATTTTGCTAACACTTAGTATTATCAGATGATATTTGGTTTTGTTTTAGCACTACTGATGGATTTGCAGTGATATCTTAGTGTAGTTTTCATTTGCACTCCCTGATAACTAATAAGGATGAGCCCCTATTCATTTGTTTATAGGCCATTTGAATATCTTTTTTGTGAAGTACCTATTTAATACTAAACAAAAAACCTAAAAAGAAAACTTTCTACTCGTAACACTTCTGACACAAAATGTATGGGTTTTCCACACCTTGCATTCCTCCAGTTCTCTGCAAACACCGAGTGTCCTACATTTTAATTTAATTCTGGCACTATCTAACTGGCATTAGTGCCAGCTCCCACAAGTTAAAGGATTCAATCCTCCAAGACTGCCCCCACTTCAGATGTCAATTGCAAGTCCCAGGTTGTTGCCTGTGTTGCAGACTGACTGGCTATAAATTGGGGGTTCCCATAAGCTCCTCCTCAGGTTCAATAATTTGCTATAACAGCTCACAGAATGCAGGGAAACACTTTACTTACTATTACTGGTTTATTATAAAGGGTACAACTCAGGAACAGCAGAATGGAAGAGATACATAGGGCAAGGAGTGTAGGAAGGTGCACCTACATGTGTTTACCAATCTAGAAGTGCTCTGAACCCCATCATTTAGGGGGTTATGAAGGTTCCATTACTAGGCATGATTGATGAAATCACTAGCCATTGGTGACTGAACAATCTTTAGCCCCTTTTTCCTCACTGGAAGTTGGTGGTGAGACTAAATGTTCCAACCCTCTCATCACATGGTTGGTTTCTCTGTTAACCAACCCCAATCCTCCAAGAGTCACCTCATTAGCACAAAGTTATGAGGGAAAGGGGCTTATTATGAAAAACAAAAGATGCTCATTTCACCCCTTTCAGGAATTTTTAAAGGTTTTAGGAGCTTTGTGCCAGGAACCAGGGAAAAGACCAAAAATATTTTTCGTATTATATCACAGAGTCACAAGACTTTTGCCCATTTTTAAATTACTTTGTCCATCAGTTCTTACTGATTTGCAGGAATTCTTAACATATTTTAAGAACAGTCTTAACATATGAATCATTTGATAGAAATGTATGTTGCAAATATCTTCTGCCATTCTGTGGTTTGCCTTTCCACTGCATCTTTAATAAAGTTTAATGTATCAATATTTTATTTCTATGATTAGTTCTTTTTTGTTCTGTATGAGAAATCATTTCTTACTCAGAGTTCACAAAGATATTCTCCTTTGTTAACTTCTAGAAATTTTATTGTTTTACATTTCACATTTAGGTCTTCATTTCAATTTGGAATGGAATTTTGGATATGGTGTAAGGTACGGATCAAGATTTATTTGTTCACATGTAGATAACCAATTGACCCAGCACTACTTATTGAAAAGACCATCTTTACCATTGCAGTGTGTTTGACTTTATCTTAAATCAAGTTTTCATATATGTGTAGATCTATTTCTGAACTCTATTATCTGTTTTATTGGTCTATTTGTCTATCCTCACACCAGTACTACACTGTATCAATCACTATAGCTTTAAAATAATACTAGGTAACTCATAATGTAAGCCCTCTAAATTGAATTTTCCTCAATATTTTCTTGGCCTTTGCATTTCCATACAAACTTTAAAATAATCTTGTCAGTTCACCACCTCCCACCCACATTTTCTGAAATATCAGTTGAAATTAAATTGGATCAGTTTGGGAGGAGGGTATTCAGTATCTCTGCTTCCTTTCCTCGCTTGAGATATAGGTACAAATATGAATGTTTATAGAAATATGAGGTTGGAAGTAGAGTTTTAATGTTGGCTCTTTAATGTGAAGTGCCTTAAGTATGGTATTTAAAGAAAATTTTTTTCTAGTATGACTTTTCTATCGATATGTCATTCATCCTCCTTCTTGCCCCCAGGTTGCATTGTGCAATGGGTTTCCGTTGAAGTGAGGGTGGCGGTGGGGTAGAGGGAAGAGACACTGTGTCCACTGGGGGCTGTCCTGGTTACCTATTGCAGCATGACAGGTCACTTCAAAACTTAGTAGCTTAAAACAGCAACAACTATGTCATCTCTCATGGTTTTGTGAGTTGACTGGACTCAGTTGAGCTGTCCTGCTGTCCTTTATTTGAGGCCACTCAGATAGATTGTGACAAGGTTGCAATTAGATTGTGCCAGAAGCTGAAGTTTCTCTAGGATCTGCTGAGACACTGGGACAGTGGCATTTCTCCCTACCCATGTTGCCTCTCCATGTGGCTTCACAAGCAAGACAGTTGAACTTCTTACATGACAGTTTCAAGATTCCAAAAACGAATGCTCAAGAATTACCTGCCTGGCCAGATATAGTGTGGGAGGGGAATCTACAAGGCTGTGAATACTTGGAGGCTTGGCTCATTGGAGACCATCTTTGGAGAGTAACTGCCACAAAGGGCATATCAGAATCCCTGGGGAAGTGCATGTGTTACTTGATGAAAAAGGATTTTAGATATTATAATAAAATTTATGGGAAATTAATAAAGTTATTTCTTTTTTAATTAAAAAGAAAAAATAAACTTTGACCACTTTTTTTTGTTCAATGGAAACATACAAACTACAGCCCATAATTATCAACTGAGAGGTATGATCACCTAATTAGGCATATCAGAATATTGGGAAAGGATGTCATGTGCTTTGTTTTGTTTTGTTGTATTTTTGTTTGTTTGTTTGAGGGGAAGCAGCACACCAGAGAAGATGATGACACGTTTAGCTCTTAGCAATTAGACTATCAAAACAAAACTCTGATAAGCTGGCTTTCTTAGCTTCAATTGAGGTTTGCATTCATACTGACTTCCTGCTAAGGCAGAGTCTTTTACCATGTATTTGTATTAGATTAAAATAACAGAGGGAGCTCAGGACTAAGCATATTTGCTTTCAGAAGTTCTTTCTCCAACATTTCCCCCTCATCCCCAAAACATGTTCAAAGTTGAAATTTTTGCATTACTTTACAAAAGAACACAATTTTTTTAATTCAGATTTGATCCTACTTTCTCTTTATGACCATCCAGCTTATTCCCTGGACACAGAATTAAAACAATGAAACTCCCATTAGTTTTCACATTCATTAGTGATAACATCTAAAATTTCAGACTTTTCTTTAACTGGGAAATTTTTGAGACTGCTCCCTAGAGAACCTGCACAAGGTCATTGAGCCCCTCATTAAAGAGCGTGACCCTTGGGAAGGTGTGAAGAGGCATTCTTCCAAAGATGATATTTTCACTACCCCACATGGAGTTCTACTTCCATAAATAAAACAGCCTAACTTGAGTAAGTCAGGTCATTTAAAGCCAATGTCCCGACACTACAGGCTATGCTAAACAGCATAGGGAGATATATAGTATGATGCAGCCAATATTTCAAATGAAAGAAATGTACTGAAAGAGACTTTTCAATAGCACCTTAATAAGCCCAAGAACAATTAAGCAAAATGTTTATTTGAAAATGGCTCTTTTTTGAACAATTAATACTGGGTCAGTTGATTCAGACTCTCATCAAAGTTGGGACATGAAAAATATAATACTATTCATCTGCAAATTTCAAAAGCCTAACTCATTGCTTGGCATTCAGAAAGTATTTAATCTGGGACTTCCCTGGTGGTGCAGTGATTAAGAATCCTCCTGCCAATGTAAGGGACACAGGTTGAAGCCCTGATCCGGGAAGATCCCACATGCCGCAGAGCAACTAAACCCATACGCCACGACTAGTAAGTCCATGCTTTAGAGCCCGTGAGCCACAACTGCTGAAGCCTGCGTGCCTAGAGCCCATGCTCCTCAATAAGAGAAGCCACCGCGAGGAGAAGCCCGCTCACCACAACGAAGAGTAGCCCCAGCTCGCTGCAACTAGAGAAAGCCCGTGTGCAGCAACGAAGACCCAATGCAGCCAAAAATAAATAAATTAATTTTTTTAAAAAGTATTTAGGGCTTCCCTGGTGGCACAGTGGTTGAGAGGCCGCCTGCTGATGCAGGGGACACGGGTTCGTGCCTCGGTCCGGGAAGATCCCACATGCCACAGAGCGGCTGGGCCCGTGAGCCATGGCCGCTGAGCCTGCGCATCCGGAGCCTGTGCTCCGCAACGGGAGAGGCCACAACAGTGAGAGGCCTGCGTACCGCAAAAAAAAAAAAAAAAAAAAAAAGTATTTAACCAACATCTGATGAATGAATGAATCAATCAGTCAATTACAGAATATATTATATGCCCTTTAACCTTCCTTTTATCCCTCAACTGGAATGCGCAATGCTACAAGTCAGCTAGTCTTTAACTATGTCTTGATTTGCTAGAGCATGATATTGGAAATTAGAATTGTGACTTGGCTCAATGACTGAGTTTTGAAAAGCCCATGTTTTCTTTTGCTCCTTGCCTCTAACTATTATAGCCTGGATACTGTTACACGTTAGTGAATCATGTTCTTGGAGGTTAAATGGAAAGACACTCCATTCTGTAATCATAATTTGGCTCCTATCATGTTTTTCCACATTCAAAATATTGTAGATAATGGCAGAGAATGTTCATGAATTGATGGAAGACATGAGCTCCTAGATTGTAGAAGCACAGTGAGTTTAGAGAAATATAAATAAAAATAAGTCCAAAAAGCAGAGAAATTGTAAACCATTAAAGTCAGATAGAAAAAAATACACAAACTCAATAAGAGACAAGACAGATTACTTTAAAAAATAATAAACTTCTCATCAGCAGCACTGGAGGCCAAAGGACAATGGAATACCATTTTCTAACTGTTAAACTATCAATTAGGTGGGAGTGGAAAAAATATTTTTAGACACATAATGAGAGAATCGACCATACAGACATTCACTGTAAGAAGTACTAAAGGATATGCTTCAATAAGGAGGAATTAAATCTAAGAGGAAAGAGTGGATTGTGTGAAGCAATGTAAACAAATTGGTAAATTTGATAAAAAATTTAATAAACATTGAGTTTTTAAAAATTAATAAAGACAAAAATGGACAGATGTTTAAAACAAGAGAAGATAAAAAATGTTAGAAAACAATAACATGGATATGGGAGTAGGTGTCCAGAGTTAAAGTAATATGAGTCTTCAGTTTTCTGAAAGGAGTATAGAGATGTTAACTTTAGACTTTGTTAAAGCAAATACATACGTTAAAATTTTAGGGAAAGCCATGAAAATAACAGAAATATAACTTCCAAATCAGTAGAGGATGGGAAAAAGAAGATTTTAAAAATAAATGATTCTAATGATTAGTGGAAATTGTAAATAAAAAGAAAACACAAAATAAAATACAGCAATCAGGCCTATTAGGTCAGTAATCACAATATATGTAAACAAGTTAAACTCAATAGTTAAAGAAAGACACTCAGACTGGATTTTTTAAATCCAGTAATATGTTGTTTATAAGGGACAATGGGTTTTAAAAAGAAATCCAAGTACATACTGTTTATAAGAGGAGACATGTTGACACTGAAAGTTTGAAAATAAAGTAATGAAAATAGAATTATCTGGGGAAAATAATTAAAAGAAAGATGATATAGCCATATTAACACTAGAAAATTACAATTTAAACAAAAGCATTATTAGATATGAAAAGTCTTAATTTCATGATGAGAGAAAGTTACCAAAGAGATCTAAAAATTCCAAGCCTGTAAGCACCTAACACTATAAGCTTGAACTATTTAAGCAAAAAATTAGCATAATTACAAGTAGAAACAGAAACATACATAATGACATTAGGACAGTTGAACATATTTCTCTTAGAAATTAAAAATGCAGCAGCAAAAAGGTAGTAAAAATATAGAAGATTCAAATAACACACAAGGAAAAACCCATTTATCAAGAAGGATTATATCTAAAGACATATAAACCTATATTTGGAAAATTTCCCTAAGAAATCTTTCTAAGTTACTAAGCAAGTCTCAAAAAATACCAAATAATTAATATGTCTGAGCGATATTCTTTCAATACAATACAGTAAAACTAAAAATTAATAAAAAGAAAATACTAAGTAATTCATGAGTCAAAAAATAAACTAGAGGGCTTCCCTGGTGGCGCAGTGGTTGAGAGTCCGCCAATGCAGGGGACACGGGTTCGTGCCCCGGTCCAGGATGATCCCACGTGCTGCGGAGCGGCTGGGCCCGTGAGCCATGGCCACTAAGCCTGCACGTCCAGAGCCTGTGCTCCGCAACGGGAGAGGCCACAACAGTGAGAGGCCCGCGTAACGCAAAATAAAAAAATTTTTTTAAAAAAAATAAATAATAAACTAGAAATGATGTTAACAATGGAAGCACAATAAAAACACTATGAATCAAAATTTGTTTGATAAAGCTAAAATGATATTTAAAGAATACACCTGCCATGATTCATTACTTTGTCTTTCCTCCTTTCTGTCCAGATCACCTCTTCACTCTATTAATATCTGCTATAGGAAAACAATATGGCATTGCTTAGTCTCATTCTCCTTAAATCAGCTATGGAATTAAAGGCTTTTTAAAATTTTTAAATCATTTGGGTATTATCAGGCCCATGAGGGAATTTTTTTGATGGGGAAGTGGTTTCCTCCTCTGTCTATAATATGTCCAGGATGAGTTAGGCCTCCTAGGTCCACTTTGTACATGATACAGAATGGGCATTTTTCCCCATACTCATTAATTTAGCCCAATCATCTGAAATGGGACAATCCACTCACATAGTCCATTTCACCATTTGTCATTAATTTAATGCTGTGGCTGTTCTGGGGGTATATTAAGTTTTTTATGCATTAATTAACCCATACAGTCAATATAGATTGAGAATCCACAACATGAGGTCCTGTGCTAGGTGCCAGACTTAAGATGAGAAATAAACAGTCCCTGCCTAGTTATCACAGGAAGATAAGTAATGATTATAGTCAAGTACTCTACAGAGGAATAAATTCAGTGAGGAGTGTTGGAATTATTATTTATAAATGAGAGTCTCACTATTCAACATATTTAGAACATCTGATAGGAGGATGCTAATTAAAAAGACATTATTACAGTCTTTCTCTGAAGACCTCAAAACATTTTTAAATATTTTCCTAAATTGTGCCCAAGAGATAAGAGAAAAAACATGGAGGTCAAAAATTTAGAAGCTGTAGAATTGAAGAGCTGAAAAACACATCAAAATTCAACTAATCAAGTCTTCCAGTTTTACTTCATAAATGCAGAAAGCTGGAAAAAGCATTACTCCAGCTCTTAAAATAAGAAGAAAGCCACACAAGTGACAAATAAACAACTTTTATTAAGCCCATCTGAGAACTGAGGATTCAACAACTAACCTGCAATCTGCAGACAGACAGGTGTCTGTGTGTAGCAACAGGACCTGAACATGTGCTTACCTGTGGCAGATGCCACCGGATTACATATAAGCTGGAAAGGTGATTTGGTGAAAAATTGTTGACAAATTGCTAGCAGTCAAATGTGGGCCGGTGTGAAAGTATGAATTGTCTGGAGATGCAGATATAGGGGCTCTTTACTCTCTCACAGGCTTTTCCTCCACAAACTCCTTGAAATGTTCATAGGGAAGATCAGGGAGACTCCTGAGAAAGTTTCCCTCATGGTGCCTTTGCTAAATTCTTCCCAGATCCAGCTCCCCTCTCTCTTAATCGGCAGAGAAAAGAGCAACAAAACTGTCACCTTAGTATACAAATTGAAACCCACTGCATGTGGAGTAAGGGAACAGGAGGACTAAAAATGTTCTGCCTCTTTGGAAAAAAACGAAGTATATGCTAAGCCCAGCACTAGAGCTAGAGGAGGGTCAGGAACACTTGGGAAGACTCAAGATTCTGAATATCTGCCTTGGACTCAAGTTTAATCATAATGTCAGAGAACAACACTCCCTGCCCCATACTCCCTAACATGACACTAACAAATGCTGAGCAAAAAAAAGCAGTAAAATACTTCTGAAAGAGCTGCAAGAGACAGATTCTCTCTGGGGAGGATACATTGAGAAAAACTCTGTGGTACGCAAGCCTACACCCTAAACACAAGACATCACCAGAAGAATCTGAGGCCTATGGTGGAACCATAGCATCAACAAACTTCAGCTGAACTTCTGAGAATATTAACACAAACCACCACATTAAAGGCCCAACAGAAGGAAAGGTGTGCTCATCTCCAAGCATAAAATATATTTATCTCAGTATATGCTGTCATACACAACATATCGGTCTTTCATTAATAAATTAAGAGGCATAGGACAAGGTAAGAAAAATCACAGTCTGAAGAGAAAAAGCAATCACCAGAATCAAACTCAGACTAAGCTTCTATCTTACAAATTCAGACAAAGGTCAAATTAAACCCAAAGCAAGAAGAAGGAAGGATACAATGAAATAACTGATTTTGATGTTAAAGGCTCTAATGGAAAAGGTAGACAACAGGCACTAACAGGGAGGTAATTTCATCAGAGAGATGAAACTATAAGAAAGAATCAAATGGAAATACTAGAAATCAAAGGCACAGTAACAGAGATGAAGAGGGCCTTCAACAGGCTTGTCAGTAGACTCAACATGGCTGAGAAAATAATCTGTAAATTTGAAGACAGGTCAATGAGAATTATCCAAACTGAAATAAAAATTAAAAAACCAGAACAGAGCATCTAAGAGATGTGAAACAATATCAAACAGTCTAACATACACATCATTGGAATCCCAGGAGGGGAAGAGAAACAGAGAATGAGGTGGAAGTAATATCCAAAAAAATCATGTATGAGAATTTTCCAAAATTGATGACAGACACACACAAAACAGATCCAAGTAGATCAGAGAACAAGCAAGTTAAATACCGAAAGTAAACATACCAAGACATATATTCAGACAATAAAAATGCAAAACTATTTTTAATTGTAAGTAAAGAAAAATCCAAACTAGTATTCCTCATGAATATAGACATAGAAATCCTCAAAAAAAATTAGAAAATTGAATCAAAGGATATATTAAAAAGATAACACATCATAACTAAACAGGGTTCATCCCAAGAATGCAAGGCTGGTTCAACATTTAAAAATCAGTCAATGCAATCTACTATATTAGTTAGTAGACTAAATTAGAAGAGCCATATGATCATGACAAGATATACATAAAAAGCATTGACAACATTCAAAATTCATTCTTGATTAAAAAAACCCCACAACTCTTAGTAAAGTAGGAATAGAAAGGAAATTCCTTATCACAATGAGACATCTACAAAAAACTTACAGCTAATATCATGCTCAATGATGACAGGCTGAACACTTACCTCCTAAAATGGGGAACAAGGCAAGATATCCTCTCGCCACACCTGTTCAGCATTGTGCTGGAAGTCTTACCCAATGCAATAAGGAAAAGAAGGATACAGATTGGAAAGGAAGAAATAAACTGTCTCTGTTTGCAGACAACATGTTTGTCTGAACTGAAAATCCCAAAGAATCTCTAAAAATGTTCTAGAAATACTAAGTGAGTTTAGCAAGAATATTGGCTACGAGGTCATTATAAAAAAGTCAACTATACTACTGTACACTAGCAATGGCAAATTGAGATTTGAAATTTAAAAAGCAATACTATTTATAATAGGATCAAAACAATAAAGTACCTAGGTATAAATTAAAGAAAATGTGTGCAGTCTGTAGTTTCCATATGTTGTAAAGTACAAAACATAATGAAAGAAATCAAAGAAGAACTAAATAGCTAGAGAAATAAAAATGTGTCCATGGATTTTAAGACTCAAATTAGTTTAGTCTGTAGATCTATAGATTCAGTGCATTTCTAATCAAAATCTCAGCAAGCTCTTTTGTAGATATTGACAAACTGATTCCAGAATCTACTTGGAAAGGCAAAGGTACAAAAAGAGGCAAAATGATTCTAGAAAAGAAGTGCAAGTTGTTTAATTAATAGCATTGTACATGTTACTTTCTTAGTTTTGATAAATGCACGTCTATGTAAAATGTAAACATTAGAAGAAACTGAGTGAAAAAGATAGGGGAACTCCCTATACCATCTTTGCAATTCTTCTATAAAGCCAAAATTATTTCAAAATAAAAGTTTAAAAAAATTCAATTCCATTCCCACTCACCAAATTGGTGAATTCTTGGAAATCCAAGTTGGTAATTCTGAGCCTGATCTTCTGGTTAAGCCACAAAACTGCATTTTGCAGATGGACAATTTGAAGATAGGCTGAGGCAACATCCTGTGTCCTGTTGACAGGTTTTCTCCACTCTCCACCTCCGTATTAGCCCTACGATGGCTCTGCCGAGGACACTGGCAATCAAAAGAAGACAGGACTTGTGCCATTGCTCATGCTTTCCATGTAAACAGTTCTCCCCTCATCCTGTTTTCCTTAAAACTTTGACCTAATTTCTTTCACATGCTGAGTTAATGCTCATGACTGTTTAAAGGCAGCTAAAAATATCAGTAAGGTCTGCTGAAGTTCATAAATGAAGACCCCATTCATTCAAGCACTGCACTCTTGAGTCACTATTTCTTTAAATGCATGACACAAATATGTTCTTTTCTCTCTTCTATTGACAATTTTACATTAAGACATCATTAGAAAGCAGCATCCAGGCTACTTTTCACACCACACTAGCTGAACTCATTTTTTTCCCTTCACTAAATGGGTTCTTGATAAGCAATAATAATAAAGGACCAAGTGTGGTGTTCCAAAGAACTTAACTGGCTGCTTTCAAAGTAAATCCTTAAGTCCAATGATCAAGTTGTTTCTGACACTTAACAAAGGCATGAATCTATTCCTCCAGAAAGTTAGTGAATGTTCAGGTTCATTTTTTGATAATCTTGACTCCTGGACATTTCTTCCCACATGGGACCATTTGTTCCTGGAGAGGTTCCTCCCAGACAGGCCCAGAGAAACAGAAGTTTGGGAAGACAACATAGGTTTAGTAAGGTGGAGATGCACCCTTGCTATCTTTATTTGTGTTTTCTTCTAGCAGTCTTTTACCCATTCTATTTCTACCAACAGAGAAGCAATAGGGCTTATGCCTTGGACAGAAGCATTAAATGAGCAGGAGAAGATCTAGAAATCTTTATTCACTAATAGAAACTGTCAAAACAAATATGACTTCTCACTAATCTGAAGATCAAATAAGTTAGCTTTTGCAAAATGCAAAGTAGGCAAGTTCCTTGCTCAAAGGCTCCAGTCTCCCCTCTTTAACGATCTTTTCTCTTCTCCATGTAGCATCCTTCTTGATTTAAGAGACGTAGCACCTTCTAGCTCTGTGCTACGCATCAAAATTTATCTTCAGACAAAATCTGCTATCATTCATGCACACTTTAGTATGAATTTAAGTCACTGTGTCACCACCTTCAGGAATACCTGTATTTAGGACTTGAGTTCTAATTGAGGAGTAAGTGATATGTTTCCAAGAATTTTGGATATTTACAGCCCTAAGAGATAAGTGGACAGAAGCTAGACAAAAAGGAACCTTACTGTAGTCTCAGAAATCTATCTGCCCCAAGGTTGGCACAAATGAAAACACTCAAAGGTGTTTTTAATACTCACTGTAGTTTCAGGCTAAATCATCAGGGCAAGTATTATTTTTCCTTCTTTCATTACTCACCTTGTTGTTACTTTAATCTTGGTTCAGTTTGACAAATGGGGATTTCGCCAGGGGGTTAAAGAAGAAATGAGCTGAATTCCACCCACATTCAAGGCCTGTGCTGATGTCCTCCCCAGTTTAATGTGCCATATGTTTTGGCGCAGTGGCACTTTCCTCCCTTCTAAAACACCCTTTCGCTTGTGTGGCATCCATCATTTTGCTTGTTGACTTAGTTTCATTTTCTGTTTTTCTGGCCTGCTCAACTGCCTGTAACAGCATTAAATTATTCTTCTGATCTTTCTGTTTCCCTGAGTTTGCAAACTGGAATTTATGGATGTCTTTAAACCTAAAGGGCTTTCTGATAAAGGTAGATGCCAATAAAATGATAAAGGTCAAAGGAAAATTGGACACCTTAAGGAGGCAATACCCTTCATAGAATGCTGTATTTTCATTTTTATGTGAGAAGGAAATATTACAACCTGTAGATAAGTCAGTATAGAAATTTAGAAATGAAATGGGCCTTAGAGATTGTCCAGCCCAACCTCATTTTACAGCTGTGGACACTGAAGCTTCGAAAGGGTAAGTCACAGAGTTTATCCAGGGGCAAAATTGGAACTTGAGCTTGGCACTCCTGACTCAATTCACTGTGGGTCCACTACATTGTGCTGACTCTTTTATTAACATATTCTTAATGACAAAAGAATGTGGGGAAGAGGGAATAGCTACCAAGTCAGGAAAAATATACAAAGAATATATGCTCGTTTCCTTTTTAAAACCAAAGTCTTACTTTAGAGAATTTGTCTAACATTAAAATGAGCATCCGATGGTGAAAATCATTGTGTGATGTGGAGGAAGCATTTGATTTCTACATCTCTCCCTCACCTATCTATATACAGTCCCCAAGTCCTATTGCTACTCCCTTTGTAGTGTCCTTGTCAGCATCCCTTTCCTTCATGCATATTGTCACTCCAGTAGCTCAGAATGCTATAAAGTTACACATAGATTTTAACAGCTAGTCTTTGGTTAGAGTTCCTCTCTCCCTCTTCCAATCCTTGATGATGAAAAGACCCTCTAAATTAATCCTGCTGAAATATCACCTTTGACATAATGTTATCATCAATGGAATCTCTGACCTCTCTTTCTTCTGACTTGTTAGCAATAACAAGGTTATGATCTTTCACTGTTTTCCTGTTTGGGGATGATTTGTTTGTTTGGTTGGTTGGTTTCCATCCTGTGTTTAGCCAGCCCAAATAACTTAGCTCTAGGAGAGTAACTACAGGAGTTGCATGGTATAGAATAATGACTAGGGACTTCAGGGATTGTCACAAACTAAAGGTACCCCCCTTTTACTTCTGTTTAAATTACTTTCCCTTCTAGCCACATTTCCCCAATGGAAAAGGTCAAACAGCGCCACATCACTCACCACTGTTTTCGTTTTAGCCCTTCTGTCTTGACATTGTCGTAAGAATGAATTACCTGCACTTGCCATGCAAGGAGTCCCATGGCCTTGCTGTGCCTCTGACCAGCAGTGCTGTGGGGGTTTCCATGCTTTGGCCGGGGTTATGACCATGTCCTTTCAGAATAAAGTATCCTAATATCTGCATAGTGAGGCAGCCTAGAGGATTTGCCTTTCAACTTAGTGAACATCATTAACATCTTTGCAAACACTGCATTTAAGCCTTTATCACGTTGACCCACTTCAGAGAAAATGAGGCCAGAAAGCTTGACATAGTTCCAAAGACCAATTTTTGCTACTCACCCTGTGAGCTATTCCTCCATATTTAACCAGTATGTCTTATCCTTCCTTCATAAATCATGTTTTCTGAGGAAAAAACCTTGACTGTTACCACAAAAAAGATCCTGCCTTGCTTTAACGTTGAAAATTATCTTCAAAGACCAGTCACTTAGCTATTTTGATGGAGCTTTTTTTTTTCTCTCCTGAAATTAGTAGACTGTATAAGCAAATGAAAAACATGTATAAAAATAGTTTTGAATATGTAAATTAAGTAAATATGTAAACTGTTTTCATATGTATTAACAGCATTATTCAATTCAGCACTTTTGAATGAGTTTTATGTACCACAGGGCCCTAGGTAAGATATCACAGTTACAAAGAAGACATCATAATCCCCATCATCCAAGGTCTCATCATCCAGCAGGAGAGACTGTTGTATAAAGAATCCACTATAATTAGATGTGACAAGTGCTTTAAATTGTCATGTAAATTTTCTCACAGTAATTATAGACTCCCAGTCTACATATTTTTTGAAACTTTGTAAATCTGCCCCCTTATAAAATAGAAAGAAGATGGAAAATAAGCACTTTGTCAACTTGATCTGTTGATAGTGGCTCTCGAAGAGCTGGGTTAGGGAGAATTTGAAACTACTTCCAAGCTCAGCAGTAAAAAGTTTTTTGATTGATTACTGATGACAGCCATCAGTCTAGGAGGAGGACGAAGGTGCCTGCATGTCAAATATTTGCCACCTCTAGTCTCCAACATGCAACTAATATGTCAACCTTTCTCTACCCTATCATATATTCTAAGACATCATGAACACTTTTGCCAAAATTCTTATCATTTACATTTCACTAAGTGACTCTTTACTGGGAATAATGAAGTTGAGAACAGTAGTCCCTTCATCACGTCCTTCACCATCTGAGAGATGAAATTGTTAGCAAGGCAAGTCAAGTCAAGAATTGACTTGATTCTCTGCTTTAAGGACATGAGACTTTCAGCTGATATTTGATCCCATCACTACTATATTTGTCTCTCTGCCAGTACTGTGACCTGCATCAGAATGTCTTGACTGGCAAATAAAGGGAGCAGGTTCTCTAATCTTAAAATAGTTAGAAACATCGAAGCCCACCAGTAGTCAAAGAAATCACAAAAGAAAAATTCAAAGGACTTAAATTCACAAATATTTAAGATGCATTTAAATATGTCAAAATCGCAAACAAAAGGCAAAACAACATGATGGGCAAGGTAGAACATTTTCTAAAAATCTGACAAAGAATTGATATATTTAACTGGTAGGAACTAATTGACCAAGTCAGAGTACAAACTAGACGTGGCTTAAGCCTACAGAGCTAAACTGTCATTTGTAGTCACGTGATTTGCACTCATGCCCTCTCCCCCAAATTATCCATTAATGAAAGATGTCCATTTAGTTCAAAAAATGAGACCTGTGTGCAAGTGACCTATAGGGAGAAATACTGGAGAATCCCATCAGTGTGACAGGATTATCGACAACAGGTCCAATGCATTCCAGTGTATCCACTGCTATGATCCCAGCACCACCTAGAGTGGTTTATTATTTACAAACATTGCTAAAGCAACTAGTATGTGCCAGGCAATCTTCTAAGCACTTTACAAATATTAATTTGTTTAATCCTAATAACAACCCTCTGTGGTGGGTACTATTACAAGCTCCATTTTACATCTGAGAAAACTGAGGCATAAAGAGGTTAAGTAAGTTGTCCCAAGTCACACAGCTAGTTAAGTGGGAGATCTGCAACTGAATTCAGGTGGCCTGGCTCCAGGGTCCATGCTCCTAACCATGATATGGAAGGGACTAGGTCACTACTCAGCATTCCCCTTTTCAAAGAAGTACCATGCCTGGACTCCCCAAAATATTACTCTTTCATCTGTGTGTAAAGTCCCATCCACTTGCTCTTGGTTTTATTTGCCAACTTTACTGAGTAGTAATTAAGAGTCCATGCAGGAATACACAACTGATAGAAAGGATGCTTGGCACTCTATGGGACCAGAGAGCTCATTCTTTGGGAAAATAAAAATTAGAAAGGAGAACGTACTGATAATTCTGAATTAGGAAAAAATAGATAACCAATATATCTGTTACAGAATGAATTGTGTCCTCCCCAAATCCACATGTTGAAGCCATAACCCCAATGTGACTGTATTTGGAGATAGGGACTTTAAAGAGGTAATTAAGGTTAATTGAGGCAAAGCAGTGGGGCCCTAATTTAATAGGACTGATGTCCTTACAAGAAGAGGAAGAGACATCAGGGATACATGTGCACAGAGAAAGGCCATGTGAGGACACAGCAAGAATATAACCATATACAAGCCAAGGAGAGAGTCCCAAGGAGAAACCAACTCTGCCAACATCTTGATCTTGGACTTTCAGCCTCCAGAACTGTGAGAGATAAATTTCTGTTGTTTAAGCCACCCAGTTTATGGTATTTTGTTATGGCAGTCCTAGTAAACTACTACAATATCAATGAGAAAATATGATTAACTTTCAATACAGATTGTATCAAGAAAATAATAAGAAAAATATACATAACCTGATGCTAATACATTTTAAAATTTCAATAAAAGCACAGTTTTCTGGAAGTATGAGAAGTTGTATGAGTCATCTCAATACTGATACAGCATCCATTCCTGGATATAATTTCTTAGTAAAGAATAAATTAAAATACACTTCCTTAATGTGAAAAAAAACTATCTGGAACCAATGACCAATACGGTGCTCATTAGTGTAACCACAGCCCAGTGGATAGGTCTCAAGCTTGCTGCCCAAGGGCTAGACATGACCTACAAATAAGTTTGTTAGGCTGCTTTATTGTTTTGTTTTTAACTTGTCCTAGTTGCCAGAATTTAAAAATCACATCTTAAATAAACTTCTAGATTTTTTGGCTTTTGGCAAATTAGGCCCACATGACAACAATTAACTGTAGCTAAATAGCATCTTCCCACTGCAAACCAGCTATGCACACTCAGGTTTGCCACAAAGAACAGGTGACATTGACTGTTTTATGCCACTTGTGTTGTTGTCTTCTTACCATGGCTTGTATCACTTGTTTGTTTCCTGCCAGGCTGTTGTAGGCGATTGAGTTCACATCACTTCTTTAAAGGCAGTCCCATCAAAGTCAGGAATCAGAATGTCCATTATCACCATTATTCAACATTATTCTGAAGGTTTTAACCAAGACAAGAAAACAAAATCAAAGGAATAAATATTTGAAAGAAGAAGACACATTTGTAACCATTTGGAAGTTATATAATCATTTTTCTGGCTAACCCAATTTGAGTACTATTAGAGATAATAATGTTCAGCAAAATGGCATGTTACAAAATAAATATACATATAGCAATAACTTTCCTAGTTAATACTAATGATCAGTTAGAGAATATCATGAATTTAGAAAATTGCATTCACAATGATAAAACTCTTGCTATATAAGAATTAATCCAGTGGGAAATTGTAATTGTATAAATAAAACTATGAAATTTAAAGTCCAAGTATATGTAAGAATTTAGTACATAAAAATAATGATATTTTGAACCAAGGGAAAACAGTTTGGATTATTCCATAAATTACGATAGGCTAATGAGCTTAGTCTAATCGCAGGGAAAAAAATGTGCTACCTACAACTTATGCACATGGAAGTAAAAAACCAAAACAATCAAAGAAGAAAATAAAAGTTAATATCATATTTATTTTCAAAGAAGCTTCTGAGCAATGTGAAAATAAGGAAGATGTAAACAAAATAGATTGATATGGTAGATATGGAACCAAAATTTAAGATAACATAAGTTAGATAACAATGTGAAGGACAAAATGAAAACAAAATTTGCATCATATTATAACCAAAGGTATATATTTGTATTATATCAAGAGTATTTGCAAAACAATAATACAAGATAAACACACCAATAAAAATAAGCAAAAGCATGAATAACAATATGTAATAAAAGGAAAAGAAATGGTAAACAATACATTGTTATATATCCAACTTCACTGGAATACAACAAAAATCAGTTAGTCACAATTTTTGTTAAATCAATATTGTTATATATAATATTAATATTATTTTATTATGACTATGTAAGTATCATTCACTCTAGAACCATCTAGTGTTTCTTATTACATTTTCTTTCTTACATACATTTATATTTTCCTGGAGTTAATAATTGCTTACTAATTAGATGTTTGATCCTTCGATGGTTCTTAATTTTCTTATCTATTCTCTTCTACCTTCCATCTGTTTTTTTTCTCTCTCTCCTTTTTTGAGCCTTAATTTTCAGTTTCAATCCTTTCCCAAATGTGTTGTTTTGGCCATACCTGGTATCATTTCCTAGAGCTATTTCTTATTCTATGAATGTTTATTTTTATCTCTTTCATTGTTTCACCATGTAATATCTTCTCTCATCTCTTGGAAAATAATATTGATATTTTTCTTTTCTGTTTTCTTCTACTTTCTGTATTGTTTTCAAATCCCCTGACTTGTTAGGCTTCCATGTTAGAGCCTTTTCTCAGGTGACCTGGAGATCCTTGTCTGTTTATACTGTTTAAAGAAGAACTAAAAAGCTGATTGGACACTCTGGGGCATGGTGAAGTCTGTCAAATGGTGGTTAGTCAGTTAGAAACCTGGCTATTTTGCTAGAGCACTTGAAATGGTCAGTGTAGGTTTTTTTTTTTTAAGTATAATTGATTTACAATGTTTCAGGTGTATAGCAAAGTGATTTAGTTATATATATATATATAATCTATCCTTTTTCAGATTCTTTTCCATTATAGGTTATTACAAGGTATTGAATGTAGTTCCCTGTGCTCTACAGTAGGTCCTTGTTGTTTATTTTATGTATGATAGTGTGTATCTGTTAATCCCAAACTCCTAATTTATCATCGCAGGTCTTTTTTTGCATCATTGGATTTCTTCAGATACTAAACCTCTAATCTCCTGAGTGGTTGCCAGTGTTCTGGGTGTCAAGGGAAAAGGGTCTGGGTCAGAAGGATTTTCCCAGTAGACCTCCTTGATTCAGTACAGTGCCTCACCCTTGACTGCTCAGGGTCTCAGTCCAGGGCCTCTTGAGTTCATCATTCCCAAGGGTAAACTTCTGGTCATCTGGCTCCCTGGTGATGGGAGGTGAATGTCTATGATAGATCTGATGGGGGGATCTGAGCTTCTCACAGCTCTTTATAAAATCTTTCAACCAACACTCATGTTTTCAACCTTATCATGCACCCTCTTCAGAAATAACTAGTGTTTTTAAATTCTAAGGCTTTCAGGGCTTCTGTGGATAGATGGGCTACCTTCTTCTTGGCCTCTTTGGACTGAGATTTTGTCTTCCTCTGCTCTGCCAGGTCTATTATCATTTGTCCATCAGCTCTCCTGCTTCAGGAGTTTTGTTGGCATCTCTCACTTGCTGTCCTTTCCAACTCTGTTGTTTTTTAGTTCTTGGGAGTTTGTGCCTCTTCTGTTCTTCATTATTATTTTAGTAGGAGTTCAGAGGGAACTGTGAAACTCTTGGATTGAAACTCTTGGATTCAAGTTGATATGTTTAACCAGAAGTTACAGTTACAACTGAAAAAAGAGCAGTTAAATCATAGGACATGTTCATAGCATTTTACAGCTGAAAGTGAGCTTAAGTATCATCTATTTCAAATTATTGCTTTAAATATGGGGCAAAAAGGTACAGAGAATGTGAATGAATTATGAGGTGTATTTATGTTATTAGAAGCAAAGTCAGAACTCTCTTATTATACATCTGTGGCAAATGCTCTTTGGTTTTGTCTCAAAGAACCACCAAGGAACTGCTACCCACTGAGAACTTTCATCCACAATGTGTAGGAATAGGCTTTTGATAGCTCTGTTTCCTCTCCATGGGCCCAATCACTTGGTCATAACTATTGGGAACAAGGAAGGTTATCAGATCCAGTCTGCACTCAAAATTCTCTCCCATAGGAATTTGGACTTAAGACCCAGAGATACTCCCTACTCCCTACTCTGAGATGGTCTTTTTAGTGAGGAGTAGGAAGCCCAGATGTAGATGGTCAGCCACCTTCTGGACACCATGTCTATACGTGGCATTATTTTATTAATCCTGCATATACTAAATAGGAAAGACAATAAAGGGGTGTGTGTGTGTGTGTGTGTGTGTGTGTGTGTGTGTGTGTATCATCTTCTACCATTCACCCTTTAGACTGGGTTCATTTGCCATTAAGTAGTAAGTTTGTCACTCTCACTTCTATTTCCTCGGAGAAAGGCTTATGGAAAATGGCTTCAACTTTGACAGAAACGATAGGTGAGATCTATGCTTCTCAGAGTAGATTCAGTCTCGAATTGTATCCTAAGATGCCCCCAACACCTGAAGGTGACAGCTCTTCCACCTTTATGCTGCTGTGGCTTTGAGTAATTGCTGAAGGACAACAAGTGTTACAAAGAAGGTTAACAGGACTGAGTACCTGAAGGGAAAGCAAGAGAGAGAGAGCAAGAAAATGTGTGAGTCGTGTGCGTGTGTGTGTGTGTGTGTGTGTGTGTGTGTGTGTGTTTGTGTGTGTGTGTATGAGAGAGAGAAAGAGAGAGAAAGAGAGAGAGAGAGAGAGAGAGCGAGCATACAGGAATGTATGTGAAAATAAGGAAATAAGCTACCAACTTGTCTGTGTAATTCTGTTTGGAGGATGATTGATGAAGACACATCTATGACATGTACTTTTTTAAGGGAAGAAACAACAAAAACAAAAAATACTCAGTGCAGCTGGCCCCCTACTGTTATCCTTTCCCCAACTCTTTCTGGAGTGGATATATGGCTTCAGTTCCTTTAACGTGTCAGCTGGTGTCTGCTGGGGTTCTCTGTAACTCTCCAGGACACTTTGGTTTCTACGAGCATTAAAAACTTTCCCAGTGACTTAAGGAAACCACACACATACATGCACTTGAAGCCCATCACGAAAACGGCTCCACTGTGTTGGTTTTTCGTCTTGTTTTTGGAAGCTGTTTGTTTCCTTCTCCCAAGACTTTCATCCTCCCACTTTGTGAACCTGGTTGAAGAGGAGGTTATAGCAGAGATGGAGAAGGTTGCTGATGAGTGAAACAAAAGAAGAGGAAAGGAGAGTTTTCCAACCCTTACTTAATGATTGACTCTGGAGAAGATGGTGCTCTCTGTGTCCTGTGTTCCTTTTTCCTAAGCAGCTAAAAGCAGGTAAACCTGACCTTTCAAAAGATCTAGGTCACATTTCCATGACTTCAAGTAAAACCAAATAAGGACCAGGAAAATTTGAGGGGTAGAATTCATAAAAATTATGGAGGGTATGGAGGGTCCTCAAACATAAATGTAATATATTTGTTTTAGTCCTTTCTGGTTCTCAAAACAGAAATCACGAATATGTATGGCCATGTATGGGGCTAGGCGCTGTGAAGGTATTTTCATGTACTTCTCTGAAAGCCATCCTTGCACCTGCCCTGCTCCCAAGCAGGGCTGACCTCCCTCCCTTGTCCACCCATGGTATCGTGCATACTGATTTATCATGGAGTCACAGAACACCGCATTTATTTGTATTCATACCCATGTCACTGCCACTCCCAGTAGACCATAAGCCTCTTTTTTTGTCCAGGTTTGTTGAGATATAATTGACATACGGCACTGGGTAAGTATAAGGTATATGGCATAATGACTTGACTTACATATATTATGCAATGATTACCACAATAAATTTAGCTAACATCCATTATCTCATACAGATACCAAAAAAAGAGGAAAAAAAAGTTTTTTCCTTGTGATGAGAACTCTTAGGATTTACTCTCTTAACTTTCCTATATACCATACAACAGCGTTAATTACAGTCATCATGTTGTACATTACATCCCCAGTACTTATTTATCTTATAATGGGAAAGTTTGTCTAACTTTTAACCTCTTTTCCCTAGTGCCCCTTCCTCCCTGTCTCTAGTAACTATAAATCTGATCTTTATGAATTTGACTTTTTTTGTGTGGTTTATTGTGAATTCCACATATAAGTGAGATGACACAGGATTTGTCTTTCTCTGTCTGGCTTACAGCCCTCAAGGTCCATCCATATGTCTCAAATGGCAGGATTTCCTTGTGTTTTATGGCTGAATACTATTCTATTTTATATATATATATATATATATATATATAGTTGTGACATATATATATATGTGTATATATATATATACATATATATATATGTCACAACTTCTTTATCCATTCATCTGTCAATGGGCACTTAGGTTGTTTCCATGTTTTGGCTATTATAAATAATCATGAGTTTCTTAAGAGAAAGAGAGATTTCTTATTTGTCTTCGAATTAACACATAGTAAAGGACAGGCAAAATTGAAGCATTTGATATTGAACAAATAATGTTGAAGCATTTTAATGTAAGAAGAAATTTAATTTCAGGCAAGTTTTCCACTCCAATCTCCACAAATATTCCCAGCCTAGCATATAGAAGCAACATCATCGCCAACTCAAGGAGCTGTCAGATCACCAGTCAACCTTGGTTACCCCAAGACCCAGTGTTGGACAGAGAGGAAATTGGGACTCATTAGACCTGAATTCTGACTCTGCCACTTTAATTTAGTGGCCATGAAAAAGTTATTCAACTCTTTGAACCTCCCTATGCTTATCAGTAAAATGGGTAGAGTATCTTGGAGGATGATAAGAGCAATTAAATGAAATAGTAAAGTTCTTCACATGCTACCTAGCTCATAGCAGGAGCTCAGAAAAGATTACATCCTCTATAATAAGCAACAACCTTCTCTACTAAGAAATTCTGGGGTGGGGGGAAGATTCCTAAGTAATTCCCTCCTCCTTTTAAAAAACAATTAATAGTTTTGTGGGCTAGGCTATTTGAAATTAAGAGTATGCACTGTATGCTAACTACTTTATAACTGGGGATACTGGGTACTGAACCAGATTTCAGTTGTTTAAGAATATGTCTTATATTGAGACTATGACTTTCTTAACGAAGGGACTTCCATAATTCAGGAACTTGAACAAAACAAGGACTCCATAAATATGTAATGGATGACCAAATAAATAAAGGAATCAATCAATCAATCAATGCAAACATTTTTGTTTGCAGGAGAGCAGAGAAGGGTTTTTTCCACCAGAAGATATAAAAGCTCCTCCCAAGGTCCCAGCTAAAGATACTGTTGGAAAGTATAGAAAGTTGAGGAAGACACTCAAAACAGTCCTTTTCAGTTTATATTTATAATTCTGGTATTATAATCCTGGTCTAGACCCTCGCCAAGGAACTTGGATTGCATTTGGATTCTTTACTTTGTGAGCTACTTTGCTCATTTGGGGGTTACCTGTTTACAACTCCATCTACCTCACAGAAGTGTGAATCCATTGCTGTGGCTCCAACAGCTAAATTGCCCTGGCTTGAGAGTCAAGAGACCAGGGTCTGCCACTAGTTAGCTTTACAAAATGGTGCATTTTATAAACATATTAGATTCTTGATATGCTTACCTTTAAAAAGAGATTGTTAAGAACGGATATCGCCTCATGCCTGTCAGAATGGCCATCTTCAAAAAGACAAGAGATAACAAATGCTGGCGAGGATGTGGAGAAAGGGAGCCTTTGTGCACTGTTGGTGGGAATGTAAATTGGTGCAGCCACTATGGAGAACAGTATGGAGGGTCCTCAAACACTTAAAAATAGAACTACCATCTGATTCAGCAATCCCACTCCTGGGAATATATCCAAAGAAAATGAAAACACTAACTCAAAAAGATATCTGGCACCCCCATGTTCATAGCAGCACTAGTTACAACAGTCAGGACGTGAAAACAACCTAAGTGTCCATCGACAGAGGAATAGATAAAGAAGTTGTATATATATACGATATACAATGCAGTATTATTCAGCCATAAAGATGAGGAAATTTTGCCTTTTGAGACAACATGGAGGAACCTTGAAGGCATTATGCTAAGTGAAATGTCAGACAGAGAAAGACAAATACCGTGCGATCTCCCTAATGTGTGGAATCCAAAAGCCCCCAAATTCAGATTTGTGGTTCCCAGAGGTGGGGAGGATTGGGGGGCAGGAGAGAGGGGAATTGGAGGAAGGTGGTCAAAAGGTACAAGCTTCCAGCTATAAGATAAGTAAGTACTAGGGATGTAATGCACAACATGATGACTATAGCTAACACTGTTATGTGGTATATAGGAAAGTTGTTAAGAGAATAAATCGTAAGAGCGCTCATCATAAGGAAAATTTAATTTTCTTATTTTGCTTTTTCTTTTTATTGTATCTATAAGAGATGATGGATGCTAACGAAACTTACTGCGGTAATCATTTCACAAAATATGTATGTCAAACCATCACGCTGTACACCTTATCATGCTGTAGGTCAATTATATCTCAATAAAATTAGGAAGACATTTTTAAAAGAGATGGCCAGAATTGACAACTATTAACATCCCTTCTGACTGTAAAATTGGAAGATTATCCCAGAAGAGCTGGTTGGAGCTCCCTGGCACTGCACCCCCCAGGAAAGCTGGGTCTGCCAGCGCAGGAGCCCTCGCCCGGGGTGGTGCATCCCTTCCCTGCACTGGCTGTGGGTTCCCCGTCTCCCTGGCTGCTGCTTTGCGAACTCAGAAGCTCTTTTGCTTGGTTTCTCACCACCCTCTTCCCGCGCCTCTTCTTTTCTCTCCCCCTCTGATTTTTTTCTTTCCCCTGTACCAGTTTTTATTCACAGTTCTATGAATAAAACTGCTTCACAATTTTCTCTGCTCCTGTGGGTCAGGACCTCCAGTCTGAAGGTGGGCTTTAGGTCCCTTGGATCTTTCTTTTCTGAGCTGCTGACAGAAACAAAAAGGTGCAAGAGCTCAAGCCAGGGCTGGATAATGAAGATGGGGTGAACGACAATTAGTCCTGAATATAGATGTCTTCTAGAGTGTTCGTGGAGGCTGAATGCCATGCAGGGAGTGAGCGCTATCTGTGTGGCAGGGAAGCATTCTAAACTCTCAGCAGGGAGGCAGCCTGCAGCCCCAGTGCTAAAGGGGACGGCTGTCAATGATAAAAACAAATCTTCAAAACCTAGGGCAGTGAGAAAAAGTCTTTAGCTGTCCTGTGACGGGAAGCACAGATGTCTAAATATACAAACATCCTACTCTTAGGGGACAAATATTAGTCAGAAGGATCTCTCCTTGTCTCAAAATAATCCACATTGCTAGAAAATTGTGATGAGTTGGTTGAGAAGAAAAGGTTATTGTTAGAGATGAAAACATATTTTAAATTCTTCTCTTTCTCTTAAATTAGGTCAGGCAAACTCTTAGGTGCATGCTTTCTAGAATTTCTCCATGTTTTTAAAACTCTGTCTTCAATTCCTATTCTTTTTATTTTAGCTTGTTCCTGGGAGGATAGAATAAGTTAGAAAGGACTCGGCTCTTAGCAGTCTGGCAAGTCGCAAGCGCTTCATAAATGCCCAGTGAATTAGGTGTTTGATGAAGTCAGGAAAGTTGACTTTAATGAAGTCAGGAAAGTTGACTTTATTTTACCAGAAAATAAATAGAAAAAAATTCCAACAGAAGTTCTTTACATATAAAACTGTACTTTCAGGAAGCCCAAAGTAGGAATAAAGACCTGACAAGTCTGTAGGAAAGCCCTCTGGCTAAAAAGGGACCTTTCCCTTAAAAAGAATGAGATAATAATTTGAGTAGAGGCTGGAGAAGGCATAAGGGCTATTCTGTTTCTCCTGGTCACTTGATAGGCAGAGTCGGTCCAGCTTGGGTCATGTCACAGTCACCACCGCAGTGCTGGGCTAGTGTGACAAGTACCAGGGACACCATCTGTCATTTTCATTGATCATTCTAAGACATATCATTTATTCTGCCATAAACTCCACCCAGTAGAAACAAGGTTTCACCCACCTTGTGCTGTGAGGATGTCGAAGGCTCATTATTTCTGTTCAATCAGCTTCAGCCAATGTGTAAATATTGAAGCAAGTCTAAGGAGCCAAGGAAGGGAATGATGATTACTCCACTAATACTAATGAGCATAATGGAATTGGGAATGTGTTTAGGTAACGTTGCCACCGAAGCAGATGACTTAAAAAGGAGAAAAAATCCACAGGCTATTGTTGATTTAAAAAAAAAAATGACCAAGACATAAAATCCACATGAGGTAAGAATCAAAGAGAGTAAAAAAGATTATGGCTCTAGGAAATCTGTGTGTGTGTATGTTTTATGCTCAGTCCATTCAAAAGACTCTGTGTGGACTCCAGCAGTCTAATACATGCCAGTGAAAACAGCCCACACACAACTTTTTTTTCCTCCCCCTCATTTATAGCTTTTCTTGGAACATGAAATAGATGTATATAAACCCACAGCAAATGCAGACTGGTATCAACATATTCCTGATTTCTACTGAATAGATGCGGAAGCATCCAGAAGCCCATCTGTAAAGCTGGATTTCGGAGAAAAGGGAACATAAGAGAGAATAAAATGACAGCCATGTGAACTTATGAAAGTCATTTTTCCCTTGCACCTCATTAAATGCTGTAACACCGTCCTTATCAAACTCACCCCATCCTCAAACAAAAGCCATTTATTTGGGAGTGGACAAGGAGCTTATTTACTTTAAGGGGTCTGCCCCATAGTCCATGGTTGTAATACCTCTTCACATCCCTCTTTTTGGAATGCTGGCACTTCAAAAGAAATTAAATTTCTTGCGATGGTAAGGGAGGTTTAGAAACAGGCTCTTCCCTAAATGTTTTGTTTGTTTTAAGTAAATATAACCCCCGGGTTCTGCCCGAGCTTTAGCGAGGTTTTGCCAGCCGGATTTCATTTTCCTTTAGAGAGCACTGAGAGCTTTTTGAGCCTAGCGCGGAGCTCTGCTGCGGGCATTGCAATTCCATCATTTGTCCGCGCCTCTGAACCAGACACAGAGGGCGCTTTAACCAGAGGGAGCCCGCGGCAGCGCTTCCCTCTGAGGACACAGGGAGGCAGTGCGGGAAAGCGAGGCTTCCACCCGCCGGAGGGAACGACACCGCGGCTGCCAGCTTGCTTACCTTTTCCGCTGTTCAAGTCCTAGAGTCTCCTCAGTGGCTTGTTTAAGTTTTATATAACTAAGAATTTTCAAAGAAAAAGGTCAGGTTACCTGACCAATGAAACAAACCAAAAAAAAAAATTCTTTTTAATAATGTGTTCTGGGACAATGACACAATAAAAGCTAGGAAACAGGAACCGTGACAACTGTTTAAAGCAGTTTTATAATCCATAATATAGCCAATATCCAATACCCATCAGTCACATACCTAGAGTTTCCTTGCCGATTCTGTCCTCCCACGAGGGTTTACAAAGCACTTTGTAAATGCATAATCTCACTGAATTCTTCCGCTAGTGCTTGATATTACAATAATCATGGACTTGTTTCCATTTCATGCGGAAGGAAATTGAGGTTAGAGAGTTTAAGGAGGTCACATGGTGACCAGTAAGCAGTAAGCTGGTGAGCAAGTCAGGGTTTCAACCTATGTCGTCTGACTCTGCATGAAGTATACTCCCCATCTCACACTCAAGTACTCTGACTGAACTCTCCTTCTCAGTTTTCCTCCCCAACTATTGTATGAACCTAGACCTCCGCTCTCATTCTATTGGCATCACCCCACAGCTATCTTGTCCCCTGCCTACACCTTGAACCTATCAATGAGTTTTCAAAACAGGTGGCTTTCTCCTCTGTAGTACCTCCCCAATCTCCCCCTACTCTTCATTCCCACTATGATCACCATCGATCTCATTTGCCTCTTTCCTAGAGCTGGAAGTTTCCGAACACTGCCTTTACTTCCATTTATTCCCTGTTCTAATCCATCCTACACGGCACTTTGAGACTAACCATCCCAAACCACTCTCGAATGAAATCACTGCCCAGCTTGAAAAGCTTCAGGGGCTCCTCTTTGCTTCCTCAAACACAAATACACAAACTCTTTCTCCAGGCAGTTACAAACACCACACACCCTGAAAACCCCAATTTCCCAACACAGCCCTTCTATTCAAGTGAGCTTTGCCCCTTCCAGCAGCTCCCCACCTGAGCTGCGTGCTTTGCGCAGCATTTTCTCATTTATAGTGACAGCCCTTTTTCACTCCACTTGCACCTCCAAATCCTATATTCCTCAGAATCTCAGTTAAACACTGGATCCTTCATGAAGCCTTCCCCGATTCATCCAGAGACAAGTCATTTTTTTTCCTTGAAACCCCTATCCACTGTCTAATGCAATTTAAAAAAAAAGATAAAATATAAATTGTACATAAATGAAAAAAACTTCCAGAGCACTTCTCTTCCAATCATCTCTTGAATTATAGTTACTGATATACATACTAATCTTCTCTCCCAGGCTCTAAGTACACAAGGGCAGGGACCAGGTCTCTTTCTTTGAATTCACAACAGCCTCAGAATAGCTTTCACGTATTTGGTGCTTAGTAAGTGGGTTAATGGAGAAAGGGTTATGGTTAAACCGAAACAAAACTTTCCCATTTACCTCCCCTCTGCACTATATATACATATAAAATACTTAGTTGGATGTTCTATCACTCAATTAATTTTTCATATTTACTGATCACATAATATATATCAGGCATTGTACTGGGTGCTATAGTAAACAAAGTTCCAAAGTTCTAGCGAAGATAGATAATAAATTATTAATTTTTGCAAATAGTGATGGGACTATAAAAACATGCAAAGCTGTTCCGGAAGCGCCGAGTGTCGTCCGAGGGGACAGAACTTCTTGGTCCTGATGTCTGACCGTGGAGATGTGAGCCTCCCACCCGAAGACCGGGTGAGGGCTCTCTCCCAGATGGGTAGCGCAGTCTAGATAAACGAAGACATTCCACCCCGTTGGTACTTCCGCTCTGGAGTGGAGATTATACGAATGACATCTATTTACTCTGAGGAAGGCAACACTGAACATGCGTTCATCCTCTATAACAAGTATATCACGCTTTTTATTGAGAAACTACCAAAGCATTGAGATTACAAATCGGCTGTCATTCCTGAAAAGAAAGACACAGTAAAGAAATTAAAGGAGATTGCATTTCCCAAAGCAGAAGAGCTGAAAGCAGAACTGTTAAAACGATATACCAAAGAATATATAGACTATAATGAAGAAAAAAAGAAGGAAGAGGAAGAATTTGCCCGAAACGTAGCCATCCAGCAAGAGCTGGAAAAGGAAAGACAGAGGGTGGCACAACAGAAGCAGCAACAGTTGGAGCAGCAACAGTTCCATGCCTTTGAGGAGATGATCCAGAACCAGGAACTAGAAAAAGAATGACTGAAAATTGTACAGGAGTTTGGGAAAGTGGAACCTGGCCTGGACGGCCCACTGGTACCTGACTTAGAGAAGCCCTCCCTAGATGTGTTCCCCACGGCACCTGTTATATACACACAGCCTTCGGACTGTAATACAACTGTAAGGCCTGCCAAGCCACCTGTAGTGGGTAGATCCTTGAAACCTGGAGCATTGAGCAACTCGGAAGCTCCTACAATTGATGGACTGCGCCACATGGTGGTACCTGGGAAGCTCTGCCCACAGTTTCTCCAGTTAGCCAGTGCCAACACTGTCCGGGGAGTAGAGACATGTGGAATTCTCTGTGGAAAACTGATGAGGAATGAATTTACCATTACCCATATCCTCATCTCCAAGCAAAGTGCTGGGTCTGATTATTGCAACACCGAGAACGAAGAAGAGCTTTTCCTCATACAGGATCAGCAGGGCATCACACTGGGCTGGATTCACACTCATCCCACGCAGACTGCCTTCCTCTCCAGTGTTGACCTACACGCTCACTGCTCCTACCAGATGGTGTTGACAGAGTCGATAGCCATTGTTTGTTCCCCCAAGTTCCAGGAAACTGGATTCTTTAGACTAACTGACCATGGACTAGAGGAGATTTCTTCCTGTCACCAGAAAGGATTTCATCCACACAGCAAGGATCCACCTCTCTTCTGTAGCTGCAGCCACGTGACTGTTGTGGACAGAGCAGTGACCATCACAGACTTTTGATGAGAGTTTGACTCAGACACTTCCCAAGAACTATAAAACCATATCATCGTACTGTAGCCCCATAATGTAAACTTTCCAGAAAGCTCTGGAAGCTTTTTAAAACAGAATAGAATGTATCACCTGGGGGAGAACTGATTTTCTATTTCTGGTTTGAAAAGAAATAATTGAATATGTTTTTTAGGCACATCTGGAAAATAGCATGATCATGCTAAAGCAACTTTTCAGTCTGCCTATAACTAAACAATTAAGTTGAAAAAATGTTGTAATGAACACCTATATACCCTTTGTTCTAGATTCACCAATTGTTAACATCTTTTCCCTCTCAGAGATCCTTCTAATTTCTCTGCCAACTTGTTTATTGTTTACCTTTGGACTAATTAAGGGCATCTATGCAGAAATTTGGAAGCCATTTAGAAAATCTTTGGGTTTTTCTGTGGTTTATGGCAATATTAATGAAGCTTATCATAAGGCTGAGGGAGAGCTCACTGCATTTGACCAGATGGTGAGGCCCAAGAACCCTGAAGAATGATTTGGTCAGGAGTTATTGTTATTTAACAAATATTTCGGGATATTTTTTCTTCTACAATAAAATAACAACTATACATATTTAAAAAAAAACATGCAAAGCATTTGAAGTGCTTGAGGAGGGGCTGTGAAGGGACACCTACTCAGGCGGGGGTTCAAGGGAGGTTTCTCAAAGGAGAAGTGAGACTGGAAGGGTGAGAAACCAGCCATTCAAAGACTAGGAGGAAGTTCATTCCAGGTAGAAGAAAGCGCAGGAAGAAAAGCTGAGAGGTGGAGGAAAGCATGGCGAACTGCAAGAAGACAGACACGGCTGGATTATAACGAAGGAATGGAAGGCTTGATCAAGACTGGATTGGAGAGGGAGGTGAGGACCAGACCAGATGGGTCTTGTAGACTCTGGTAAGGAAGGGGATTGTCTGTCAAGTTGGCAGGAAGCCATTGCAGGGTATAAGCAGTAGAATATTATGATCCATTTGTGCTTTCAGATCATTCTGGCTGCTGTGAAGAGAACAGATTAAAGAAAGGCAAGAGTAAAAGCAGAAAAACTGGTGAGGGTACCATTGAGGAGGTCCAAGCAAGAAATGACATGACTCAGGTTTCCACAACAGTGGTGCTGATGTGGAGTGGAGGACGGACCCAAGACAGCAACTACAGGGCTTGTTAAATAGGGGGGATGAGGGAAAGGAAAGAATCAAGGGCAGTGCCCAGGTTTCTGCTTAACAATTGGGTAATAACTGTTACCATTTACTAAGATAAGAAAGATTAGGAGAAGAGGTTTGAAGGAAAAGAAATCCATTAGCTCTAACTTTTAAGCCATCCTAAATTATAATTATTCATATGATGAATATTTGACACATATTTTTGAACAACTATTGTGTGCCTGACACGGTATTAGATGCTAGAGTAAATAAGACAGAATCCCTGTACTTAGAGCTTATACCATCTGGAGAAGAATACCAGTATCATTAAAAAAAAAAATTTTTAAGTCAAATAGAACATAGGATAGTGTGCAGGCATGCAGGCTCTGTGGTTGGAGATTTCATAGAATACAATGTCACACTACTTTTAAGGATTCTTTTCCTTGGATGCTTTGTTCAGATTTGAAATGCAAAATTTACTTACCATTTTGCAAATGAATTCTAGGAATTCATGAAAGCAGAAGTCCAAACCAAACACATAGTAACTTTGGGAACAGCTGCTCACAGTTTGCTTTCATTATGACTTTTAGCTTCCCCTAACCCAAGCCCATAGCATCCTGCATAGACAAGCATGGTTGGAGCGTAGTCTGAAGTCATCATACCCAATCACTGCTTCCATGGCTGGGCTTCTCACAATGGGTACTTTGTGTTTTTGAAGTGACTGCTTTACAGAAAAGAATGAGATTACATAAAGTCATCCTACAACCTTATCAAGAAGAGTGTCAGACAAAAAAAAAAAAATCAAATTGGGAAACTACTTAAAGTTACAGTTATATCCTGAATGGAACTTATGTCCTGAAAATTTTCTCCATATATGACATAGTTTATGATCAAATCATTCAAGAGAATAACCCCTATAAGGTTAAAATGTTGCTTTTCATACTGACTCTTTAATGTTTTACCTAAATCTTCCCCAGCATATTTGCAATAAATTATACAACCAAATACATTGTACATTCATTAACTGACCATGTGTGGAAAACTCAGACACTGAGTCCAAGCTAATAAAATACTCATAAATTAAAATTTGGCCACAGGATCTTTTTTTCAAGATTGACAATTTATTGATAGCTCTTTTAAAATTCCTGACCATGCCAGCTTAAGGTATCATATTGTTAATGTGATCATATTTTGCTTTATACTTCATAACACTTATCCACTTAAATGGATTCTTTTTTTTTCCTTTAACATACCCAGAATTAGGTTCATTAATTTTCTAAAAAATAGTTTATATGAAGTCACATTCTAATATTCACCTTCCTAATGCTGAAAATCTCGTTTTCCTTAGAACATGTCACTTTGATTTTCTGTAGATGCTTGTCCTGGCTTAGTCTCCAGCTGCTTTCACTGTTCACTGAGGCCAGCCAAGAAGCTCTGACCATATGCACTGACTAAATCACTGTGCTTCTCCTCTGGTAACATCACGTATATACAGCAGTCATCCGTCTCCCTTTGATCTTCAGCTAGCACAAACCCTTTCTCACCGAGTTGTCCTCCATGGTTTGTTTTTGATATTTAAACAGTTTGGACATCTCTAAAAGTGGAGTGACACTGACACCGAGATAAGGTGCCAATCAATTTATTAAGTGATTTTGTACAAAAATGGCAAACTCAACATGACCCTGGAGCATGACTGATTCACCCAACAAGAAGCGTGAAGAAAGCCATTCATCTGTTCTTGTCTCTCCTCACTAAGGACGTCGACATGAAGCTTTTTTCTGGGGCAGGAGCTAATCAAACTCAACAGAAATAAGATTTTTAAATTTTTAAAATGTTAATAGGCCTCAGTAATGTTTCTTATTTCTATACTTCTTTTTTAGTTGAATGATGGATGAAGTGTAGATCATGAGGGCATGCTCCATGTCATCACAAGGAACATTTTGTTCTTCTAAAATGAGACGTCAATGTTTTGCAAGGCATTGAAATACCAAGCTTATCACGATTACACTAAGTAGTTTCCAAAGAGGGAGAAAACACAAATGTGTTTCATTCATCTAGGGTAGCCTAGAGATAAACCCAGCCTAAAGGCGCTGACTGTTTTTAGCATTTTGTGTTTCAAAGCAAAATAGATAATGTCTATGTAAATAAGAACTATGGTTACCTTTATTCCTTATTCTATGAATGCCAAAACTATAGATTACTTTGAAATAAAATAACAAAAAAATTAATATGACCTTTAGAAATCATTGTGTCTAATAAAATAGCTAACTCTCAGAATGAATTGCCCTGTCTCACAATACCAATTTTCCACAAAGTAGACTCAATCATCCCTGTGTAGTAAGACCAAAGAGCAAGTACAATTTAAGCCAGTGGCTTAAATCTACAGATTCAGTGCAATCCCTATCAAACTACCAATGGCATTTTTCACAGAACTAGAACAAATAATTTCACAATTTGTATGGAAACACAAAAGGGCCCAAATATCCAAAGAAATCTTGAGAAAGAAAACCAGAGCTGGAGGAATCAGGCTCCCAGACTTCAGACTATACTACAAAGCTACAGTAATGAAGACAGTATGGTACTGGCACAAAAACAGAAATATACATCAATGGAACAGGATAGAAAGCCCAGAGATAAACCCACGCATGTATGGTCAGCTGATTTTTGATAAAGGAGGCAAGAATATACAATGGAGAAAAGACAGCCTCTTCAATAAATGGTGCTGGGAAAACTGGACAGCTACATGTAAAAAGAATGAAATTAGAACACTTACTAACACCATACACAAAAATAAACTCAAAATGTATTAAAGACCTAAATGTAAGGCCAGACACTATAAAACATAGGCAGAGCACTCTATGACATAAATCACAACAAGATCCTTTTTGACCCACCTCTGAGAGAAATGGAAATAAAAACAAAAATAAACAAATGGGACCAAATGAAACTTACTTTTGCATAGCAAAGGAAAACATAAACAAGACAAAAAGACAACCCTCAGAATGGAGGAAAATATTTGCTAATGAAGCAACTGACAAATGATTAATTTCCAAAATTTATAAGCAGCTCATGCAGCTAAATATCAAAAAAACAAACAACCCAATCCAAAAATGGGCAGAAGACCTAAATAGACATTTCTCCAAAGAAGATATACAGATTGCCAATAAACACATGAAAGAATGCTCAACATCACTAACCATTAGAGAAATGCAAATCAAAACTACAATGAGGTATCACCTCACACCAGTCAGAATGGCCATCATCAAAAAATCTAGAAACAATAAATGCTGGAGAGGGTGTGGAGAAAAGGGAACCCTCTTGCACTGTTGGTAGGAATGTAAATTGATACAGCCACTATGGAGAACAGTATGGAGGTTCCTTAAAAAACTAAAAATAGAATTACCATATGACCCAGCAATCCCACTACTGGGCATATACCTTGAGAAAACCATAATTCAGAAAGAGATATGTACCCCAATGTTCAATGCAGCACTATTTACAATAGCCAGGACATGGAAGCAACCTAAGTGTCCATCAACAGATGAATGGATAAAGAAGATGTAGCACATTACAATGGAATATTACTCAGCCATAAAAAGAAACAAAATTGAGTTATTTGTAGTGAGATGGATGGACCTAGAGTCTGTCATACAGAGTGAAGTAAGTCAGAAAGAGAAAAACAAATACCGTATGCTAACACATATATATGGAGTATGGAATCTAAAAAAAAAAAATGATTCTGAAGAACATAGGGGCAGGACAGCAATAAAGGCACAGACGTAGAGAATGGACTTGAGGACACAGGGAGGGGTAAGCTGGGACAAAGTGAGAGAGTAGCATGGACATGTATACACTATCAAATGTAAAACAGATAGCTAGTGGGAAGCAGCCGCATAGCACAGGGAGATCAACTCAGTGCTTTGTGACCACCTAGAGGGGTGGCATAGGGAGGGTGGGAATAAGACACAAGAGGGAGGGGATATATGTATATGTATAGCTGATTCACTTTGTTATAAAGTAGAAACTAACACACCATTGTAAAGCAATTATACCCCAATAAAGATGTTTAAAAAAGTAAAATAAAAAATAAACCAGTGGCTTATTGGCCAAACACAGCAAAAAGAATATGGACCAACTGACAGTTTAGACAGAATGCCACTAAAGGATGGATGAGAAAGAGAAATTACTAAACACAAAGAATGATCAGGGAAATAGTTGGAGAAAATTATATAATAAAAGTCAATTAAAGTGGGAATTACAAGATGGTAGAGGCCAAGATATGATAAGAATAATTCAATTATTATTGACCTTTATGCCCAGACAATATGGATTATTCTGGTTCCCAAGAAGAGAGGTTTCTAGGCCTGAAAATGTCCTTTTATCATCTTCCAGACTGCATACAACCCTTTGTTATGGGTTATATTGTTTTTTAAAAAGATCTAAGTCCTAACCCCCAGTACCTCAAATGTGACATTATTTGGAAATAGAGCCTTTATAGAGGTAATCAAATTAAAATGAGGTCATTAGGGTGAGTCCTAATTGAATATGACTGGTGTCTTTATAAAAAGGGAAAATTTGGATACAGAGGCAGACACGCAGAGGGAAGATAATACGAAGACACACAGGGAGAAGATAGCCATGTCCGTGGAGGGATGTGTGTACAAGCCAAGGAACAAGGACTCCTGGTAAACCCCAGAAACTGGAAGAGACAAGGAAGGATTCTCCCCTACAGCTGTCAGAGACAGCAGGGCCCTGCTGACACCTTGATTTGGGACTTCTAGCCTCCAGAACTGTGGGGTGACGTAGTTCTGCTATTTTAAGCCATTCAGTTTTTTATAATTTGTTATGAAAGCCCTAGGGAACTAATAATACCTTCTCCTTCTGAAGTTGCACCCATTTGACATCCACCAACACTGATCCCCAGGCAGGAAGATTTATAGGCCAGAGACATATTTTTGTATCAAACTACTCTTGTTCTGGTCTGAACAAGGACACCTTTCTTTCAGTGATTACAGAATGTCTTCTAAATTGACCCTTCTCCCCACCCCTGACTCGTCCACCCACTGGCCAGTGGCCTAGAAACAAGGACTGTGTGGGCAGTGGGTGTGTGTATACCCCACAGAGCAAGGGAGGAGGTGTCAGGGGCTTGGGGTTGGGATCCAAAGTTTGAATTGTCCATCACTTATATCATGCAATCATTACTCCAACAAATATTTACTAAGCACATTATATGTGATGGTCTTTGCAGTAGATGGGTAAGGATACAGCTGTGAACAAGACAGACAAAGAAACCACACCCATGGAGTTTATGTTCTAGCCTGATTTCCCTCAATTACACACAAATAAATCTTTACCAAACAAGTCAATCAAGAGAGTTTAATTCTGCTTACACTGAACTTTGAAAGAGCTGGATTTCTCACATCGTTTAGAATGATTCGAACAGCCTTTTAGTTAATATTCATCTTCGATAAACACTTTGGTCCAAATAAGTTGATTTACAATTTTCTCAAAGCCTGACCTGACAGGACAACTTACCTAACCTCCTTCAATAAGTGTGAGAGTGACTGTGTGTGAAAGAGAGTGGATAGGACCAGAAACATAAATTGTGCTGCTAAGACTTATATGTGCAGCTGGCACTTCTATTGTCTTGTCTCTTATGACAGTGCCCTCCTCTGGAAGCTGTTAGGATAAGAGCTAATGTCGGCTGTGCCACACAAAGGTGATGGCGAATTGATGAGCCTGTAAAGAGATTCGGAGGCGAATAGGGAAATGCGTTGTTAATGCTATTAAATATTACTTAGCCTACAGCAAGCTGCATGTTCAACAGTTTAAACTTTAATTGCTAGCTGATGCAGAAACAAGCCTGGATAGATGTAAATCCTATTGAAAGCTAATATCATTTTGGCTGCTCAGATGGATTAGCAACCACTACAATTAGCAGCATGTGCAACTAATGATATTAGGGGAGAATCTATCATGCAGCAGTCTGGGCCTTTAAATCTGAAAAGAAGTTAAGGTTCTGCTCCCCAGAAACCCCCTACTGGGAAGTCTTGCCAGCTGATGGGGTAGTCTCTAGGGGTGAGCCAAGAAGCGTAGAGAATATGGGACAGTGAGTCCACTATCACCTTGAATTGTTCCTCCTTATGCCCTTTACCAGTCATCCTAGTTAAGCACATTGCAGTCAAGTCTCCTGCCTCCCCACTCTCCGGGGAGGGATGCTGGACCACAGAGCAGAGGCAAAAAGATCAATCTTCAGTTATTGAACTTATGGTTCACTCTGGCTACTGTGGTTATGATAGGAAGAGAAAGAACAGGGATTTTTCTCAAATGTGGCACCACCAGAAGCAGGTGGTTACATGGAGCTCTAAAATGTTTATGACTACATAAAGGAGCCCCAGTGAAAATAGTTCTCATTTAAACTTGACTAACAACAAGGTCCTACTGCACAGCACAGGAAACTATATTCAATACCCTGTGATAAACCATAATGGAAAAGAATATAAAAAAGAATGTATATATATGTATAATTGAATCACTTTACTGTACAGTAGAAATTAACACAACATTGTAAATCAACTATACTTTGATAAAATAAAGTTACCATATAACGCAGCAATCCCACTACTGGGCATGTACCCTGAGAAAACCATAATTCAAAAAGAGTCGTGTACCACAATGTTCACTGCAGCGCTATTTACAATAGCCAGGACATGGAAGCAACCTAAGTGTCCATCGACAGATGAATGGGTAAAGAAGATGTGGCACATATATACAATGGAATATTACTCAGCCATAAAAAGAAATGAAATTGAGTTATTTGTAGTGAGGTGGATGGACCTAGTGACTGTCATACAGAGTGAAGTATGTCAGAAAGAGAAAAGCAAATACCGTATGCTAACACATATATATGGAATCTCAAAAAAAAAAAAAAGAGGTTCTGAAGAACCTAGGGGCAGGACAGGAATAAAGACGCAGACATAGAGAATGGACTTGAGGCTATGGGGAGGGGGAAGGGTAAGCTGGGATAAAGTGAGAGAGTGGCATGGACATATATACACTATCAAATATAAAACAGATAGCTAGTGGGAAGCAGCCACATAGCACAGGGAGATCAGCTCGGTGCTTGTGTCCACCTAGAGGGGTGGGATAGGGAGGGTGGGAGGGAGACGCAAGAGGGAGGAGATATGGAGACATACGTATATGTATAGCTGATTCACTTTGTTATACAGCAGAAACTAACACAACATTGTAAAGCAATTATACTCCAATAAAGATGTTAAAAAATAAAACAAAATAAAGTTTACTACTTTAGGGCAATCCATGGGAACTGACTCATTGTGAGTTTACTTTCTGTACCAATTCTATAAAAATAAGCATTTATGATGCCCTTTGAGGTCACCAACTCCAAGGTGCAATGGAGCGTGTATGGTGAGATGTGATTCCATCTCCTTGACTGGATAGTAACCTTTCCATTTCTAAAGATTTACATTCTGACCCTGATAAATATTAAAATCAAAGTACTTGAAGAAAAGACTGGTCTTTATTAGTAAAATTAAGGAAATATGAAAAGTTGTAGTTTTCATATTTGAAAACTAAAATCTGAAAAGTCGTAGTTTCATTAGTCTGATTGTAAAAAGCTAATATAGTTAGTTATAATAGCACAGCACATAGCATAATTAAGCTAAAATTGTCACTTATAAATAATTTTAGATAACTAATTTTTAAAAAAGAACTTTTTCATAATCGAAATTCTAAATACTCATATCAGGAACCATTAGTATCTTGATCTGTAGGACTACTTACTTTAGACAGATTCATCAAAGGTTATAAACCCAAATTTTTAATTAACAAAATCATGTATACACACAAATTCTGAGTTATTAGTATCAATTAGTAAAGTCTTTCCTTGTTAATATACCCAAAGCAGTAATTATTAGCTTGTTTTTTGGAAGTTACAGGAAACTGAGCTGTTTAGGAAGACAGAGGCTTATGCATTGTGTAATATAATTACTGTTTTGTAAAACCATTTTTTTGTGCCTTGTTTTTTTGCCCTTGTTATCAAGACTGTAGGCTGGGATACACCTTAAATATATTTCATACAGGGAACTCATGCTACAAGAAGATGATGAATACAGCTCTAAGGAAATAAAGGTTAGGCTATTCTTTTCTTTCCCATCATTTAAAAGAAACTTTTGCCAATTTTGCTCATCTTGAGTTTATTCTAGAGGGATCTCATCTTAGCATGGACAGCAGTCCTAAATGAATAACTATTAGTACAGAGTGAAGATGATTTGTTGTCATAAGCAGTCCCTTCATATGACTTTGAGAAAGTTACACTCCACAGGGGTTCAAATGTGTCCACTCTAATGGAAACTTCAATCTCATTACATGTACTTCTCAATTTTTTATACTGAGATGACTTTAGAGTTTTGTTGGGGTACAGAAAATAGATGGTATTTTCCATTAATACAGTCTTTTTCACAATAAATTAGTTGATATCAAAACTTTCCTCTCACCAGCCCTTCTTTATTCTGCACTATATTGAGAAGCATGCCTTTACACTTCCACTAAAGAGAGTGGGATACTAAGACACATGAGATGTCAAGTCAGAGGGATGATTTAATGACAATCTTTGCATATACCAAGAGCCAAACAGCAATTAAAAAGGGCTACATTCATTAGTTCTTAAATTCAACAGACATTTATTGAGAACCAACTGAGTGCCAAACATGGTGATATAAACATACCTAAGGTATTGCCTTTGTCCTTAAAAAGCTTGTAGCTTAGTGAGGGACAGACAGAGGATAAGTCTAACCAAGATAGAAATATTCACAGACTCTGTTGGTACATATAACTTAGATTGGAAGTGGTCAGAGTCTAACAAATAAGGTTAGATTCAAAGATGAACTTCTTGATGGTGAGGATTATAACACAGATGTGTGAATTATCGAGAGGGATTGCAAATGTGTGGGTTATTTCTAATAAATCTTTAGAATGCATATGGCTTGAATTACATACATCAGATTCATCTGAAGCTTCCAAGAGAGTTGGGTCTAGAAGCACCATGCCAACTAGGTAGCTTTGACCTTTTGCTGTGAACTCTTCTTCTCTGGCACAGAAAACATGCTCCCTACAGCCCATTGCTCAGCCCATCTAGTTTCTGCAAACATCAACACCTTTCTGTCTCTTTGCGGAGGGGCCTCAGCATTATAGACCCAAGTTTATCCTCACACCTTGTGTTCATCACCAACCAGCTCATTTCTCATGACTATAAATGATTTGGCTTAGGAATGTTGAGTGGTAAAATAACCAGAGAATAGAGCCATTCCTTTTCATCTCCCTCCTCCATCAAAAACTTAAATGCAAAATATCTTGAATCCTGTCACTGGCCTTACAGTGTAAGCAGAGGACAAAAAAAAAAGTGCTTGTTTTAACTCGCCATGATGTCCATTTATGGGTAGTGCACAGGTAGAGAAAGATGTTTTAAAACAAAGGTAATGAATGACCATTTCAGAAAGCTCATGCTTATTGAATGTTTGGAGGGATAACTACAGACATAAGCCTTGAATGTAATGAGTTTTTAAAGCGAAACCTCCAACCTCTCAAACCCAACAAATCCAAGACTCAGGATCTTCTTGTAAACTTGTTTCTCTTCCTATTCTCTCCAGCTTGGCATCTCATAGGTCATATAAGCAAGAGAACTAGAGTTTTCCTTTGACTCCTTTCCTCACTCATTATGTCAAATTGGTCAACAAAACCTATCAATTCTCTCCCTTCAATGTGTCTAAAAGCTTTTCTCTCCTTTTTTTTTTTTACTGCTATCACATCTTAGTTGTACTAGTCATCATCTCTCTCCTGGACTATTGACAGCAGTCTTCTAAGTGATCTCTTGCCTCCAGCTTTCTCTTATATCACCTTCACCTTCCACACTACCAGCAGAATTCCCTTCCCAAAATATACTGGTGCTTAAAAACGTTATGATCTAAAGCTGACTCACAGATATAGAGAACAAACTAGTGGCTACCAGTGGGGAGAGGAGAAGCGACCATATAGGGATGGGGGAGTGCGAGGTACAAACTACTGGGGTGTAAGATAGGCTCAAGGATGTATTGTACAACACAGGGAATATAGCCAATAATTTGTAATAACTGCAAATGGAAAGTAACCTTTAAAAATTGTATAAAAATAAAAATTTGTTCTTAAATTTCAACCAATGTGAATGGATAAAAAAAAAAATTTTCTTTAAAAACCTTATGATCGGGCTTCCCTGGTGGCGCAGTGGTTGAGAGTCTGCCTGCCGATGCAGGGGATGCGGGTTCGTGCCCCGGTCTGGGAAGATCCCACATGCCGCGGAGCAGCTAGGCCAGTGAGCCATGACCGCTGAGCCTGCGCGTCCGGAGCCTGTGCTCTGCAATGGGAGACAAAAAACAGAAAACAAAAAACTTATGATCTAAAAGACAGAGTATACAATCCTTTAGGGTGATATTCAAGACACTTTCCAATTTGGAACCAAGAAACATTTAAGGCTTATCTTACCCCGTTCTCACTATGAATACGTGAGCCTAAGTTCTAACCAAGCTGGCTTGCTCCGGTTATACTGAGAACTTTCATACTCCCATGTCTTTATTTATGCTGGAGTGCCACTGCCTTCACGTCATCCCACAACACTTGGTGAAATATTCTCTCTCAAGACTTGTTCAATGCCACCTCCTCTCTAATGCCTTTCCTAATTCCTTAGACCAATTATTCTACTAAGGGTTGAGCAGCCCTTAGTAGAAAGTTAGACCCCAAAATGTCTAACAGGCAAAATGCAAATACTTTATAACTTTTTTCTTCAGAAACATTTAGTGAAGGCCAACCATGTACCAGGCACTGTAATAGGTGCCAGGAATATAGAGGTGAGCAGGGCAGGTAAGATTAGTTTCAAGGAACTTCAATTTTGGTGGAGAAAATAAACAAATAGGTAAAATATATATATAATTTCAGACACATGAACAAAGTACTGAAGTACTGTGCTGGAGTAGCTAGGGGGATAAGGGGGAATTTTATATTAGTTGTCAAGGGAAGGCTTCTCTCGAGAGGTGATATCTGAGTTGAGACCCAAGTAATAAAACAATGTCTCACAATATCAGTTTTGGTTTTTTAACGTTAGCTGGGTATTAGTGTAGAACATTTTAGAAGAAAAAAATGAGTCCCCATCATCTAAAGCTCTCACCCTCTCCTCCCTATGGAAATAGCAGAGGTACAAGAGCAAGCAAGCCCCATGATACAAGTGCTTTTCACAATTCTGCTAGTATCTCATTGGCTGAAGTAAGTCATGCTTACTTACTTACATGAAGTAAGTAAGCCCAGGATGTGGTAAAGGGCAAAGTTGTATAGAAACAGGGATGGGAGGAACATTTTGCTAGAGTGGCAAATAACATACCTGGATTCTAGCACTGTATTTGTCACCAAATGTGTCATGTTAAGCATGTCACTTTCTCTCTCTGGGTCTTAGTATTCTCATGTATAAGATGAGGTTACTTGATTAAATAATTCCCAGATTCAAGTTCTAAATTTCCCCAGATCCTTTAATTTATTTATTTTTAATTGAACATCCTTTAATTTTGGAAGGCTTAGATGGCCTGTAAAGCAACTGCGTGAATAAATACCCAAATCTGCTATGAAAAGAACTAACTTCTGTAATCAGGTCTTATAAATGCTTCAAAACCCTGTGTTCACCTTAGTGATGTGGCTGAGCAATTAAGGTAGCAGGGGAAAAGAATCACAATGGGGCAGCAAGAGGATCACAGTTCACTTGTGGACTCCTACATGGGCAATTTTTCTACCTCTACGAGAGGATGCTTGGGCACTTGGAAAAGTGTAATGATTACAAACTTGGACTCTGGAGTGAGCGCTCAGATGCCCAGGTGGGATTCCTGGCTGTCCCATTCACCAGCCGAGTGACTTATCTTTCTTTCAGTGGCTCAGTTTTCTCATTTTTAAAAACACAGTAATAAGAGTATATACTTCGTATTACTGAGGTGAGTATTAAATGAGATACTACACATAAAGTTTAGGAAGGGTGCCTGGAACACAGTGCTCAATAATAATATCAGCTATATGTGTTACTCGTTTAACCTTACCTGAAAGCCAGGTGTATATGTGTTTATATAAATATATATGTGTGTATATTATATGTATGTGTATATATGTATATATAGTGTATGTATACATATAGCACATGCATATATATGGATTTAAATATAACATTATACATGAGTCCCTATTGTCTTACATCCAGCCCACTTCACTCCTCCTGGCCTCTGTAGACATTTGCATTTTCAGCCTCTACTTCAGAAAATTCTGAAGGCTCCTCCAGTTTCTCCAAATGAGCACTGAGCTCTGGATAGATGTTAAACCATTGGTCATCTTCTGATGGTTCTTTAAGCAGGTGAAGGAAAACTCAGCAGGAATATATTCCCATTTTTTTAATGCCCAGAAAAAGAAGCAGCAGCTCCTTTTTCCCCTTACTGTAGGCTTTTAGACATCATGGTTATGAAATATGGCTGCAACATTCTTTTAAATCCATTTAAGCAGCAGTCACCCTCCTTCTCTCCTCCCTAACACCCCCACTCCCTGATACTATTAAGCCCTTCACAGGTATCAATCGTCAGGAAGTAGGAAGAACTGCACTTTAAAAGGATTTTAAATAATGTCTCCAAGAAATATAGCAGCAGATTGTTCAATGGGGATTATCAACCGAGAGTGTGCTAGAGGGGGGAGGGTTCTCTTTTAAAAGGTCTTTAAATAATGTAAGTGGACTCCTTGGCAACATTCCTCAGAGCCATTTAAAGAGCGGATATCTGTGTTGCACCGACCCACCAGGAGTGCGCACCCACAAAAGAGATGCAAGGGAGACACACGGCAGTAATATTCCCATGCCCTTGACATTGTCATAGGACAAAGAGTGCAAGCTTTATCCAAAATGTTGAGAGTATCAAAGCCTTACTTACTAATGGGATGCTTGCTCCTTCCAGGAGTCAAGTCAAATAAACCCGGAGAATACTCGAATATTGGCTCAGTGACCTTTGAGGGGAAAATACATTTTCTGTGCTTCCAAGAGGGTCTCGGGAAAGGGGTCTTACTTTCTCTTCTCCTCACTTCTTCATAAAACTAAATTTGAGGTCAAAAATCAACAAAATCGTCACAGCCTACTCTGTCTTTTTTCAATCAGTCCATTGCCAACTCCTTCTCTGGTCCAGCCTCCCTGATATACGCAGGATAAGTAGAAGAGGAAGTCTCTGGCATGTGATAGAAGTTCAGGGCGTTGGCTTTGGAACCAGAAAATCCGAGTTTAAATTCTAGTTCTGTCACTACTGATGACTTTAGGAAAATGTTATTACCCCCACTGAGCCTCAGTCTTCACAGCTATAAAACAGGGATGAACTATGCCTCCTGCTAGCATCATTCCTAGGGTTCAATGGAATCAGTGTGTAAAGCAAGTAGCTCCACACCTAGTACTTTCTAAATACACAATCCATGGTACTCAGAGCTCTGTGATTTAGAGGCTGTGACTTGGTGAGTGTAATTTGAGTTGTTTAAGGTACAGGAGAGGCCTGTCTTGATGAATCTGACGTGGTGAGCTCAACAGTTGAGTCTGATATACAGCTGGCACCAAGGACATTGTAAGGATGGTTTTAAGGACAGTTATGTGCTGCTACCTGAGAACTGGGGTGCCAAGTGAAGCTTTCCTCTTGAGATGGAAAAATGTACAACTAAGTCAAATATCAAGGTGGGCATGGGGTCCTTTCAGCCATTTTACAGATAGACCTTCCACAAATTGCAATGGAAGGAAGTTGTAGGAGAATGATGTTTCTTCCTTGTTTCAGAGATCAAACATAAAGCAGAAAAGACAGCTCAAAGACTCATTGTTCTCCTTTACACCCTAGAAGAGTTTCAGAAAAGAGAAGTACCTTTATCCAGTGGACCCTATGTACATTGCATTCTTGGGAAATTGTGACATGTTAGAGCCAGGATCAAAGAACACCCCCAAAGAAGGACATTGAGCTGACAGGTGAGTGGAAATAATGCAGCTCAAATGATGTGAGGGAAAATGATGTTCCTTTAGCATTCAGACAGTGGAACAGGTCTTGTGTCATTGACCACAATGACAGAAAGTCAAACTGAACCCCATTAAAGAAAAAAAGCCATCTATTTTAGTTAGCCCAGCAGGCACCTAAAAGCTCCTCTCAGTATGAAAAAAAATGGAAGGGCACTTGAAAAGATGGAGGTCTCAGTTCTAATGACTGTGTTTGCACCTCCTGGAGAGGATGGATCTCTCTTTTAAATATGAAGGATTGATTTTGAAAATAGTCTTCTCTGCTGTGTTAGTTCCTTTCCTGCCTTTCAATGACAAGAGGACGTGATTAGGTGAGGACCTTTTCAGTTAACTGAGATGAACCAAAACAAGGAAACCATTTTTTAACAGCAAAAAGCTGGCAGAACCTTATTTGTTCTAATAATTTAATTCCAGTGTGTTAAACAACAGTGCTACCATAGGAGAAATTTAAGACAAAAGCATCAGAGAAATAGGGGAAAAAATCTTTGGAGATTTTATAAAAGCACTTCAGAGAAATTTTTACAAAATTCTTGCTACTGGAAAGGAAAAGTAGAAATTATCTATTTAACTCTTTTTCTAGTTGATACTCCAGGTATCTTGGTCTTCCTGACCATCACCTGTTATAGAAACATAGATTGACTTTTTGGCCCTTATCAAATAAAGCAGAAGTCTGAAGCAACTACCCTGATAACTGAAGCCCCAAAAACACTTTGGCTTCAACTATGGCTATGTGAGATCTATAGAGAATTTTCAAAATTTTGATATTAATTCACCATGATAAATAGAAGTTCTTTCAAGCCATAGGTCCCAATCATTATCATCGTTGCTATAATTCAGCTTTACAAATGAAAATGGAAAGATTTACACTTACATACTTCTCAAACTTAACAGGCAAAAGTATTTTTTCCTAGACATAGTTTGATTTCACTTTTTAAAAGAAAATTTTTATAACAATATTTTTAAATTTTTTGTTTTATTTTGGAGTGTAGTTTATTTACAATGTTGTTAGCTTCAGATGTACAGCAAAGTGATTTAGTTATACATATTTATATATCTATTCTTTTTCAGATTCTTTTCCCATACAGGTTATTACAGAGTATTGAGTAGAGTTCCCTGTGCTATACAGTAGGTCCTTGTTGATTATCTATTTTATATATATATATACATATATATATATATATTAGTAATGTATATATGTTAATCCCAACCTCCTAATTTATCCCTTTAGAAAAGGGACATACCTTGACTTCAACTTATATTTTAAGTTCTTGATAGAGTCCTGATAACTTACAAGCTAACTTAAGGCAATCAACATCTTATTTGATCCTTCAAAACTTTTCACTACTGAAAAAGCCATGTTCTGGGCAAAAGTTACCTGCCTGCTCATGCCTTATATTTGACTTTATAGCTCAATATAATTATGCAATGTCTATAATAACTGCTGCTATCTAGCAAAGCAAAGATATATATCTGTCTACTAAAAACAAGGTAAGGAACCATTCTTTTAAGCATCAGACCTCAAAGTCTGGCTTTACCTGGAATCATAAGGAGGGGATGGGAGATAATATTTTTTGGTAGTGAAGCGTTATTGGTTTTAGAGCACTTCAGTAGGTGTTGGGAAGGAGAGAAGGAGTTGTGGGTATAGAGAATAACTTCAGAAGGTTCTACCACAATGCAAGAATAACAAGATAAAATCCAGCTTCTGAACCCCAGTACTTGGAAAAAGAGTGAAATTGCACAATACGATAAAAGGCAAGAAGCATGTACCCATGTTAGGTAAGAATCTTTTCGGGCCAATGCTGAGTTGAAGCCAATGACTCATTGAAATACTGGCAAGTTCCTGCCCTTGGCACTGATTCTTTAAACAAAGAGAAGAAATCTGAAAGGTAGCAAATCTGATTACCCTGCACTGGACAAGCTACAGTGCTTGCCTTACTCTCCCTGTTGGTTGTGTTGATTCCAAATCATACAAGGTGGTTAGGCCCACAGCTTAAAACATCCCCATGGTGTCTCAATGATTAACTCAGCAGCTTGAGCTATTCCAAATGTTGCTCTCTTGTCAGAGAAAAAGAATAAATACATTGGGTGTGAGTGATGGCCAGTGAGGGAAAGCTGGAATGTTTGCTCAGCTCCAGTGTTCTGTGAGCTGAACAGCTTTCCAAAGCCACTTTTTCCCCCCTCCAGATGTTCCTGAGGAAGATGCAAATGAGCATATTTTAATATTGCGAAACTGTTAAATCCTGTCCAAGGAACCTAACATAATGTCATCAAGTCCAGCAAGTCTCCTCTCTGATGGGGAATGTCTGTATTGCTATCAATCATCTAATCAGAGAAGTCATAATGAAATAGATGCTGTTTTCTTATTTCAGAACAACAGACATTTCTCAAGTATTCTCGTGCATACCATCATTTATTTTCTCATACTTCTGGAGGCTCGAAAGTCCAAGATCAAGGTTCCTCCCGGGTTCACATTCTGGTAAAGTTCTCTTCTGTCTTGCAAATGGCCACCATCTCACTATGTTCTCATATGGCCTCTCTTCAGTGTGTGCACACAGGGAGAGACAGAGGGAGAGAAAGAGGGGGAGGGAGTAAGGGAGGGGGGAAAAAGGGGGAAGAGAGAGAAAGAAAAAGAGAGAGAGAGAAAGAGAAAGAGAGAGAGAGAGATCTTCCTCTTCTTATAAGGCCACCAGTCCTATTAGATTATGGCCCCACCCTTGTGACCTCATTTAACTTTAATTACCTCCTGGAGGCTTTAATCTCCAAATATAATTACATTGGTTTGGGTCTCAACATTTGAACACAATTCAGTCTGTACATTAAGGTTCACTCTTTGTGTTGTACACTTTTATGGTGAATACAAGACAAATGCATAATGTCTTGCATTCACCATCACAGTATCATACAGAATAATTTCACTGTCCTAAAAATCCCCTGTGCTTCACCTATTTATCCCTCATTCCTCCCCCCACCACCCACCCCTGACAACCACTGATCATTTTCCTCTTTCTACAGTTTTACTTTATCTGGCTGTTTTGATCATTGTAGACAAGCAAACTGAGCAAAAGTATGTATTTAAAAGTCTCCATACATAATCTCTCAAGGCTTCATCTAAAAGAAGGTAAAGAGTTTGAACTAAAAGAGCTTTTAGGTCCTATTTCAGACAAGGTACAATATATTATGATTTATCCTTTGATTTTCCTATCAAAAGAGGAAGCAATTTTCTAAACTCCTGTTGACATGAACTTAGTACTGTTTAATACACTTAGGCCTCTGTACGTTATCTCTTATTCATCGTAAAATAATTTCCGGTATTTCCTTCTTTTGTTTTCACTGCCTAATTTAAACTTAGAATTCAAGACCAAATTCATATTTATTAAAGTATCAAATTACAACAGATGTTCAAAAATGCAATTACATGTATGATCAGTTCCAAGAAAATCCTATAAAAGTAAATTCACTCTATTATTCCCATTAAAAGATAATTTACTGAAATATTTATTTAAATAATGCACTCTCCGGGCTTCCCTGGTAGTGCAGTGGTTGAGAGTCGGCCTGCCGATGCAGGGGACACAGGTTCGTGCCCCGGTCCGGGAAGATCCCACATGCCACAGAGCGGCTGGGCCCGTGAGCCATGGCCGCTGAGCCTGCGCGTCCAGAGCCTGTGCTCCACAACGGTGAGAGGCCCGCGTACAGCAAAAAAATAAATAAATAATAAAAAAATAATGCACTCCCCTAGTATATTTTAAATTAGATTAAATTACAAAAATGAATTTGATTTACCAGTTCTCGGCTCATTTATAGCTACACCTGTGCTAATAAAAATCATCAATGTGGTAGAATAACAGAATTAAAAAATTGTAAATCTAGTTTTCCATATTTACTCACTAAAGCTTTTGCAGGGAGAATGTTCTTCATTAGGAACCAAATCCTCCTACTTGTGCTATAACTCTGTCTTAAATTGTGTGAAGGTTTTAAAATATGTATGCAAATTCTCTGACACACTTTCCAACAATTCTGGGCCAATTTAGTAATGATCTTGTAATCAAAAGAATGTAGCAAAAGTGATGCTGTACAAGTTCAAAGGCTAGATCCAAAGGACCATATAGCTTTCACCCAGTTCTCTTGGGAAATTCACCTTGGGGAAAGCTAGCCACCATGTAATAAGAATGACCACCTTGATACTTCCATGCTGGAGAGGCTGTCTGTAGGTTCTTAGGTCGCCACTCTGAGCTGAGCTCAGCCATTAAGTCACTCCAGCCCAGCCCTCAGGTATGTGCGGGAGGGGCCTTCAGATGATTCCAGACCCCAGCTGTCAGCCTCAGCCTTTGAGAACTCCCACCTGAGGTTCCAGACATCATGGAGTGGAGACAAGTCATCCCCGCTGTGCCCTGCTTGAATTCCTAACCCAGAAACTCCATGAGCATAATAAAATGATAAATTCTTGTTTTATGTCGCTAAATTTTAAGGTAATTCATTATAATGGCAGTAATAACTGGAAGAGTTTGGTTCTCCCAAAAGCAGACTGTAATTAGGATTTGATTGCAAGATTATTTGAAAGCTGATCCCAGGAAGCATCAGTTGGAGAGTAGGGGAATGGGACAGGGAAGGGAAGAAAGCCAGTATCAGCATGTTAGTGAGCAGGTTACCACTGTGGTCAATGGGGTCCTTTGCTGGTGGGGACCCCTGGAAGATGGTGTAGAAAATGCCTCCAAGTTGTCCTGCCTGATGGATGATGAAACTAGGGTATTTATCTATCATTGGTTGAGACATGTTCTGGGGTGTTAACATCCAGGCACCTGACCTGTCCTACACATGGGCGAGCCCTCTCCTGTAGAGTCATAGGAACGTGTAGTAAGAGGTTATGGGTTGGGAATGTTGAGTGCAGTGAGGATATAGGTGGAACCTTAAATACACCAAGCAGGAGATCTTAAACTGGAGTCCACTGTGCCGTGGTTGGGTTTCAATGACCCACCAACCTCTGGAAACTATAGTTGAAATTCTGCATACATGAGCACATGTGTATTTTTCTGGAGAAGGAATCCAGGATTTCATCAGCTTCTCCAAGTGGTCTATAAGGCAAAAACAGTGAAGGATAAGGAGCCAAGATAACAAAGAAAGTTATGTACCTTCAGCCCACTTTCTTATATCAGATAATCAGAATCAATAATAATTGCAGTTGCTATTAAATAATAGATAGGTATACAGTAATTTGACAGTCTTATACAATTGTATTCAATTATAATAACCAAACCAAAAACTATTGGTAAAAAGACTGATTATCATACTGTTCCCTTGGCAGAAGCAGTTTGGCAGATGAAGAAGCTAAGGAATATCCAAGAAAAGAGTAGTCATACTTCAACCAATGCCAAGACACATGGTTTCACAAACAATGCTTAGACATCTGGTGGAGAAGCGGATAAATCATATCTTCTTTTATAGTCTAAGAGTGACACATTAGAACACTTCCTTCTCAACAATAGTGAACACTTTTTATTAATATAAAATAAAATAATATTACAATGGCATCCATAATAAGAATGGAAATCAATAAAATGCATTGATGCCAAGAAAATCTCAAAGTATCAGGCATGTTCTCAGCATTAAACTTAAGCAAAGTTTCCTTGTCTTAGTCAATTCACTCCAAAAACAGGAGACCAGCAGAGAAAAACTGTGAAAGTATGCCTGCATTATGGAGTTTGGTCATGTTATCCCATCTATTCAGTTAATTGGTATTTAAAGATTACCCTACCACTTCTTATCCAAAACCATAGCCATGGAAGGGTATTGTTTGACAAAAAATTTTATTTTTTTAATTAGTTATGTTAACTTTTGTATACTGTTTAAATTTATAGCTGTCAGACTAGTCCACCATTGATCATACTCGTAAATACTTCTCAAGAATTCTATATGGGTTCAAAAATTAGTAAAGGCAGAATGAATTCAAATGAGTATAGTTTGTAAGTTCCTAAGCCAAAAAGTAAAATGGTAATACTCTTAACTCTAGTATTGCAGAGGATATCATGTGATTTCCTTTGATGAAAGATGTCTGCCACCTATGTCTGAACCAGCCATTTCAAGCTATTTTTCCTAGTCATTGGAGCTATAAAGAGCTGTACCTCTTCTCCCCTACCCTCTGCTCACCCCTATGTAGATAGATCAAGTCACTCATCCAAATACTGCTTTGTTAATGTTTTCCTGAGATTGTTGTTCAATGATAATTTGTTACTTCGAAGCCCATAATGACTTAATTGTAGCATCTACTGTCACATGCTATCATTTAAATCTCAATGGATGTCACTTTCTACCTCTCATTCAGAAAAAATACAACATTTTCCCTTCCAAACATCTGCATTAGTATATAGTTTATGCTCTCCTGGGATAGGTTAAGTGAATTATAAAATGCTGGCTTCTGAAATTATCTGATGTGAATTAGCCCAAGTAGGGGAAAAAATCCTATATCTATCTTTCTATCTGTAATCTATATATAAAAGACACAATGCTACTTTAATATGTACCCCCACACAGAAGATTGTATTCTAGTCTTACAGGAAAAATATCTTAGGACATATCTTCACAGCTCTTCAACTATTTTTGTCAATTAAAATAAATATTATTTAAGAAAGTGCTGCTATAATAGTTGAACTATTCATCCCTCTGTATAGTATAATAAATGCCATAGAAATATTAAGCCCTCCTCTATCAAAATTAAATACCAATGAAAAACATGTGAATACTAAACTTTTTTCAAATGTTTAGGCCAATCAGTTATTGGCAAGACAGCCCTGAAAAAGTTGTATTGTTAAGTTATTATCTCATTTATATATGCTTATGACTATCTCACCAAATGAATAGACTTTAGTTGCAGCTAACTGAAAGCATTTTTTTAATCAATAAGGCATCAGTACATTTATCACTTTAATGTCATAAAACTAGTATGGTTATCTTTTTACTAATTTGCCTGATTTTATTAATTTACTGAGCCACTTTATTTATACATGTGGACATAATTTTAGCTTGTATATAAAGACAAAATTTAGAAAAGAAAATAAATTATACTGAATTTTTCAGCTATGTCTCAAAGGGTTATGACTAGTTAAGAAATGGTGTTGACCACTTAACTGCATAAAAACTCAACTAGGAAGAATGACTTACATGTCTAAATCCTTTTTCTCTCATGTGGGGAGGAGGAGATAATCAGTGGTGGACCAAGCCATTGGGGTTTTCTGGGCAGAGCTAGGGGAGGGCGTCTTTCACCCAAAGTTGCAGACAATCAAAATCTGGGTCAAGAGCCAAATGGGGGACATAAAGGAAACCAAATCCAAAGCAGAGAGGAGAGATGAAATAGATCCTCAAGAGCACATTTAAAAAATAAAAAAGATCAGGAAGTCAAAACAGAGCCAAGGAAACAGAAAGAAGGGTGATCAAGATCAGGATGAGAAGAAGCAAAGACTGCATCTGGGCAATTGCACGGGTCATGTGTTCCTTGGCTGACTCTGTGTGTTTGTGGGTGATTTTATTGTATTGAACAAATGAGGGGCAACACATATGTGGGGAATTGTTGGACAGGATCTGAGTGATTTAACGCCTAAAATGCCTGGACACAATCTTTCTCAGCCTATTATCAAAACAGAAGCTGGTGGAAAGGAAAACCAACTACTAAACCCAGGTTGAATCAGGATAAAGTAATGAAAGCATCAAAGCACAAGTCTAAGGTCAGAAGTCTGGTATAGAACAAGGAAGAACAAGAAAATGTTCTGTTGGGAACTGACCTGTGCAGGTTTTCCATGTCAATCACTAATTCATTTTTTAATGGCAAATGGCAGTAGGAATGGCTGATGCTTACTTAATTCAATGAAGGACTATGCAGATGACTGTGTAAAGTACTTCCAGATACCTTTCTTGACAGAATTGCACTTTATAAGAAAATAGATGAGTAGTATGAAACTAGGAGAAAGGAAAAGTTGTAAGTCAATTACATTAGTGATAATATCCCTGGGTCTACCAAATCACAGAATAAGAACTCACTGAAACATGTACATTATAGGTAAAATTTCAATATTTCCAAAGACCCTATTTTCTTAGTCCATAATCAAAGATTAAAATGAAGAAGACAAATATCTGGGTTTTTTTAATTTCCATTTTTTCAAATATATGTTTTTTAAAAAAGAATATTAGAAGCAATGAAAACATTTTATTTTAAAGATAAGACAAATGTTTCTATCAGGTGTAGATAAAAACTAAAGCTATCGATCTGGAAATCTTCCATCAAGTCCTGAAACATTCTTAACTCTTGAGTGAATACTCAGCACATAAAAAAAATTAAAGAACTTTCATCAATGACAGATTATTTCCCCATTTTTAAACAATCAAGAGTATTTGGTTATTTTACATTTGGTAGTGTATATATGTCCATACCACTCTCTCACTTCGTCCCAGCTTACCCTTCCCACTCCCCGTGTCCTCAAGTTCATTCTCTATGTCTGCATCTTTATTCCTGTCCTGCCCCTAGGTTCTTCAGAACCATATTTTTAAGATGTTAAAAAGAAAAAAATAGAGTATTTGGTTATTACCAACTATTTGATAATCCATTCAACAAAAATTTACGGAGCATCTCATAAATTCTCAACCCTGTACTATTGGTATTAAGCCTGGTTCCCATCCTCAAGTAGCTCGTAGTTTGTCAGGAAGGAAAGATAGAAACTCAACAAAGAATCAGAGAACAATTCAGTATTAAACGATAATGTTGAACCACGATTATGATTCTTTTAGGAAAGAAGTGACAAAATATTGACTGAAAATACCCATTTGAAAGAGATGATAATGAGAAAGTGGAAGAAAAAGTGGAGGAGGGGGAAGAGAAGGAAGACAATAGTTATTACAATGTGCTGGGCACTGGGCTATGCTCTTCACATATAGTAGCTGTTTTTTAAACTCATAGTGATGACAGTAATAATAATATCTAATATTTTTCGAGTGCTGGACAAATATTTACAAACACTGACTCATCTAACCCTTACAATAAATCTTATAAAATAGGTATTTTTTTCTCATTTCACAGATAAGGAAACTGAGGAAAAGAGATGTTAAGTAATGTGTCCAAGATTACAAAGTTAATTACAGGACTAAGATAAAAACCAGAGCAATCTGTATACAAAGTTGTCTTCTTACTTCCTTCCTAGATATGCTGTTCCCCTTTTACAGCTGTGGAAATGGACTCTAAATTAGGGCAAGTTTCATAAGTTTGCTCCTGTCTCATGGGAGTCTCCCACTGAGTTGCCCCTGTAGCAACACCAATCCCTAAGCTATCAGTCTATAGCCCAAAGTTGGATTCATCTCTTTTATTTTTTAATTTTTAAAAACTTCCTTTAGCACAACTAAGAAAGTCTAGCATTTTCTAAATGAACCTCTCTAAAATAAAATAAGCATAGGTAAAACACAAGGAAAGAAAAACTCAAAGGCAATAGCAAGGTGTAACCAAGCAAACAAAACACAAAGTGTATCAAAAGATTATGTTCAACTTGAGAACTTCCCAGCCCTATTTTGAAACTAAAACTGAGTCTTTTCTGTAATATTCTAGCTCTCTTTTGCCTGTATAACTCCTAGTCATTCTTTTGGATTCAAGCCAAGAGTCACACCCCTAACCAACACACACACACACATACACACACACACTCACATACACACTCACCATTGTGGAGTATGGTTCAGGTGCTCCTTTGGGTTTGCATAACATACCACATCTCCCTGTCTTTGAGTACATGTCATACTTTGATGTTGACTTGTCTACCCCATTTGAACATAAATCTCTGAGGGCATAGACTGTCTTCCTCTATCTGTTGGTAAATACTCAGTGCTTGGCACTTAGTATTTATTGAGTTAATAAGTAAGTTAAGCTTAACAAGATTCCACTCACCGCATTTTCACAGTGCACTGTGAAATCATAATGTACATATACAAAAAATGTGCATGCTTCTTGCAGGGAAACTCCCCCTCCTCACATCTTTGCCACAGAGATCTAGGCTTTTATAGGTGGAGGCACACTAAGAAGGGAACAAGCTACTCCTCCTCTCTCCCCTATCTGCCAACCCATTCCTGGGACAAGACTGAGAATACGACTCAGGGCAGGCTCCCTGGAGGAAGGGGTTGGACAAATTTGCTTCTCTTCACCCTCTGATGCCCACTTGATGGAGATAATTCTTATCACCTCTGAGTAAAGAGCCTCTCTCGTTTTGGTCAATGACCTCACTGAGGGCTCAAGATAGGACAGATCTCTACTTAATGCAAAAAAAGTCAAGGAAGCAGAGATGAAAACAGGAAAGAAAAACCTTACAGTTACTGAGTACCCTCAATGGCTCAGTACTTACATACAAGATTTCACTTCATCCTCACAACCAACCCATGAGAGTTTATGCACTGTCATTTTATAGAGGCTCTGGAGTTCTGCCTCCAATACCTCTGTGCATTTGGTCTGACTCCTCTCTAACAAGTAAATAAGTTCTTATAAAATAGAAGCATCTAAGTAATAGGAGAAACAAAATGCTACTAAAAGTAATAATGATAGCAATGGAGGATGCAGCCCAACAATGATAAATTCAAAGAAATTACAAAAGGCAAACAAATACCCTGATACCCATTTAGTATCAAGGCAAACAGCCTTAAATTCCTCAGTGGTTCCTGAGTGCATCATTGTATTTTAAAAAAAGTTTAAAAATTAATGTTACTAATGATTGTAAGTCACAAATAAAGATTAATCTATATTCAGTATACTCTATTTTAGAAAGTATTTAATATGTTTTTTAATTTGTTAGTATTAACACTTAAAAGATGCATAAATAAGCTAGCCCTTGACAAACCAAAAATTCCAACAAAATAAAACAATTCACTCCTTGATGAGATTAAAGCTCTCAAGATTTCCTTGGATCAGGTGTTTGCTCAGTTATGGAGGCAATTCTTTCAAAAAAGTTAGAGACTCATGAAGGCTAATGTTCAGAATGTCTATTTCTCCCAAGTCTGTCTATGAAACTACAGTGAAACTTTATTAAATAACAACCTTGTAAAATGCAGTGTTAAATTATTTGAATAGGGACTGGACCAAAGTTGTATAATTATGGAAATTATTAATAAATCAAAATCTCCAGGGGAATGCTTAAGCAAATCAAGGGAAGAAGTGATTGGTATTCTGGGTCTCATCTTTGGAGAACATATTCAGGTTTCTATATATCTAGAGGCAAGAAGAATTATATGAAAAAATGGAGTGAAAGAATAAGATTTTAAACAAAGCATAGAAGCTGAGTGGATTGTTCAATATTAAATGGCTTTTCAAGTTGCAAGACAAGGATGAAGACTTTGTCACTCTGTTCTGGATGACACGTTGACAGATAGTAGGCCTTTGATAGCTCAGCGGAGGACAAAGTTTTTATATGCCTGTAATAAGGACATTAACAAATTTGACAGTAGACAGCAGACTGTACAAACTGCTGCGCTGATACCATTCTCTGTCCAAAGACGACAAGCCACAATAATGATGACAATTAAGTAACAAGGGTGAAATCAATCAGGTTAGAAAGAATACTGAAAATAGAATACAGATGGGGAGCTTCTGTGCCTCTGAGATCTTTAAAATGACTAATATTTCAGATGCATAGTTATTACTAGCCCAGTGCCTTTTCTTTGTCCCTCATTCTCTATTCTCTTACCCAACCCAAATGAATCTGAAAACCTTCAAGGCTGCATTTGGTAAAAGCTTATATTTTAGAAGACAGTAGAGAATGTTTCAGAAATACATCACTATTGAGAATTAAAGGCCAGGCAAGAGCTATGAGTTAAGTTTAAAAAATGATCTGTGATTAAATATAAACATCATATACGTGTTTATATATTTATAACACATCATATATTGTGTTTATTATATGCCATGTGCTTTGCTAAATCGAGAATTAAATGAGGTAGACAAGATCACTGTTTTCCTAAAGTTTGCATTCAAGTGGTAGAGATAGTAAATTAGTCAAATAAGTGAACAAACAAGTTAACAAATATGCACATAAATTTTGTTATGAAGGAAATAAGGTGGTGAGCTAGAGTAACTGAGGGTGGTTACAGAAGATAGGTGACCAGGGAAGGCCTCTCAGAAGAGTTGACATTTGAGCTGAAACCTAAAGGATGAAAATAGTCAAGTGAAGAGATGGGGATGCTAGAAGGAGGGGGGAGCAATGAATGTTCTAGACAGAAGGAAGAGAAAATACAAAGGCCAAGAGATGGGGAAGGATTAGAATAATTGAAAGAAGGACAATGTGGCTAAAGCAGAGTGACCAAGAAGGAGAGCGACATGAGAGGAGGTTGATGAGAAAGGGAAGAGCGAGTTCATGAAGAACTTTTTAAACTAAAATTTTGCTGTAAGATTAACTGGAACCCAGGAGTTGGAGGGGATGATCATCTTTATGCTGATGGCAGTTTGAAGGGAGATGGAAAGAAGTAAATGGATGTGAGATCTAATTTAGAGATAAGCAAAACAAGATTTGTTTATGGCTTGATATTGGGATGGGGCATATGGAAGAATCAAAGATGTGTCTTAGGTCTTTGGCCTGAGTTACTGAGATGGGAAATGAATGGAAAATAAAGGCAGATGTGGGAATATAAGATCAGGAGTACCACACCGTGCATACCACACCATGTAACTCATATACAGAGTATATCAGGAGTACCACACCATAACTCATGTACAGAGGCTGGGAAAAGTTGTTCTGTATTATAATACTTGGGATTCTTAATCACATGGTCAAGTAAAAGACAGGATGAGAGAGAGAGTGGCATGGACATATATACACTACCAAATGTAAAATAGATAGCTAGCGGGAAGCAGCCGCATAGCACAGGGAGATCAGCTAGGTGCTTTGTGACCACCTAGATGGGTGGGATAGGGAGGGTGGGAGAGAGGGAGACGCAAGAGGGAAGAGATATGGGAACATATGTATATGTATAAGTGATTCACTTTGTTATAAAGCAGAAACTAACACACCATTGTAAAGCAATTATACTCCAATAAAGATGTAAAAAAAAAAGACAGGATGATATAAGAGAAATGCTCTGTTACAGGAATTAGAAACTCTAAGTTTAAGTATTTATTTTACCACTTACATTAGAATTACACAACCATGACATTATGGGTCATCTGGTCTTGCTTCCCATTGATCACAGCAATGCCTTCTAATATACCCAGTGGTCAGACATTCAAACACACTACTCCAAAAGGTAGCCACTCCATTTTAGGAAAGCTTCAATTGTTAAAAAGTTCTTTTTAATGTTGAATTAATACTCAATGCAACTACACACACCAAGCTTAACCTTTCAACCACACAACTGCCTCTGGTACTCTCTTTCTTGCTTCTGGTATATAAATTTGATCTTAGTTCTAACCATGCTCATACCTACCGTTAAAAGAGTCAAATTTGTAATGTTTGTAATTGTAATAAAACTTGTAAAATTGCCTTAAACATTTTGATAATCTGTAATTATAAATCCTCAATCTCTTTGTGGTTCAATTTTCCCATTTATAATGTGGACAATACTGCAGATTGCATGGGAGCTCTAAGGAAACAAGATCATTGTAATCATTTTCTTGTCTGTTGATTTACAGTTAGTGAAGGTAACTGAGCAAAAGAACTGAGCAAAATAATTTAATTTCCACTTGCCCACTGATTTTCCATCTTTCAAATTTTCGTTTTCAACTGTCATTTTCTCATCTCTTCTCCTCAATTCTTTTTTTTTTTTTAATATCATTTAGTCGGGATTTGGGAGGCAGTAGAGTTAAATTCATGCTCTTCAATGACAGGATAAAGCAGAAATCTAACAATACAAATGTGCATTCCTTTTTTTCCTCCCACATTATTTACCCAAAAATTTGGTTATGCTTCATTGTTAAACTTAAGACTTAAAAAGATAAATTCTACACTAGAATTATATTTTTAAGAAAATTGAGTAGTAGGAAAGACTAAGGCAACATAGAAGAATTAGAGGGTCTCTGCACTGGTCTGTGTGTGCCTTATTTGTGGTCACCTAGTTTTTCAAATAATCATGAAGTGATCCAAAGTGACTGTCAATAGAAAAGAGATATTGCTATTATATGCTGCTTATTATCATTACATAACAATATGTAGCAGCTTTGGGACACCGAGGTGGTTACATAGTAGTCATGCAAAGGGAACTAGAGCTCACGTCTCTTCCAGTGAAAGTGCTAACGTTTTGACAGTTAAGGGTCTCTGAAGGCTCGTGGCTACACGTATTCCAAACTGTGAGCTTCAGCATATCTTCAATGCTAATTTTAAACACGACTGGTGAAATCTACTACTGTGCACAACTGGTTTTCCATAAAAACAGTATTCTAGAAACAATTATATTCACCATCTTAGGAGTAATCACATAATGGTATATCTAATGACATCCCAAGGATAAATTCTCCTTGAAATACAGTTTCTTTCAGAGAATAGAAGAAGGACAGGAAGGTATAATAAGGATTTGGGGGTCCCAGGTCACTGGTTCAGAAACAAATCTGGTACGCATTAAGCAAATGTTATATACACTGAATATTAAATGATGATTCATGTCAAGGTAGGGACTGCAGAGGGCTAGTCTGCTTACATTTCAGAGGGCCTTCTCGGTAACATGAATATCACCAAGTACGTCATGAACCACCTCACAAAATATTCAAAGTGAAATGAGAGAAAAAGGGTGAATAGGCAATGGTTATCAATGGACGCAGATAATCCTTCAAGTAATTCTACAAAAGAGAAGTCCTGAAAAAGTTTCAGCCTCTCCTGAATCAAGAGGTACGTGCTCTTTGTCCCTTCTTCCTCCTTCACTTTTGCCACTAGCAGAACTTTCCATGCGTGACTCTAGAATGCTTTCCTGCCCACACTCTCCTCATGGCTGAGTTATTCTCTCCCTTCAAGCCTAATCCCACTGGTCACCCCTTAAGAAGAGTCTTCACTGGCCAGCTCTTTAATGGGGCCTCCCACAGCCCCTTTCTAGCCCACTCCTCTTGTTACTGTGTCACAGCAGCTGTGTCTATCTGTAACAGTGCTGTTCATGGTTCGTTTGTTTAATATGTCTCCCCACTTGAATATAGGTTCCATGAAGGTAGGGCCACATCAGTTTTATTTGCCACTCTAACCCTATTGCTTTATACAGTGCCTAGCACACAGTTATCTATCAATAAATATTTTAAGAATGAATGAATGAATGAATGAACCCAGTTGAAACTAAGCACATATCTTGAATGGGTTGCTTCACCACTGCTGCTGAGAAATAGTTTGAGAACCTGACCCTCTGGCAGGACCTCAGTAGTACCATCTAGTATATTGAGGAAGAGAATACAAAGGTTAAGCTACCCACGCTGATGCTTCCCTGGCACTGGATGCATTAACTAATTCCTAAAAGAAATTGCCATCGAGTTACTCACAGTACATAGGCTACCAAGGAAGCCTGTCAGGGATGGTAGAGGTAGTGATGGGGTGCGGATGGGGGATCTAAGTGTTCACATATCACAGCGAGTTTGAAGCCAATGAGTTCTTCTGCCAACTGGATTCATTCTTTGGACAGGCTTGACTTAACCTGCTCTGAAGAAAAATCAAAAGTATGCTTTTTCTGGGGACAGGAAGATGTAAATGCAAGGGTCTGGCAGTGGGGGAGAGGGAGGAAAGGAGGTTGATAAACAGGGACAAAAAGAATGTTGGCAGCCAAAAAAGGTGCTGTATATTAGCTACTATGATCTAAAATGGCCCAGCAGAGATCAGCGCAACATCTGCCTTGCTCATTTCCTGCATGCCTACATATTCATGCCCAGCTTTCTGAATTCTCTGGAGGCACTTGAGTATATAGGAAGATGAGTTTCAATGAGCTGCAGCCTCCTGCTTTGCTAAAGGGATACAAAAAAGAAATCTTGCTTCCCTGATTCAACTTCAGCCTCAGCATTTTTGAGCCTTTACTAACCAAAGCAGATTTTAGGTACATGTGAAAGAAGATACGAAAGATAAAACAAATACATAAGTTGGATGAATGTATGCTCACTGTATTAGAGGCACATGATAGAGAAAATGACAATGAGCCTTGGTCCCAGAAGGACTTGAGTTTCAAATCCTGGCTCCACCTCTAATTAGCTGTGTGGGCAGGTCATTTACCTGCACTGAAGCTCAGTGTCTTCATCTGTAAAATAAGTAGATACATGGTGCTTTGAGGATCAGCTAATACCTGTGAAACGTTGGACATGCGATAAGTAGTCAATAAATGACTATTATTATTATTTAGAACAACTCAGGTATTCATCAAGCTCTTTTTCTTCATGCCAAGTTGCTCGGGGATTTGCCTGAATTATCTGGAGCTACATCAGCTCTGCCCTTAACCTTGACCTTGATCAACAAGTCACAGGTTCTTGTCTCTGAACAATACACTAAGTCCAATAAACCATTTCAACATCTTCAAGCTTCTCTTTATATAACCTTATATAACTCTTCCTTCTATTTCATCAGTCCTACACTCTGCCTTTCCTCAAGTCTCACCTTTTCTTCTCTCAAAATCCTCCTTATCTCCCAAGGTTGAGTTCAAAAGCCAATGTTTCAGTCAAGCTTTGCTGGACACTCCCAGTCAAATTTGATCCCTTTTTACTCTGCACTCATTTCTCCATTTATTCATGCATTCCATAAACAATTATTGAGAACCTGCTAGATGCCAAGGATTTTGATAGATGCCCAGGAATAAAGGGGAGATGGCTAGAAACAAAGATGAACAAGACACAGTCCCCATTGTCCCAGTCTAGTGAGGAAGACGGAGAATTGGACAGATGATTACATTCGAGTGTGATACAAGTAATAAAGGTGCACACATGGCACTCGGAGCCCATGGGAGAGACTCTTTTCCAACAGCATTTGCTTATACCTCTGATTCACACTCCCTTTGATTTTCTTTGCCTCATAGTTTATTGCTAACATAACCATCTTCCTCCTTACACTGTGAACTCCTTGAAGCCAGATGCTGTCTTATTTGTCTTTGTATTCCTTTAGCGTCTTCCACAATATGCTGCAAATAGTAGGTGTCCAATAAATATGATCTGAATGTATTATCAATATGTGGATGAGATGAAGCCATCAGCACTGAGTACTTGCAAATGCCTTGGTCTGTCTTGAAAGATCCATATTTTGTGAAAGGCAATATATAGAGAGTACATTATAATAAGTAGAGTATTAAAGCCAAGTAGCCTGAGTTCAAATGCCCATACCTGTCTTTAATAATTGTTTACATTAGGCAAAGTCCTTCATCAGCCCATATCTCAGTTTCTTCATCTGTTAAATGCAAATGATCATAATAGTATCTACCACCAAGGGTTGCTATAAAGATTAGAGGGATTAATCTACTCATTAAAAGTACTTAGAAAAATGCCTTAATGGTAGCATCTGATAAACATTAGTTGTCATTCTCTTCCTAAACAGATTCAAAGACCTTCACTCCTGTAGAACATTGACTACTGAATGCTGATCAAAAATTTGAATTCCACAGATAAACATTTAGTTTCAATCTTTTGTACTTCATGCCAAGTCTAGTTGCAACACTAGTCTCTTACAAATCCAGAAACTGCTGATTTATAACTTTTACAACACTCCTTACCTTTTTGAACCACACTAGAAAATATAATGCTATCTTGGTAATGGCCAATTTGAAATGATCAATTCTGTTTATCGACTAACATCAATGTGAAAAGCCTTAATAAAAATAACAAAAATGTCCATTTACGATGTTGCAGTTATGTATTGTGTACTTTACATATATTATTTCCAATCCTTAGAACAATATGCAAAGTAGATACTATTAGGTCCATTTTATAGATGATAAAATTGAGGTGCAGGGAGATCAAGGTCTTCACCCAAAGGTCCCACTATTGCAAGTAGTTTGACATGCACTAGCTCTATCTAACCCCTATCCTTTCAGTCTTTACATTATGCCTCTAACTAGTTTGTTCTTGGCTTCATTATCCTCGATCTGTTTGTTCAGCACCATGAGAAAGATGAAATTTCCAGACAGAAGTAGGAATGGTAGAATATCAATTTGATCCTTGAAAATACTTCGCCTTATAATTTCAACAATTTCATGTGATTCAAGGTGGAAACAAGGTTCCAAGCCTCCTGATCCCACTCCCATTTTCCAGATAGTTCTATAGAAAGGTTAACTGACATATGGCTACTTATCTGTCTTTCTGAGATTGGTTTGCCAGTTTCAATATTTAATAGCCATTTAACCTAGTTTATCTTTTTTCATATATTTAAACTCTCTTCACATGCTAAACCCATCAGTTTTTATTCTGTCCACTACAGATTTAGAGACAGCTGGTCATTGCCATCTTTATAATTCTCCTTCAAATGGTCTAAGGCAGCACTGTCCAAGAGAAACAGAATGCAAGCCACACATGTGATTGTTAATTAACTAGTAGCCACTTAAAAAAAATGAAAACAGAACAGGTGAAATTAATTTTAACACTGTATTAGTTTCCTGTGGATGCTGTAACAAATCACCAGAAACCCAGGGCCTTCAAACAACACATTTATTCTCTTGTAGTTCTGGAGGCCAGAAGTCCAAAATCAGTATCCCCGAGCTGAAAGCAAGGTGCAGTAGGGCTGTTCTCCTTCTGGAGGCCCTAGGGAAGAATCACCCCTTTCTTTTTCCAGCTGCTGGTGGCTGCTGGCAGTCCTGGCTTGTGGCCACATCACTCCGACTTCTGCCTCCATCTCCATATGCCATCTTCCCCTCTGTGTGCATGTCCAACTCCCTCTACCATCTCTCATAATGATATGCCTGATTCCATTTAGGACCCACTTGAATAATCCAGGAAAATCTCCCCATTCCAAGATCCTTAAGTCTTAACTTAATCACACCTAGAAAGATTCTTTATCCAAATAAGGTAACATTTACAGGTTCCAAGAATTAGGGCCTGATGTCTTAGGGAGCTGTTATTCAACCTATTATAAATAATATATTTTATTTGATCTAATATATCCAAAATATTACCATTTTAATGTGTAATCAATATTTTATACTAGATCTTCCAAATCTGGTGTGTGTGTGTGTGTGTGTGTGTGTGTGTGTGTGTTTATACTTACAATATGTCTCAATTAGAATCAGCCACATCTTAAGAGTTCAAAGGCCACATGTGGCTCCTATAAGGGACAGTGCAGTAAGGAATGCTTTAATTTTCTCATCAAGCAATTTTCTTTCCTTGCTCAGAAGCAAAGAAGCGTCTACCAGGTTCCTCAATAAAGGTGTCTTCATTCAATTTTTTTTGCTTTTTATCACCAGGAGTATGATTCCTATCTTTCTGCCCCAGTGTTTTAGAAAATTGTAAATCACTATATAGTTCTTTCAAAAGCCACTCAAGTACACTGTCAAAGTCCCCTGTTCAGTATCTCGTGGTCATTCATGCTCATACACTTGGTGTAACTGAGAACTGCAACAAAACAGCAAAAATAAAGGAGTCAGACACTCTGCAGACTACAGGTGGATGCTTGAGCAGTACAGCTGGTTATGGCTAAAGAAACATGAGGGACATAGAATCAGTGTCTAGAGAAACATCAGAAAGGAATGATCCCATTTCAGCACAGAAAATATGCATTTATTCACTCATTCAGCAAAGGTACTATGTCCTAAGCATGGTGCTAGGTGCTAGGGAGGAAATGGTGAAAGGAAAAAAGATATAGTCCTTGCCCCCTTGCAGTTTAGAGTCTAGAGAGGAGGCAAAGACAAATGGGAAAACTGCGACCATGGTCTTTTCTAACAAGGAGCAGAACATGATTCTCTGAGAGCGAGCTTTTGACCTTGTCAGGGGGGGTCAGAGACAATTTCCTTAAGGAAATGATGATGAAGTTAAGTCATGGAGCATAAGTTAGAATTAATTCAGTGACGAGGAGAGGAAAAGACACTGCAGGCAAAAGAAACTCATGCGCAAAGTCCTTTCTGTGGAAGGAATCATGATGAGCTGAAGGACAAAAGCCAGCACATGTGGGGTGATGCAGACAACAAGCGGGGGGACCAGGCACAAGATGAGACCCAAGAGGTAGGAGGGGACTCGATTATGTGACCATGGAAGACAGTTTTATCTTCTTCCTATAGTAAATAGTAATCCACTGACAGGTTTTGTGCTTTGAAAGATCGTTCTGCTGGAGTGTGAAGAATGAACTGCTGAGGGGACAAGGGTAGATAGAGATTGGAGAGGGGACAAGAATATGTACAGGTGGAACAGTGAGGGGGATATCACAGAACTCTGGGCAACATGGCACCCTGGAGAATATGGAGTCATCCTTGCATCATATCTTGTTCTTACAAATCTCATCTAATGCACTAGGAAATCCCATTGGCTGAATCCAAATGAATCCTTTTATCACTTCTAATATTAAACTGTGATCCAAGCCACCACAATTTCTCCTCTGGACTATATCAATTATCTTGTCTGGTCTCCTTGCTTCCAATATGGACCCTATAGTTTATTCTCCTACACATAGAAGCCAAAGTGTTTCCAGGTGCTTCCTGATCTGGCCCCCAAATCTAACCTCATCTCCTACACACTCCCCTTTGCCACAATGGTCAATTTGGTCTTCTTTAAACAAATCAGGCATCTCCCTAACTCAGGGCCTTTGCACTTGCTGTACCCCCTGCCTAGAACACTCTTTTCTTATACACTCATGGTCCCTCAGCTAAAAGTCACCATTTATATTTCCATTCAGCCCCTTATCATTTAGGTCCCTCAATTAAAACTGCAACTCCATATTTTATATCAAAGAAGGTGAGGGAGCAAACCACAGAGATACCTGGGAGGAAAGCATTCCAGGCTGTGGGAATAGCAAATATCAAACCTGAAGCAGGAGCTCAAAGAACAAGGAGGCCAGCCAGGTGGAGGCATGTTGGTGGAAGGTGAGGTGGGAAGGGCAGGCTATGCTCGAGGTAACAAGGACAAGCTCGTGTAGAATTTGCATGCACATCTTTGTAAGGACATTGCTTTCACTCTGAGATGAGAAGTCATTGAGGGGTTCAGAGGAGAGGAGTGGTGTGAGCTGACATATTGTAACAAGTGTGTTCTGGATGCTATATTGAAAATTGACTAAAAGGGGGCAAGGGTAGAAGTGAGGAGTTTGGTTATGAAGCTATTATAACAAACCGAATAAAACATGATGGCAGCTTGGACAAAGCTGTGGAGGTAGTGAGAAGTGTTCAGATTCTGTATATATCTTGAAGGGAGAGCTATCAGAATTTTGCTGAAAGATCAAATGTGTGGTGTGAGAGAAAGAGATGTGGGGCCTGAGCAGTTGGAAGATAGGATGGTCATTAACTGGGATGGGGAAGAAAACAAGTTTGGGAATAGTTATCAGCAGCCCATTTTGGATGTTGACTTCAAATGACCATTTGACATCCAAGTAGAGACGTCAGAGAGGCTGCTGGATGCACTCAGTGGAGAGGTCTGGGCTGGAGATATACATTTGGGAGGCATCAGTGTATAGATGGTATTTTTAGCCTTGAGAGCTCGGGTGAGATTGCCAAGGGAATGGCAGCTGCTAGCAACTAAAGGTATCTTCTATAAAATGGAAAAGGAGTAGGTTCACTCTTGAATCATACTGAGAAAATGGTCATTCTGGGCTATAACCTACTCAGTGGGAAGGAGCCTCCAATGGCAGGTGAAGGAAATGGAGTAATGTGGGTACATTGTGGCTCCAAGGGTCTGAACTACTGCTCACAAGTACCAGTGCTGTAGTTAACCTCACAGAGAACGTGTGGCCAGATTAGCTCCCTGGGCCCAACTCCTTGTTATAAAAGACTCAAGTCTCTTCCAGTACCAAAGCCCTTACATGAGTTACAATGCTGAGGTCACCCCTGAGCTGATTTATTGTCCTGGCCACGATTTTATAGCTACACTTCCTCCACCCACATGACTTTCATTCTTACACTCAGCTCCAGCAATTCGCAAAAGCTCCTGGGTCATAGTAATTATAATGATGATCATGACAATCCCAATTTCCTGACCACGACCAAAGGGCAAGTTGTTGTAAACCCAAAGAGGGAAACTCTCCGCAGCCAGTCCCAGGGCAGAGGAAACGGCAGGCCTGACGCCCATGGTCTTCCACTTCTCACCCCTACTTTACTGCCGGCTTAGTTCTCTATGGGGGTCTGACCTGGGTCATGAAAATGGAAGTCAACGCACCCAGTTTGTGGGAGGTGAGAGATGATAAAACACAGGGATGGAATGGGTGGAGAAGGGTTTCTAACGTGTCAAGTGCACACACGTTAGGATAACTGTTCTTTCCACTGCTACCACTGTTTCCATACCACCACCAACATCGTCATCACTGTCGTCATCACCAAACAGGGATTTTTACAGCAGCACACCCAGAATCCTAAGCCACACTGCTCCCCACTATTTCCTCCTCTCCCACTCACTCACAGCCCTGCTCAGACTTCCGGTCTAAATGAGCAGCCAAAGTCATAACTTGGGCAACCAAAGTCATGGAAACAGTCCCAACGGTCTCCATATTGTGCATCTCTCTCTTGCCTTCCTGCCCCATCTCCTGCCAGTCTGTAAAGTGATTACTCCTTATTAACCTATGCCTCACTTGTGCTACTCAATGGCAGAATTTTCCTTTTTGGTTGTGCTGACTAAAATCTCAGGTGAACTGAACCTCAGAGCTTTTGAACTGAAAGATGCATCTTGAGCACCACAGGTGCATAGTAGGTGGGACTCAGATAAACAGCCAGGGGTGACAAGGAGATGGAGTTTCCACTGGCCCTATGAAAGACCTGACAGAATTTTTATATACATAAAACTATTTATTCAATTAATCCATTTAAAAACTATGTGAGATCCACCAGCTTTGTTCCAAGAATATAACTGATGTATGAGTGAAGTGATTAGCAGTGAACAGAAAATATAATGGTGAGCGAAATAGATGTTTTCCCTGCATTCATGAAACAAATTATAGTGACAGAGACAGACAGTAATCAAATAAATACCTCCATATATGTATGTACATCATGTGACATGGAGGGAAAGAAAGAAGTGCTATAAATGAAAATAATGTGATACATCTTTTAGTTGTGGGGAAAGGGGATAATGGAAGGTTCTCTGAAGAAATGGCACTTAAGCTGAAATATGAGCAGACATTAGCCAAGGAAAGAGAAGTGTGTATGAGAAAGGGTCCTTCTCACAGAGAGAACAGGATGTGCAAAGGTACTGAGGCAGGAAAGAGAAACTGGAAGAGACTGGTGACAAAGTAGAGCAATGGAATGCAGAATAGTGGTTGCCTGGGGCTGGGGTCCAGAGGGTCAGTTGCAAAGGGGCATGAGGGAATATTTTAGGGAGATGGAAATATTCTATATCCTGATTGAAGTGATTGTTACATGACCATATACTATTGCCAAAATTCACTTAAAATCACTGAATTTTATTGTATATAAGTTATTCCTCACCAAAGCTTGGTGGGGGGCAGTGAGCTTTTTGTGTTTTCTTCTTTAAGTCTCAATTTAAGGTGCACACTAACCTGACTTCACCTAATATACAAACAAAGCAGAGAAATGCACAAAACTATTAAATTGAGTGTATTTGTTTATGAATTTATTTACTTGTTCATTTATTCATGGCTCATGTGTTTTAAAAAATAATTTAAGTTGGAAGGAGAAGATTTAGAATTCTAAGGGCCATTTGATATTTATATTTTCACATCTAAGATTAAGGTACTTGAACTTCTGAGCCTCTTTCCTCATCTGAGAAAATGGGGAGAAAATATCTCTCATATCAGGTTGTTGAGCAGATTATCTCATTTAATCTCCTTAGAAGATGTCAGTTCCAATAGATACATAGTATGTCCTCATTCACTAGCACTCTCTTTGGTATCTAAAACTCAAGCAGACCCACTCCTGGGCATATATCTGGAAAAGGAGAAAACTCTAAGTTGAAAAGATACATGCCTCCCAATGTTCATAGCAGCATTATTTACAATAGCCAATATATGAAAGCAAGCTAAGTGTCAATCAACAGATGAATGGATAAAGAAGATGTGGTACATATATACAATGGAATATTACTCAGCCATAAAAAAGAATGAAATAATGCCATTTGCAGCAACATGAATAGAGCTAGAATTATCACACTAAGTGAAGTAAGTCAGACAAAGACAAATATCATACGATATCACTCATATGTGGAATCTAAAAAAAAATGATACAAATGAACTTATTTACAAAACAGAAGTACTCACAGACACAGAAAACAAACTTACAGTTACCAAAGGGGAAAGGGGAGGGAGAGGGATAAATTAGGAGTTGAGGTGAACAGACACACATAAAATAGATAAACAACAAGGACCTACTATACAGCACAGGGAACTATATTCAATATCTTGTAATAACCTATAATGGAAAAGAATCTTAAAAAGAATATATATATATATATAGGTATATATATGTATATCTGAATCACTTTGCTATACACTTGAAAGTAACACAACATTGTAAATTAACTATATTTTAATTTTTTAAATAAATAAATAAAAGTCAAGCAGATTGCCAGGTTATTCTGATAAAATCAGCTTCCACAAGAGGTGATGTGTAACTGCATGTGTTGTTCTGGCTGTGTTGTGTTGTTCTGGCTGTATGTGTTGTTCTCTATGCGTTGTATGTGGGTACCTCTGTGGCAGGACCTTGGGGGGCAGAGCAGAAGCAGTGGGGGATGGGCATTGCTGGTGTGCAAGGAGGTGTCAGCTCTACCTTAACTGGTCGTGTTCCCCACCCCAGTGTGACAGAAACATTGTCACTCAGGGGCCAGCACATACATATTCATCCAGAACCTGCCTGAGATCTCATCCACGTGAAGGGACAGAACAGAATGAGACATTTCCGAACCTTTCCGAAGAAAAGTGAAACAAAGATTGCAAAGACAGTATTCAATTTCGACGCAAAAAAAAAAAAAAAAAATGCGCACGTAAAGCACCTCTCGAGTTTTACCCAAGCTCTATTTTCTCTCTTCTCTCATCCTTTTTGTTGTCTCCTTTTCATTTCGTTACTATGATCTTCTAAAGTCATAAAGATGAAATTTCTGACTTTCCAACGTCATGAATAAACTAAATTCATTGTTAAAGGCTGAAAGAATTCACTTTGACTCCCTTTGGTTTTCAACTACCCAAGAAAACCTAGTTTTCAGTGGAAAAAGGCCACCCTTTCAACCAAGTTGGGGTGTCTCTTGAGCGAGGAATTGTGTTGATCGTCACCATAAAAATGCACAGGCAGAGGGCAGACAGGCAGAGAGCTTTGGAAAGGCTGGTAAACAAAGGAGGTGTTATGTGTCGTACACCTATTCACTGCAAAGGGATTGTTTAAGTGGAGATAGCCGGTCGACACTCACACAGGAAGGAGCCTTCATCCGGGAATAAAGGCCGCCACCCACCGCCCTGGAAACCCTCCATCTGTCGCTGCCCATCGCCCAACTTCCACAGCGCTGGCTGCACTCATTGAAAACACGGATGGATCTGTGCCCCGCATAGTCACTTTTAGGAAACCACTGAGAGTTTGTTTTCAGGTAGGACCAGCCCCAGCTGACTCCCTGCTTCTCCAAACCAAAGGGGTATCCATTTGGGGGCTTTCTGGCTGCTGCTTTCTTTTGGTCCCTGGTTCCTGATACATCCCTCACTGAACTCGCCCGTCCCCTCCCCACACCCCCAGCCTTGGATCACTCTAGCCATAAATATGGCCAGAGATTTGTCAAGCTACAAAGCTTCTTTCGCTTTGGGGCCCAATCCAAGTCAAGGCCTGAGTAGAGCACCTTCCTCTGCAAAGAGGAAACAATGAAATCCGGTATGGATGTGAGCTCTGGAGAGGGTACAGCTTTGGCATTTGCAAGCCAGGTCACTGCTGTCCTCTGAAGGGTTAAAAAGTCCTAAGTTTCAATAACTGGCCAAAGAGGAGTAAAGGGTCCTCTCAATGGCGAACTAGCAGCAAGCGGCACTACCGGCCCCCACGTACCTTTCTTTCTCCTTTCAGGTGAGGCGAACCTCACAGGTGACTCAGATCATAAGCCATAGCATCTCCTGAGGGTGCACAGAAGTCGATCCTGTGCTGAAAATGTTTGAGAACTCAGCTTTACCCCTTGTCTCCATCTGGTGCAGATAAGGCAAGCATATTTGTCAGCCCTGCTCTGCACCTAAAGAAACTGAGGCACAAACATGTGAAATAACACACAGTCTCAAAGGCTAGCTGGATTCAACTCCTCACTAATAAATTAGATTCTTTCTGTGAGATCACACATTCTTGAAAACATCCACCTGGCTCTTCCAAATAACCTCTGTGTCCCCCCCAGGACAATGAGGCAGTGGAGGGAGGCAGGGATCTGAATTCATGTTTACACTGCCTAATGCCGAATCACATGCATTGATGTACTGTCACCAGGAGTGAAGGGTTTTCTATTTATTTACTAGAGGGAGGCAGTGTGTCACAGCAGTTGTGTAAAGATAGAATCCAGAAATCAAAACTCTTTTTCTGCCGTATCCCTTCACGCTTTTGATCAGGCCACCTAAACACACCCTGTCTTGGATGAAATGTAAGGAATAAACTATCTTCTGCACAAGGAGACTTTTGAAAACTTATTAAGATTTGTATCGCAAACAGAGCTAAACGATTCAAATTACTAAAGGTTCTATTATTTAGCATCTGTTTACTCCTACCATGATATTTATTAAACAATCAGTGTAGGGTGCTGTTGTTCCATGTGATGCATTCTGGAACACCTGACCTTTTATGGGGGGCGGGGGGGAGGTGGTGGATGAAGTTACTTAGCCTTCGGCCAGCTTTCTTCCAAAAACGTCTACATGAAAGCCAGAAGAGAATTAACGGGGATGTGGGAAGTCACATAAACACAGCTGAAGAAAGCATATTGTCTTGATTTCAGCTTGAAATCTGTGTTAAATTAGTAGTAGGAAGTTTAGCAGCAACGCCTCGCTTCCTAAAACATCAATTGTTTTTTTGTTCAATTTATTGCAGCACTAGTCACTGTTGTGGGAATTTAAAAATTGAAAACATTTCAAGCTTGCCCTAAAAACTCATAAATCCAGAAGATGAATTTACTTTTATGATTTTATTCGTTTGAATAAAAGAGTGATTTTATTCATTTATTTGCCTTATACACCTGCGTAGGCTTGCAAGCATATTTATTTTGTTAATTGTTGACACCGATATCATAAACTAAGAACTGTTTTGAGATTTTTTTTTTTAAATCCCTATTAACCTCTTAGAACATTTTGTGTTTAAAGCACAATATGCAGATGCTATTGAAATAGTTTTAGGGTCCTAAAAAGATTTTTTGACAGGGAGCCCAAATCAGGATTTACATAATGGATTTTGGTCTTGTAAAAGGTACTCATAACCCTTGTTAAATTTCTACGTGCTTTTTCTTTAATTCAAGTTCACAAAAGCTAAAAATGGGGCTAATCCAAGATAAAAGTAGGAACAACGTGATTAAAATGTTCCTCCATTTTGATAAGGGCACTAGGTTAAGAGGCGAATGCCATTGTTGATGTCAGCATCCCAAGCCAAAGATAAACACGTCTGGGCTGCTCTTACTTCAGATTCAGGCAACATTTTTCTTTGTTAATGAGCATTTCTTTTTCTGCAAAAGGAAGAAACATTTTATCTTAAATTTCATGGCTTCAGGCCAAGAGAGATCTTTTCTTCCCTCTCTGCCTTCACCCCTTAACAAAAACAACAAAATTCCTCTTTTTTCGGGGGGAGAGAGGGAAGATGGTGGAAGAGTAAGATGCGGAGATCACCTTCCTCCCCACAGATACATCAGAATTACATCTACACGTGGAACAACTCCTACAGAACACCCACTGAACACTGGCAGAAGACCTCGGACCTCCCAAAAGGCAAAATTCCTCTTTTTTCATATTTATCTTTGTATTTTTGTTAATATCCTTTTACTTCCATCTCACTAGGACTTTTGTACCTCCTACTTTTGTGTGGGGGGGAATGGATTCACTCAAATTAATGTTTCTTTTAGCTCTGTCTCTTGACACCCCCATTTAAATGAGTCCATGACTGTGAAAGGTACCAGGTTTCTTGGGGCTGAAGTTGTTAAGTGAGTATAACTTCATGGCTGTGTCTCTATGGACATTTAAAATGTGTTTTCTTTTGTTTGGGTGAGGCTTACTTTACCACTGCCTGCTATTGTAAAAGTGGAATATGTCCAGTCATTTGTTTCTAAAAGAATGTGGTTATTAGCCATGTCCTTGAACTTTAACATCCGCTACAAAAAGATGGCTGAGTACACAAGAGTCCATGCAGTAAAACGTGGACCTGGGTTCATAGCGATAGTCCTTCTTCCTACCAAGAGAAGCATACATGGGGAGAGATTTTCTTCCCTTTTAGCAGTGGGAGGAATTGATCCGAGCTCAAATAGTACAATAGCACCATATAGTAAAAAAACCAACGGAAGGCTTCCCTGGTGGTGCAGTGGTTGAGAGTCCACCTGCCGATGCAGGGGACACGGGTTCATGCCCTGGTCTGGGAAGATCCCACATGCCGCGGAGTAGCTGGGCCCGTGAGCCATGGCCGCTGAGCCTGCGCGTCCAGAGCCTGTGCTCTGCAACGGGAGGGGCCACAACAGTGAGAGGCCCGCATACCACAAAAAAAACCCAACAACAACAAAAAACAAAACAAAACAAACAACCAAAAAAACCACAGTGGGGCTGGGCATTAGAAGACCTTCTGAGTGAACCCTATGCTGCCATTTAAGACCATCTCTTCTCCACCAAGAATTCCCTTTATTATTTTTTTTCCTTGACCATATCATTGGAAACATTAGGTCTGCCAAACACAATATTTAAAAAGTAGAAAATTAAATATTTTTCCCATTTATTTCCTTCATACACAAGCTATATTCAATCAACTGAATATTCCAGACAGCTACAGATGACCACGTTACCATAATAAGCAGTTATAAAGCAATGGAAGTTGATTATGTAATTATCTTAGATAGCTTGACTGAAGGTAAATGTATGATTTCCATTAGGCTTCTGGATACATTAAAAGTAACTTATGCCCCTGACTTTCCATTTTTATATGCTCATATTCCACATGAGGCCCAGGCCCAAGATTTGGACCCATCGGCTTATTTTATCCAAACCTCAGTTTTCTCATCTTCAAAATGGGAAAAATAACAGCTTCCAGGCTTACCTCAAGGTTATTATAAAAAATTAAATTAAATCACATGATTTTTTTTTTTTTGGCGGTACGCGGGCCTCTCACTGCTGTGGCCTCTCCCGTTGTGGAGCACAGGCTCCGGACGCGCAGGCTCAGAGGCCATGGCTCACGGGACCAGCCTCCCCGCGGCATGTGGGATCTTCCCGGACCGGGGCACGAACCCGTGTCCCCTGCATCGGCAGGCAGACTCTCAACCACTGGGCCACTAGGGAAGCCATAAATCACATGTTTTAAAGAGCTATACAAGATTCTAGAGATCAATGTAAATTATGCACTGAAGTCATGAAGAAGAAGGAAATATGAACCTTAAATTTCTGAATTTAAAAACCTTTAAATAATTTCTTAGGAAGATAAGACATGAGTCAAAAATGTTTTTGATTTTTTTACTTGGCTATACTAAGACCATCAACATGGAAATCCATTCTTACTTGAACTTAAAAATAGATGACACCCTCAAACCATTTTCTGAGCTGAACAGGTAATCCCTTTAATATGAGATTGTCATGTTTTGAGTAAACATGGATACTACTTAGGCATATTTCCAGGAAAGAAATGTTAGTTTGGTGGCTATAGTAAACATATTTGCTGAACCCACCATCCTTGTTTTGGAAATGGCTCCATCCACCATCCTTGTAAGTAGTCATATTTGTACTAAGTAATCACACTCGTTGGCAACAGACAACTGGACCAGGAGTGAATACCCATCAAATGGGACAAACTGAGCCCATCAGATCCTCTCTCATAAAATTCTGAACTACAACACTCAACATGTAGTTAGGTGATGATGGGCATTTACACTGAAAGGCCATAGAGTCATCCATTCATTTGTTCATTCCTCCATTCATTCCAAAGGTAATTACCTGACAGAAACCAGGCACTGGGCTGAGTCAAGAATAGAGTTCGCCAGAATGTGGAGCCAAAAAAAAGGGCCAAGGTAATGCATAACACAGATTATGGAAAGCAAGAATTAAGAGCCTGCGAAGAAGCAAGTCTGCAGAGATGAAAGGACAACTGACGTGGCAGAGGAAAGCAGAGTAAGACACCTGCAGACAGCGACTACCTGATGGTCTCCACCTCTCCTGAGCCCTGCCTACCTTTCCTGCTCTTGGCTTCTGTAACATTCCATGATATCCTTACAATAAGTCCTCTCTTCCCTTAAGCCTTTTCGATGGGGCCTGGTTCCTTACAAGCCAATATGCCCCCACCTAAAACAGTTGCCACTGTTCATTTTTATGTAAACTTGAAACACTTTTTTCCCCCTAAAATGTAGAGATGTTTCGAGGCCAAAAAGCATTAAAGTTAGTAATTAAATATGGAGCGGAGAGAGGAGTTTTGTTCCTCCCTCCAATCCCTGACACAGCACCCCAACTTCTCGCCCTGAAAAGCGCATGAGCGGTGTGGAAGGGGGGCAGTTAGCATACCATTTCCCTGGGTTCCAGCATAGGCAGGATACGGGGCTAACTAGCAAGTGACCCAGACAATGAATTCCATTTCCGAGCAAACACATCTCCTCCAGCACAGACGGATTCTGATTTTATTTAAATCCTGCTCAGAATTAAATCCCAGCACCATCAAGCTGAAAAGGAGAGCTAGGTGCGGGATGGAGACAGAGGCAGGTTCCTAACTTGATACATCCCAGTGCAATGGCATGCAGTGGGGGGACCACTGAGTGACAGTGAGGGAGGTGGCAGGGAGCAGCCCTCTTGGGGGTGCAGGCACCTGGGGGAGAAACCAGAATGGATGGGGATTTTTACTGTGTTCGGTTGTCTTTCTGGACACATCTGCCTCTGAGTCACCTGCCAGTGTAACTAGGTCAGGATGCAGACTTTGTGATGAAAGAAAGTCATAACCAATTCAGAAGGCTTCGGGAATTTTAAGCGATCGTGGTTGAATTTTCCTCGGGGCTGACTTGCCAATAGGTCCTAAAGATGAACTGGAGTTAAAGTCCCTTTTAGGTCCTAATGAGAAGAGGAGAGGAGACTTTAAATGTGTCTGCTCGGTCTCAGCATCTTCTCTTTCCTGGTCTATTGCCCGCTCCCCCTTCCTAAGGCTTTCTCCCATTTTCTTAAGCTTCCAGTGTACTCATGAAATCATACATACCACTCATAAAATTCAGGGTTATGTCTCCAAAGTCATTTACATCTAGGCACAAAGGACTGATGAGGCTACAGGTAAAAATACTCCCAGAACCATGCATTTTAACATAAGACAAAACTGACTAGAGAATCAATCTCCAGGTATGAATTCAGGCATCAGTGGGCTGCAGGATGATATCTAGAAGGCAGCAGGGACCTTCATGAGGTTAATCTGAGGAGCTGCACCTCTTCCAGTGTGACTGCATCTGGGCAAACATCTGGTTACACTGGGACCTATCTGATGCAGAGAAGGAGAGTGACCAAGAATCGTAGGAAACTGACCCCCCAACACTCACTCATTCTCCAACCCCCAGGTTGCCCATCATGGTGGGCTACCCCACCAGAATTCCTCAGTAATCCCTAAAGGAAGAAACAAAATCTCTGAAAAGCTTCAGTATCAGATAAGCTCTGGAAAAATCACTAATGTATAGGTTCAGAATGCTGAACAAAGCCAGGGAGTAGTATTAAAATATTTTGTTGGCGTTCATCAATTGGAAAAAAGTAAAAGACCATTGATTTTGAATGATGAGAGGTTCTCAGCAATACCTGGTCTTTCTTCTTCCTGGTCATGTGCCCAGTGATCCCATCTGCCCCAAATCTGCCCCTATCCATGTCCACACTGCCACCACTTCCACCCACCACCCACAGCAATGCAGACAGTGTCTTTATACCAAAATCAAAGCAAGTATACTGCTAAGAATCCATTTGAGGTTTGAAGTTAGGACAAAGCAAGGGCCAAAGACTATGGGGAAAAAATGAGCTAGTAATTCATGTGCACAATTAGAAGAGTGGTTCACAAAGCAATTACTGTCTTCTCCAGTTTTGCGGGGTTTTTGTTTTTCATTTTTTTTTTTTTTTTGACTCTTGAAAGCAGAATCTATTTGTTTCTAAAAGAGAATAAGCCAGGTCTTTACAATACACACTTTCTCCCATATTACAAGTGTTCAAAAATTAAGTCTATCCCTGCAAAACTGAAAAGTCTGTCACTGTTGTTTATGTTCCCAGTGGGTGATGCAACTTCATTGTTCAGAGGTAAGTAAAATAATCCTTTGCATCATGATTCTTCCTGAAGAGACTTGCTCTCATGCTCTTTGAACATACCTCTAATTGACTTAATAGCATCCTGGCCAGGGAGGTTCACTTCCTCTTTAAGGCAAAGTGAATTTTCATGATGTGAGCTCACGAGGAACAGTTTCCAAGGGCAGGAAGTTACCAATTTCAGAAAGGAGCAGGAGGCTGAGGGAGGATCATTGTCAAGCCAAGGATATTTGGGTTTTACTGTTCATTTACATGATGTCCAGTGCTGGCGACCCTCAGTGTCTTCATTTCTCTGTATAAAATAAGGCTATTTGGGGTTTCTTTTGTGATAGACTTTGCTGCCCCTACATTCTCTGCCCACAAAGTAAAGGCAGAGCCAGAGCACCTAGCCCCTCTGGCACACATTGTTTCCCAATAGCATAAGTGATACTGAGCTAATGTGATGGCAGCTACTTCCTGCGTATATGGATGTTCTCCTCCATTCTGGTCCTCAGCCGGTTTTCTTCTCTTCAATTCCACATCTCTCATTGCTCAGATTGTTCCTACAGGGAAAATCTATACAAGAAAGAAGGGAAACCCTAATGCCATCATGTTTGGCACCACAACGAGTAACCACTGTGAAAACCATTTATAAAAAGACTATTATTCTGTTTATAATCTGCTTTCATGCTGGCTTTTAACTAACTCAAGAAGTAGCTGCACTAAGGTAGAAAGGTTTGTGACCCATCTGTTGAGTGTATAATTTCCTTTTCATTGGCTAGCACAGCCTAATAAAAAAAATATATTATTAGGTGCACTAACTCAATCAGCAAACGAATGACAGGCAGATGGTCTTCAAAAACAATACCGACCATGAATGCCACAGAGCCAGCCACAAAGTGGGCCCCAGCTTCTAGGCAGCCTTTGTCTGAAAACACTCCACTGGGTTAAGTGATGCAAAATACGACAGAAAGAGAGAGGAGCTGTGTGTAAATGAGGGAGAAGTTAATGGCCTCTGAAGGGCTCTATGAAAGGCTATGATAATTCTACTGGGGAAAAGAAAAAAAAGACATCCTACTTAAATAATATATGTTTGCGATGGTGCTGAAATCCAATAGATCATGTTCACATGGCACTTCTGTTCTAAATCCTTATTTTAGGCAGGTTTTTTTTCTGTAAAGGGCTCTTTATCTGACAGAGTTTTCTCAAGTTGTATTTCAGCTGAGTGATACAATTTGGTGAGTAGAAGTTTCTGTATGAGAGGATTTTACTGGTTGAATAAAAGACAAGAGGCAGGAGAAAGAAGGAAGGAAGGAAGGAAGGAAGGAAAGAAAGAAAGAGAAAGAAAGAAAGAGAGAGAGAGAGAGGGAGGGAGGGAGGGAGGGAGGGAGGAAGGAAGGAAGGAAGGAAGGGAGAAAGAGAGACAGAGGGGAAGAGGGAGGGAGGGAGGGAGGAAAGAAAAGAAAGCGACTTAAAAGATTTCAAAAAATCAGTCAGGTCAGAAACTGGCATTGGTAATTTCAAAGAGAGTTTAGCACATTGCCTGATACATACTAAACACTCAATAAGTTACTAACGATGATAATGTGCATAGTATATACATATACACACAGAGTATGTGTGTGTGTGTGTATATGTGTATATATGTGTGTATATATACATATATATGTAATAAAATCTAGGAAATATTCCTAGATTTGAAATTAAGGACAAAATATCTGAATTCATATGATCATTTCAATTCATATGCTCTTAACACATACCATAAAATTCTTCTATATATGTGTATAGTAATAATTTATACCCCGTTAGTAATGGACGAGTAACCCTTGCCTACAATGAGAATCATTTTTTTAAACTTTCTTTAATAGGTTAAAATATTACTCATTACTCATTAAATTTGGGGTTCTTTAAATTTTTTTTCAATATCTATTAAGCTTTTACATTTTTTTCCTTTTTTGTTTGAATTGGTAAAATTCAGAGGCCATTAACTTCTCCCTCATTTACACACAGCTTCTCTCTCTTTGTACTTTTGCTAGTTGGGTCATTTTAATTCCTTGTTCCAAATCATTCAGAGACACACCTATAGCATCTCCCCAATGTTTATTTCAACTCTGCTCTGCCATCATTTCACACCTATACCACACAGTGGCTGAAACAGCTCTCTCCACTTTCCTTCTCCCTCTTCTCTCTTGCTCTGTAACACCCCCATGCCCCCCGCCCCGCCACCCATCAATGCTTCTCAATCTTGAATAATCTGGAGGACCTTGTTAAAATGCTGATTCTACAGTCCTAATAAACTCCCAGGTGAGGTTGATACTGTTCACTTTTCAACCTACTGCATTACTGTAAGTACCTTGTACTTGATCCAAGCTATTACAGCCCAAGAAATGCATCTCCCTTCGTGATTTTCAACTTTTAAAGTGAGAAAGCTACAGATGGGATGCTTCCAAGGGAAAGACAGCTGACTGCCAAGACACCTCCCAGAGTGTAAATGTCCATGGTCCATGGTGTGAAAACAGTAGTCTGCAATTTTCCATTGTAGTGGATGATGGCAGAATTTTGATCACCAGTTATCAGTTAGTTTCAGTTATAGGAGTCCATTGATACCCTAGCATCTATTAGTTTATCTGCCATGATCTATTAGCCATTATCACAGATCTTTGGATTCCAGTATCCTGCCAGCCACTCTGGTCTCACTGCCCATTAGGATAATTAACCATGCCTAAGGTGATTAAATGTCATCACTGGCCTTCTGCATTTCCCAGAGCTCCACTTCATGGTAGCATCTTTTATTGTCCATGCAGCCTGCAAATGAAGATACCACTGCGCCTCTCGGAGACGCCAAAGGCCTCGGACCAGTGAATTCCACTCTGCCTCGGTGACGGCAGTGTCCTCCGGGGCCTCCCAGAAAACAGAGTGGAGTGATGGGGGCTCTGTTCTCACATATCAATCCATCCTAACACTCCCATCTCCCTGAGCCTTCGGACTCTTCCTGCAACACTCTGTCAAGGCAGTCCAGTCTCCCCACCTCATCACTACATCCAAGTGTCAAGGAGCCATCCAGGGTCAGAGTAGGACCAGTTTCAGGTGCCCTTGCCAGTTCCCTGAACCTTGAGTCATGAGCCAGTGCTCCTGTGTCGATACATGTTCCTCTTCTCAGCTTTAGACTATACCCCCATCTCCCACCACCTTGGTCCAACAAGATATCTGCTCCCACAAATGTTATTCAGGCTCCTGGCCACGAATACTAACCAGGAAGGGTGGGACTTTGGTGTGTCAGCCATTTCCTAGTAGAATAAAGACTATTTCCCTGCTTGAGTTGCATCAAAACCTGACCCTCTTTCTCAGTCTGGAGGCAATGAGGGGACACAAGGGCAGATCATGGGCAGGGTAATGGCATATTGTAAGATATCTGCTTCAATGAGGTCTTTGCAGAGTCTCCTGGCAAAGGGAAACTGTTATCCTCTTGTAAGAGGGGAGGGGGCTCCTTCTGCCAGACTGAAGGATTCAGAAGGACCTGAGGGGTGAAGATTTTCAGGCTTATGTACCCAACTATCCCCAAATCAGGAGTCAAAAGCCCACCCTTTTGGAACCCTCTTGCACTGTTGGTGGGAATGTAAACTGGGGCAGCCACTATGGAAAACAGTATGGAGGTTCCTCAAAAAACTAAAAATAAAGTTGCCATATGATCCAGCAATCCCACTCCTGGGCATATACCCAGACAAAACTATAATTCAAAAAGACACATGCACCCCTATGTTCATTGCAGCAGTATTTACAACAGCCAAGACATGGAAACAACCTAAATGTCCATTGACAGATGAATGGATAAAGAAGATGTGGTACATATATATGATGGAATATTACTCAACCGCTAAAAAGAATGAAATAATGTCATTTGCAGCAATGCAGATGGACCTAGAGATTATCATACTAAGCGAAATAAGTCAGAAAGAGAAAGATAAATACCATATGATATCACTTACATGTGGAATCTAAAATATGACACATACAAACATATCTATGAAACAAAAACAGACCCACAGACATAGAGAACAGACTTGTGATTGCTAACATGGGGGTGGGGGAGGGAAGGACCGGGAGTTTGGGATTAACAGATACAAACTATCATATATATATAGGATGGATAAACAACAAGGTCCTACTGTACAGCACAGGGAACTATATTCAATATCCTGTAATAAACCATAATGGAAAAGAATATGAAAAAGAATATACATATATATATGTATAACTGAGTCACTTTGCTTTACAGCAGAAATAAAACACAACATTGTAAATCAACTATACTTCAATAATTTTTTTTAAAAAAGGATCCCACCCTTTTAAGGCCCTGACTTTGTCATACAAGACTTGTCAAAACTATGCACTCAGCATTCTTTGCCATTCAGTTACCCACACAATTAGATCCTGGACCTGATCTTCAGTGGCTGAAGAAGACACGGTCTCCTTAATCATCACCATAGAAGCCCTCTGATGTTCATACAATGCCTGTTATTTTCTCTTTTCAGAGCTTTTAAAGGAGTTAACAAATGCCAACCAACTACACAGTCCTTATCACACCATAGCTCCTCTAACGCTTAAGTGCCACAACCTTAAATAAGCTTGCACATCATCTCCATCCACTAGAGATGACTGTCTTAGTAATCGTGATGATGCAACATGTTACACCACTCACTCACAAGCAGCAATGGGGTTTTTGCTATAGTCTGACTGGTGAGGGATGCGGCTCAAAATCCCATCCTAAAGGTCGGCATTCTGGGAACTCTCCTGCTACCAACTGTCTCAGCCTGAGGTCGCCTGAAAGCGGAGCCTGACACAGGTTAAGTACGTGATTCCAGGAATCAGGTGTGTTAGAGTGAATGGATAGGGAAACAAGAAAATTCGATCCAAGGATGTGTTACTGTATTGGCCACTACTAGAGGCTGCTGGCTGTCAATTCCATGGGACCATCTGAGGAGTCATAAAATATATCTCCAGTCTGTCAGCCCAGATGATGTAATGGGGGAGCATGTATCCCATTTGTTGTTGGTCAAGGGAGGCCCCATAGGTATTAACGCCCTCACACTTTCAGGTTGTGTAAGCACAAGTGTGAGCAGCTTCCCATGGGCATCAGAGAAGCCCGGGGCAGTTTCCCTCGTTGGGATAAAGCTCAACAGAAAGTGAACAACTGCATAACCTTCTTATGTCAAATGGCAACTACTGCCTCCATACATTTTCTGGCATTGGTCAAGGACAGGAAGAATTGATACAAAGTTAAAGGTACTAGATTTTAATTGTATTGTATGCCAACTAGGTAAAATCTGTCTACAAAATGCTGATCCACTTTTCTCTGGTTTAGGTTTTGTCCTGATAGGAGCACTCCTTTCATCTCTTAAAAGGCTCAGCATTGCCATGAAGATTCATACCACCCTGGCTTTGGTTGTGTGAGCTTTTTCAGTAAATTTCTCGTTATTCTTTCAAAATGTCCAATTGAAAAGGCTTTTAGCCAAGATTTAGAAGGTTATCTTTAAAAACAAGAAGCCACTCTGCTTCCTCCAGATATTTATTCCTCTAAAAGTGTTCATTTAAAATTAGAGAGCATCCTTCTCCTCCTTTCTTTTATCTTTTTCTCTTCTCAACCTCTTACATTTTTATTAAATAAATTCTAACACTCTGGACCATATGTCCTTTTAGCATCTCAGGCTGAAATGAGACAGTTGAGCAAAGAGGAAATTTAAGTCAGCATTACTCACATCTAAATACCTATTATTAAAATGTGTGCATGGTAACAATCACCTTTAATTTCAAATTTTATAAGAACCAATGTGGGGACAATCAGGATAGTCACTACGAGGAGAAAATAAAAGGGGCCTGAGAGACAGCTCTGCGAAGTGGGCTGTGTGGAGCCAGCAATGAACCTGACGCCTCTGAGCGTTAACACATGGTCCCTTCATCCAAGATCTGTATACGCAACTCAGCTGCTGGACTGACAGAAGATTTGGGGTTGTTAACACACACTTCATTAAAATACCAGCTAAAATCCAAGTTCGAAATCCCACAGTTTGTGTTAGTTGATAAAACTCAATTGCTTCTAATTACTGTTAGTGCAGCTTTAAAATAATATTTTGTTGTAATAAAGGATTCAATATGACACGTGAGAGTTGGCCCCATGAACTGGAAACCCCGGGCCAGAGGGAATATGTGCACGTACGGCGTTCCCCGCTCTGCCTGACTTGTTTCTCTGAAAATTTTCTAGGCATTCAACAGGGGAAAAAATGAGCAGTCTTCAAATGGGTTTTGAAAGGGTGAGGACAGCTCAAACATTGGATGTGATTTGCATCTCTGATTAGTCACCGCAGCTTAAGGAAAACTGAGTTGAAAGGAGACAGGCAGAGTGGTAGTTTCCAGTGCTCTTCTGGAGCATGCACCATGACTAGCCAACATCCTTTTCCTGCAATGCCCTTCTCGCCCCACCCCCTTCTTAAAAGGTTGTCAACACTGGCAGACTTGATAAGCTAAACATATTCAAGTATTGAAAGTTGTTGCCATTCGCATTTGACAAAGGAAAGGAAATCTTCTTTCTTAGCAGTCTCTTCTACTCACTGTCATCCAGGAACACTGGTTTTCTTAAGATTTCTCCAGAGGGCTGAGCTACTTCCCACCTCATGGTCCTCATACTTGCTCCAGCCCCCAACCCTTACTGCCTTCACCTTACCCCTCTTAACCCAGCTAACTCCTACTCAACCTTTATGTCTAAGCTTAAACTCTAGCCCTGATGGACGTCTTCCCTGACCCTCCATGTTTAAGTTAGGCCCCCATTGTGTAAACACTGTCATCACACCCTGCAGGTCTCCTTCACGGCACTTTTATCAAAACTGTGATTATGTGCATTATCTTTCAATATATTTTTCCTACTAAGCTCCAAAGGATGGGCATCTCTTTTGTCCTGTCCCTTCTACAGTCATTTCCAAAGTGCATGAGGCATAGTAATTGACTGCCTAAGTAAACGATAACAAAGATCAGAAAATTGAGGTGATTTTTACAAGTATTGCAAAGAAAGAATAAGATACTAATATGGAGACATTGGCTAGGAGCAAGGTAAAATGTTTCGTGAAACAGACCTCATTCAGCAAGGAAGAAAGGAAAACCTTCTTGTCCTGTTGGCAGACACCTTAGAGGAAGCTATAAAACTCTTTTAGAGAAACTCAGGGGTATATACTGACCAACTGTTCTCTGTTAGGAAAGACAGTCCTGGTTTTCAGTGTCTTGTCACACATGAACAGGTGTCTCAAATTGGTCCATATCTGCAATATCTCTACTTCTGTCTAGGAACTCCTCACTATTTGACTCATGCACAGCCATAAATCCCATCTTAGTCCTGAGCTCTCACATGATACCTTAGAGATAGGTCTCAGACATAGATCATCTCCTTCAACCTTCTAGCAATTAAGAATAAAAATCAACTATACTCCAATATAAAATTTTAAAAATTTAAAACAAGATGATCATGGAGAGTAATATTCATAACAATGGAAACAAATGTAAAGGAGAGGTGGTATCCTTTGCCTTACCAGTATCCATTCTACCTTGTCTGGTAGTAACTTCCTGATATCTTTTGTGGAAACGATAGTTCTCCAGTGATCCCCAATGGTTCTCTATCCTCTCCTGGCTAGGCTATTCAGTTGCTCAACTCCTGCAATTTGAAGCTTAACCAAAGTATCAGTAAGACAGAAAATGGTTTGAGCTCAGCCATTCTACAAGAAGCACCCTGGAAAGATTGTTGCAGAATGCCTCCTTCCTAGACCCCTGCCTCCCACCTCGAACTGCCAGGGCTCCTTTCATACCTGGATCAGAATCTCCTCTTTAGCCTGCCAGCTGTCCAATATCCTTCCAATAAATATTCTTTTTACTTAAGCAGCCAACCTGTTCCTATTAGTCTCAACCAAAGTGTCAGCCAAATTATCCTGACTGATTCAGGGATTACGAAGATGTGATGATGAAGATGAAGATGATGAAAACAAATGCCTCATGAGATTTCATAGAAATCTTCTTTACCAAAGCTCAAAACAGTCTAAGATTACCACATTTATTCAGGTAACTTCTCCAGAATTAAGTAGTGCGACCTTAAATCAGTTCTCAATGGTATTTGTTTAACATACAAAATACTAGTACACCAAGCAATTCTACAAAGACTGGAATTATGATTTCATCTAATCTCTGTTATTTGGCCTCTATAAGTATCTATTGGATTAAAGAATATATTTTTCCTAAAAGTATCTCACTAAGGAATTCTATTAATATTCATGTTGCAAATGTTTCCCTGTTTAAATATTTGAAAGTTCTAAAAAGGATTTCTGTACGAAAAGTCAACAGCTTTCATAATCATTGTTAATTACTGTAACACTATTACTTCAATAACCAGCATTCACATATCAACCAAATGATAACATTTTATGAGATAACGTTCTCAAGAAATATTTCTCCAAGTTAAATCTCGAATGCTTACCGATAGTATTTGAAAGTGAATATTCATGGCTCTGTTAGATAGCTATGCTATATAATCAACTGCCCCAAGATTCAGTGGCTTAAACCACAATTATTTATTCTTGTTCAGGCATCTGTAGGTCAGCCGAAGGTCAGCTGATCTAGGCTGAGCGTCTGATTCAAGTTGCAGGACGAGCTGGACTTGGTTCCTCACTGTAGCTTGGGCTCAGGTCTGCTCTGCAGGTGGGCCTTCTGGACCCCAGATGCTCAGAAGAAGCTCTTTTCATGGTGGTGCCAGAGGAAGAAGATGGCAAGGCCATCCCACAAGCACATCCCAAGCTTTTTCCTGTATCACAGCCACTAACATTCTATTGCCCAAAGTACATCACATGGCCAAGCCCAATATTGATAGGGAAGGGAAGCATATTTCACACGCATAGGCGGAGAGAAGATTGAATATTTCCTGAATAATAATCCAAACTATCACATAAACTAGCAATGTATCTGAAAAACATACCTTGCTTGTGTAAATAACATTATTTTGCTGACTGGATATGATGGTAACTTATTAGTTACAGTTATTCTGTAACTAATTTCAGAATTAATCCTGAAATTCAAGGATTTCAGAAGTGACATTGAAACTGGCTAATTGGCTGTCCAAAATCTAAGCAGACTAGGGATGATCCCAAGGTCAAAGCTGAAACTTCAGTTCATCCTGACCTAACTTGCCCAAAGCTGCACAGCTTTGTAGTGGCACAGCTGGAGGTTTAACTCAGATTTTCTGACTCAAATCCCATGTTCTGAAGCACTAGGCTGCAGTGCTCCAAGTAACTATCATGTCTCCATTTTGGAAAAGAAAAATTGGAGCATTATTTACTGTATGCCAGGCTTAGAGTCAGAGGGTTTACATATATTATTTCATTTTATCCTTAAATCTCATGAGGTCAGAGTAATTTTTCAGAATTGACAGATAAGAAAATAATTGCTCAGGAAGTTTTAAAACTTAACTTTTCTAAGGACAGGCAGGTAGAAACCTAAATTTTGAAACAACCCCATCTGACCACAAAACACATGCTTTTCTATTAAATTACACAATCATCTCAAAATACTCAGTGATCAGGACTTAAATCCTGTACCTGAACTCATGCCTCTTGACCCAGTGATTTCTCCATTATTGTTCCAGTAACCATATTTCCAAAACCATAAGTTTTGTTTTAATACATGGTTTAAAAACTGGTGAAAATAATTGAATTTAAAACTGTCCAACACATTCTGGTTGCCGTAAATACATGACATACCCCTTATTAGTTCAGCCACCATCTGTGACTTTTTTCAATATTAAGGAAGTATAAGTCATGTGCATTATTTCAAGTGTATTGTCTTTTACCATTAAGAAAAAATTTACATTGAAAAGGTGAAAGAGGTCTAAACGATCAAAACCTTTCATTTACATGTTCTATTGTCCCCATACGTGGAACAATGCTGCCTCCTGTCACTGATAATAATAATAATAATATAAAATTAGGCTTTTAGGAATTCTCAGCCCATAGAATTTAATCAGGATTCTTTAAATTGACACATTAACTATTCCTTTCAGATTACTGTATTTTGACAGACTTTATAATGCATTCCTCAAGAGAACACCACTTTTGTAAAGCTCTTAGCAAGTCAGCACTATAAATATGTCTTGTATTTTAAGACATAAAACTAAACTCATCTAGAATATTCTATGCTGAATTTACTAGACTCTACTTATAGAGAACATTAGAACAAAAGAGTTGGCTAGCCTTTGGATAATGATTTGTTGTAAATTATACTATCTGCTGATTAACTGAAATTAGAAAGACTGCATCAAAATTTTAAAAAATAGAAAAATCATTTGTTATCCCAACATGATGTGATAGAAAAAATAATGTAACTGTAAGAAATTAAAATGTTTCCCAGCCTTATTGAGATATAATTTACAAATAAAAATTGAAAGTCTTGTGAGGAATAAAATGCAGTGGAAGAAAGTGTGCCAGTTCCAAGCAGGCCTCCAGAGACCCTGCATGCTTTGGCCCTCTCTTTTGGAGCCCTGCCCAGACACGCAGATGACCAAGCATGGGCTAGCCTGCTGGAATACGAAAGCCATGTGGAGCACGGCTCTGCCAACTCAGCCAACGCAGCTGAGGCCATCTAACCAGAGCCCAGTCAATCTGGCACTGACCTTAACCATGAATGAACCTGCCAAGGCCAGAAGAACAATGCAGCTGAGCTCAGCACCAATTGTTGGCTTGCAGAATTGTGAATTATACAAATACTTGTTGTTTTGAACCACTAAGTTCTTGGGGTAGTTTGTTATCTCCAGACAAAGTGACAAATAACAACACAGCCCCTGCTAAATTATAAATTCCATGTCTATCTTGTCCCCCCACATATTTCTAGTATGTGGCACAGCATATAGTAGGTGCTTAGTAAATATATGCACAATAAATGAATTAATAGGTGAATAAAACATATACATAGTCCCATGCTTTTGAGTTTTGGAAATAATTTGATTTCTACGTGTTGTTCAAGTTTGGGGCCAGATTACAAGGATACATTTTGTTTCGGTTTTATTCAATATTCAGTGGTGGAGCAGACTCAAGGTCCAGTCTCTCTGAAAATAATAATTGGGGGAAAAAAGAAATAGCCATAGTAGTAGTGGCAGCAGAATCTAACCAGGAAATCCAACGCTTTCATCTGTACACTATGGTGGTCCTTTCATAGTCCCTTTAGATAATCGCTCAGAGTTATCAGTAAAGCTGAAATAACCACAAGATATCCACCAGGACAGATTTGACCTGCTTTTCCAAAAAGTAAGCTTGTGTTGCATTGTGTAATAAATTGTTACAGAAACCTTTCTGGAACATAAAAGTGATTCTGGCATCTGACTGAAGTTTACTGTGAGCATTCTGGAAGAATTTCAACAGGAATAGAAAGGCCGGGCAAGTGAGTAAAGTCGTTTCAAAACCGTTTTTGAAGGGTAATGCCAGCATTCCAGAGGGATTTCAGTGCTCGGCTAGAGGGCAGCAGAATTATTGCTGAAGTATTCCTTGTGGAGAGCTTTAACCTCATGACCGAAGTGTATTCAAAACAATTCTGCTGTGATAGTAAAAAAATATATATCCATGCTGTGCATTCCCAGAAGAGCATTCTGGCCTCCTTATTCACACGAGCCAAGAACTGAAAAAGAGCTGAGGGGGTAAATTGGTAAAGTGCTACCACAGAGGTTTTCCTCTAAATACTGCTTGGGGAAGTCCCATGGTCCCCAAAGGTTAGAGACATTAGATATTTTATAGGGTATGTGCCGAAATGAATAATTCACAGAGAAATGCTCTAAACTCTGTGCAGGTAACATTATAAAATAAAGTAAGATAAAACACCAGATAAAATATTCAACTCTATGTAGTCCTTCTGCCAACACCCCTAAGTTAATCCTCACAGGTACCCTGTACACTGCACTCTGCTAGGTACTGGGGGGATAAAGCCATTACATCTCAAGTCAACTGAGCATGTGAGACACCCACATATTCAATAAATATTTATTTAACCCCTACCTGTTAGGTGCGGGGGAGCTAGTGAGCTTCCGACCGGTCTTCCTGCTTCTAGTCCTGTGCCTCTCCGGTCCCCACTCTACACAGACCAGAGCTCCTCCCCCTCACCTCCCAAGGTCCTGAGTGTCCAGAACTTAATCTTGCCCATCGTATCTCCAGCCACCCCCCTCCCACTCACACTGCTTCAGCTAGCTCCTTGGCCTTCCAATTCCTTGCACTCAGAGTCTCTCAACAGAAGTTGCAGCAGAAGATGGCATGGGAAAAATAGAAAATGGTGGACAACTGCAATGCAGCAGAACGATGCCTCTCTGTAAATCCATGGATTTTCAGTAAATTTATTAACCTCAGACTGTTCACGAGTGGGTTTCTTATTGAAAATTAAAAAGAGGCTAAAATGTTTCTACTTGCTTGGGTAGAGCCCAACAAAGAGGGTCCAGAGACCAAGGCCCCTAGAAGAATTACACTGTAGAATTTGGACTAACCATTAGGAAGGGTCCAGACTTGATATTGTGGTTGAATCAAGTTTACCTATAACTCAAAGAATGAGGGAAGCCCAGATGACATTTAGGTTAAGTATCAAGGCCCCCACCTGGATTCTTTTGTCTAAAGTACTCAACTGTAACTTGGATTTAATCATCATCCTAGAACTTGGAAGAGGGGACCTTCTCCAAAATTGCCGAACTCTGTGCGTAGAATGTGAATCACCACCCTGGTTATTGTAGAGAAAAACTCAGCACAAGCTGAGAACTGGGGATGGGGACCCAGGTATCTCTTAAAGTAGCAAGTCCTCCAAGTGATGCAGTAGCCAGTCCAGCCTGGTTACAAAAGTGCAGCCCAGCACGTGAGAGTCATTGATTAAGGACACCATTCATTTCTTGAGGTAAACACAGGGAATCATGAGTTGGTTTTATCACCTGACAGCATCTGAACTTGTTGGGAATCATCTGCCTCCAGTTATTTTTCTCTGATGTTATTAAAATGCAAGTTTTTGAGACTTAGACAGTACCTAACTGAAAAGGAATCTCAGAGGGTGAAATCCAGGGATCTTTATTTCAAAAGGCAACTCAAAATCCCTAAGTTCATTGAAGTTTGAAAATGACAGCTTTTTCCTTTATTCCCATAATGTGAGGTGTTTCTGAATATACCCACTATCAATCTCATGTCCTATGACCAGATGCCCAATGTCTACCAGATCCTTCAGTTTTCCCATCCTGCCTGTATTGTTGCCATAAAGCAACCTCTGTCAAGCAAAGGATGTATCATCAAAATGATGACATCGGGTAATTGGCCTAAAGGATCGCATAATGGTCTCTATCTCCTGACATTTCTACACCAAAACCCCCACTCCCAAGTTTCTGACATTTATGTCCCAGTGATAGAGTGTTAGAACCTTATTATAAATGGAATGATTGGCCTTCACAGTTGGTTTATCAGTAAGTATTCAGCACCTGCCATGTCCTCAGCACAATGCTACAGGGAGGCAAAATTCTACAAAATGTCCTAAAGTTCTAAGAAACCATCTCTGCTCTCAAGTTACTTAAAATCTAGTTATAGTCTGAGTTATGGCAAATATATAATAAAGCATAACCACAAAAATAATAACAAAACAAGTTGATGAGAATGTAAAATAATGCAGGCACCATGGAAATAGTATGGCAGTTCCTCAAAAAAATTAAAAACAGAATTACCATATGATCCAACAATCCCACTTCTGGGTATATACCCCCCAAAATTAAGAGTATAGTATGGAAGAGGTATTTGCACACCCATGTTCATAGCAGGATTATTCACAATAGCCAAAAGATGGAAGGAACCCAAGTGTCCATCAATGGATGAATGGATAAACAAAATGTATATACATACAATGGAAAACTATTCAGCCTTAAAAAGAAAGAAAATTCTGACATGTGCTAAAACATGGATGAATCTTGAGGATGTTATGCTAAGTGCAATGAGCCAGTCTCAAAATGACAAATAATGTAGGACTCCACTGATATGAGTCACCTAGTGAAGTCAAATTCATAGAAACAGAAAGTAGAAAGATGGTTACCGGGGGCAGGGCGTGAGGGGGGAGAAATGGGAAGTTGTTGTTTAATGGGTATAGAGTTTCAGTATTGCAAGGTGAAAAAGCTCTGGAGATGGGCTGCACAACTGTATGAATATATTTAACACTACTGAACTGTATACTTAAAAATGGTTAAGATGGTAAATTTCATGTTAGGTGGAATTTATCACAATAATAAATAATAATAACAAAACAAACAACTCAGTTGCTTTTTGCTTATCTTGACTTTGTGAGAGGCCTCCACACATCAGGCAGCTTCCCACCATCATATGGCACTATTTAACCTGGACATGGTTTATACCAGTGTATAAGCTTCCTAGATCACCTGAAAATTTTCTCACCTGAGATTCATGCAATGAATCTCTCTAAGCTTCCCAATTTGACCATTTTCCGCCCACACAGGTTGGAAGGCTATTCTCATTGGTTCCTACTGGTGTTCTTCCCCAGACAGCCTGGAAGGAAAAAATGAGATGGATCAGCACTTTAAAATATTGAATGTTCTTCAAGGATGCACCTTGTCCACAGAGGCCATCACAACAAAGGTAGGTACATTAATTATCTCCCCTGCTGGAAATGAAGGAGAAGAAATAAATAAATAGCCCATCATCATGATCAGGTATCAAAGGTTTGTTTTAGGTCATACCCCCATTAAAATGAATTTCAATGCTGTCAGGAGCAATGTCATGAATCTTCTGTACTTCTTTTTAAATGAGCAATTCATGCTGGGAGGAAGCACCCTCCCTGTGAGCTCCGTAATGAGTGCCCCTATTAATTTCTCTACCCTTCCATTTTTGGTGTTCTCAAAGCAAGCATAGAAAAGTGCTATACATTTACTCCTGCATTAAGTGCCTCTGCCTTAAATAAATATTAAGTCAAGTTAATGCAACTTTCTTGCAATGCAAGAAAGTCAATAATTCAGGAAATACCGTCAGCATTTTGTTCTATGTGTGTGCTCTATCATGTGGAGTTATCATTTTAATGTTACTACTTAAATATTTTAAAAAATGACTCATTTTCATATGCATCTGTATAGAAATGTTAGCAAGTACAGATAAGAAAGAAGATAAAAATAAACATTTACTCTCTCACTTGCCCAGTGATAACAATTTTTAGCACCTTGGGATGTGCTTTATAAAATCTTTTTTCATGGATACAGACACACACAAGTGCACATGCGTGTGCACGCACATAAATAGATGAATAAAATATTTTGGAAAAATGAGATCCTATTGCCCATTTTGGTAGTCAAATTTGGTAGAATTCTGAGATGGCCTCCAAGATTTTCTGCCAGACACCAGAGGTGTCCCAAAGATATGCCACTGGCCTCGGGGAACTCCAGAAAACTGTGTGTGTGTGTGTGTGTGTGTGTGTGTGTGTGTGTGTGTGTGTGTGTGTAGAGGTAAGTACAAGCCCTTGCCAAGCCCAAGAAAATAGCCCCAAGAGCACATCCTCATGATAAAGAGCCAGCAACACTATCCTTATGCAGGAAGGAGAGAAAATTGTTTTGATTCCTCTAAAAGGATGGATTATAGAAAATGAGAAAGGATAAAATAAGATGTGTTCCCCTTCCCATTCCAGAAGGTAGCTTAGGAAAAGAGGCCACTATCTATCATTCTTTAGGAAAAAAGAAGTCAGGGACCTGTTGCGGACAAAGTTATAGCTGTTGGGTTGGAATATAAGTGTTTTGAGTTTGAAATTCTTTAAATAAGCTCCATCATTACTATTGTTTTTAAAATATGGTGGCTCAACTCCCACCCTACCATGCCCCCCCACCAAGGTCTAGCCAGGGACAAAGAGCATTAAAATAAAACTTGAATAAATAAACATAATCCTGAACCCTCATTCTATGTGAAAAACAAAACAAAGCCAAAACAGATTTCTTTTCCCTTCTAACAGAATGCCCAAAGAAGAGAATTTTTCTCACACTGTTAAACCCAGCTATCATCAGATTCCCATGGGCAGGAATGTCAAGCTTGCTTGAATGTAAAAGAATTCAGATGACTTTTCTTCTTTTTTGAAAATAGAATGTTTTAAAACCCGAGGAAAAATAGGTTAATGCCTAAAAATTCTGATTCTTGACAAATTGTGCTCTGAGAAGAGTTTATTCTTCCTTCAACCATTATTATTTATTAACAGTGAAAAGATTTGATATATCTCATTTTTATTTGCATATTCTCTTTAATCACAGAATACGCATTTACATTAAGTAACTCATTTTTTTCAATGGATTTATTCCTAAAGAGATGGTGTATATATCATCTTAAAAAGAAACCTCTGACCATGCTGGAGTACCTAAGACTGACTTTTTCTTCCTGTTATAAACAACTATAGAAGATGATAATATACATGAACAGGATAAAATATATGTTTCAGGTATTGACAATAGTCAGCATCTGACTATGATTTTGAGAGAAAGGAAGCAAATCAACTGAGTCCTGCAATTACCCTGGACTTCTTCCTGGAGGCACTTTTCAGACTAAAGTACAGGGAGGGGGAAGATTAGTAGACTGTCATGACCTCTTTGAGTTGAAAAGACAGACACTGGAGTTCAGAGAGGCTGAGGCAGCTAGAATTTGTGGGCCAAAGTACTAGAAAAGAGGGAGCTATCCAGAAAATGAAAAGCTCTACAAATGCATACAAGCATCCTCTCAAGTATGTTGCTAAACATTAAGCTACACACGTGCAGGATAAAACCCCATGAAGTTAGGTTGATAACTACCAGTGTGCTGTCAGTAGTCAAGCAATTGCCAGAGCTCATACAGGCCTGGGAATAATCGAGTTCTGAGAAGCCAGAATGGATAGCCCTCATTGAACATCTAGGTTATTCGGTTCACAGACCAGAAGAGCCATGCCTTAGTTGTAGGACTAAACCAGCCCCAGAGAATAAGCTACTCTAGATTTGCCCTATCAAAACTGTAAACAATCCTCAAAAGGATCAAATAGAACAGCAAATGACTTAACTGCCCACCACAGCAAAGCACAGCACCCTTTAAAAGAAGACAATAAAAGCCAGACACATAGCAATGTCAAGATCTTCGACCTCCAATCAAGAATTACTAGACACACCCTCAGAAGCAGGAATGTGGAATCTGAAACTAGGAGAAACATCAGTCAATAAACACAAAACCAGAATCAGAGATAAAGAAATTTTAACAGGTGTTATATATAAATACGATCAAAGGAAAACATGAACAAGATAAGGAGAAAAACTACTATATACAAAATGAGAAATTGTTTTTGTATAATAAAGATGCATTTGGTGGGATTAACAGAAATTTAGGCACAGAAAAAGAAAATGTCTGTGAACTTATAGACACAGCAATTTAAGTTACCCAAACTGAAGCTCAGAGGCAAAAGAGATGGACAAGAAAAAGTTAACCAAACCTCAGAGACCTTGGGGCAACATAAAGCAGCTTCCTGGCTACAGCCCCAGAAGGAGAGGGTCGAAAAGATTAGGGCAGAAATTTTTGAAGAAATGAGCCAGTTTTTTTTCCAAATTAGATGAAAACAACAAACCCACAGATTCAAAATTTTAATGACTCCAAAGCAGGATATCATAAAGAAAACCACACTGAAGCACTTAATAATCAAATAATAAAGAGAAATAAACCTTAAGCCACCCTATGTACAGGGGAACAAAGGTAATAATGATCACAGACATCTCAAAAACAACACAAGCCAGAAGATAATGGAATAGCATTGTTAAAGTTCTGGGAAAAGAAGAAAGAAAGCTGTCAACCTAGAATTCTATATCCAGCAGAATCCACTGCAAAACTGAGAGCAAAGTACAGTCATTTTTAACAACACACAAAAGAAAAGCTGAGAGAATTTGAACTACAAGGATTTGAACTGCTCCTGAACTATAAGAAATATTAAAGGAACATTTTAGCCTGAAGAGAAACAATTCCAGATGAAAACATAAAACCAAGAACAGTGGAAGAAAGAAGCATTATAGTCTGTATGAAGAAGATCACAAGATTTGGAATCCTCACATTGATACTTACAGAGCCTCTGTTTCCTCACCTGTAAAATGAGGATGGTTATGCCTGTACTACAAAGGTATTGCAAAGATTCAACAAAATAAGGTAGTTAAAGAACTTAGCGCAGTGACTGGAACATACTATGCAGTCAACAGATCATAGCTATTATTATTTTGTTATTAGGTATTAAATGTGCCAAGAGATTGTTGTTAATGACTGCTGATGAATACTTATCAGTATTCATATAGGTAAAGAAGACAAATGTTGCACAACATTAAGCTTTATAATTTATCTTGGAGACAGGTAGTACTTAAATATCTTAGTGTCATTGTTGTTTTGCTGTGTGGGAAAGAAAAAAGAGATGAGAGATATGGGGAGACAAGTAACAAGAGTTCATAGGTGAGAAGGGAAGATTCTCAACTCCTGGATGAAAGACTGAATGCTATCCTGTTGGTTTGTAATGTAAAAATCTCATAATATTTCCGACTTAGGTAAATTTTGGCCTTTCACTGTAAATCCAGAAGAGTTGTCAAATAAAAAATAACTATTTACAAATTTTTCTTGATTCTTAATTTTGTTTCATTAGGATAAAAAATTTATTAAGTAGTTACCTGCTTCTGGTTCTACAAAATACCACTGCAATGGATATTCTTAACAGCAACATTTAAGATCAGTGTGGAAGAACATAAGGAAATGAACTATCAATTTAAGTACTTGAATGGATCAAATAAACCTGTAAATAAAGTACAGTGTAGTATGATGCTAGCATCAAGCCGGCTGCCTGGGTTCATTTCCTATTTCACCCCCTAAACCATTGTGGCCTTGGGAGGCTACATAGCCTTTCTCTCATCTGTAAAATGGGGGGGAAATAATATCTAACTCATAGGGTTGTTGGAAGAGTGAATCAGTTAAGACATAATATGTTTGGCATGTAAGTATTTGCTATTGCATTGTACAAACAATGATGAGAGGGTTGGAGAAAAAGTTACAGAAATTACTTATTAATAGTGACACATATAAATAAATTCTCTTTTCAGAATGTATTTCAGGTTTGAAGTTACTACTTTCAAACTTCCTAAAGGTAAAATATGGTTGCCACTAGTATTACTACTGGCATTTTTACATGAAACACTGGTTTAATTTGTTTGTAAAGAAGGGGAAGCTCCTTCCAACCCAAAGTCCATACGAGGCTCAAGACAGCATCTGGAGTGAAGTGACTACTAATGTACTGAGAAGACAGTCCTCAGTCCAATTGCAGTAGCAAGGTCTGCTCTAATCATTCAGCTGAACAAACAAAACCCAGGATTTAGTTATTTTCCCAGAACCTAGATAAACAGACACTTCCTTTTTAGTGCCTCTTTTTAAAGTAAGCGGGTCCACATCTCTCTTAATCATGACTTCATTCTATATTTCTATTTTAAAAGCTGCTTTTTCCAGTTTTTTGCTATTTTAGGCATAAAAATATCACAGGTACATATGCTCTTTAACTAATATATGAATGTAAATAACATGCTGTTGTTTATACATAAATTTTGAACAACAAATTAACCTAACAGTCTATTTGGGGTCAGTGATACACTGTCAGACTTACTTGCTTGTATAGACAGAAACCCACTCAGTAAGGATTTTGGAATGGGAGCAGGCTTAGTAATCATCAGGCATGTGGATAGCTGTGGAGACAGGCTATTTTTTTTCAAGGACCACATTGGTCTCTCCTTGCTTCATGATGTTTCTGTTTCTCTCAGCGCATTTGATCTATTCTCTTCTTTGCTGTCTGACTTCTTCAGTATTCTGATAGTTTCCATTCCCTTATAGCTTTGAGTTATACATAAACCACTATGTGCCTTATCTTATTTATAGCACCTCTGAATTCACCACTTGATTTTAATCTTAGTATCTTTCTGGTTCAGCTCAAATTAGTGAAGAGAGAGGGAGATTTAAACATCTGATCAACACAGCTTACATGGGTAATCTATAGACTAACTGCAGGTCCACGTGGGCGAGATCACGTGGAACAAACCACTATCCTCCCTCTGTTACTCCACATATTGAGTCCATAGGTGGGAAGCTTCTGTGAGAAGGGGTATGGGCAAGCAGGCATCAGAAATATACCTAATAAATACACTCAAAGAAAATAGGCCAACAAGCCTCTTAGATAGCCTCATCCACCAGGGGGCAGAAAGCAGAAGCAAGAAGAACTACAATTCTGCAGCCTGTGGAACAGAAAACCACATTCACAGAAAGATAGACAAAATGAAAAGGCAGAGGACTATGTATCAGATGAAGGAACAAGATAAAACCCAAGAAAAACAACTAAATGAAGTGGAGATAGGCAACCTTCCAGAAAAAGAATTCAGAATACTGATAGTGAAGACAATCCACAACCTCAGAAAAGAATGGAGGCAAAGATCAAGAAGATGCAAGGAATGTTTTAAAAAGACCTAGAAGAATTAAAGAACAAACACCTAGAAGAATTACAGAACAAACAAACAGAGATGAACAATACAACCACTGAAATGAAAAACACACTAGAAGGAATCAGTAGCAGAATAACTGAGGCAGAAGAATGGATAAGTGACTGGGAAGAGAGAATGGTGGAATTCACTGCCACAGAACAAAATAAAGAAAAATGAATGAAAAGAAATGAAGACAGCCTAAGAGACCTCTGGGAAAACATTAAATGCACCAATATTCTCATTATAGGGGCCCCAGAAGGAGATGACAGAGAAAAAGCACCCGAGAAAATATTTGAAGAGATGATTATAGTTGAAAACTTCCCTAATATAGGAAAGGAAATATCCACTCAAGTCCAGGAAGTGCAGAGAGTCCAAGGTAGGGTAAACCCAAGGAGAAACATGCCAAGACACATAGTAATCAAACAAAAATTAAAGACAAAGAAAAATTATTAAATGCAACAAGGAAAAAATGACAAATAATATACAAGGGAACTCCCATAATGTTAACAGCTGATTTCTCAGCAGAAACTCTACAAGCCAGAAGGGAGTGGCATGATATATTTAAAGTGATAAAAGGGAAGAACCTACAACCAAGATTACTCTACCCAGCAAGGATGTGACTCAGATTTGACAGAGAAAGCAAAAGCTTTACAGACAAGCAAAAGCTAAGAGAATTCAGCACCACCAAACCAGCTCTACAACAAGGCTAAAGGGACTTCTCTAAGTGGGAAACACAAGAGAAGAAAGGATCTACAAAAACAAACCCAAAACAATTTAAAAAATGGTAATAGGAACATACATATCAATAATTACCTTAAATATGAATGGATTTAATGCTCCAACTAAAAGACACAGGCTCACTGAATGGATACAAAAACAAGACTCATATATAGGCTGTCTACAAGAGACCCACCTCAGACCTAGAGACACATACAGATTGAAAGTGAGGGGATGGAAAAAGATACTCCATGAAAATGGAAATCAAAAGAAAGCTGGAGTAGTAATACTCATATCAGATAAAATAGACTTTAAAATAAAGAATGTTACGAGAGACAAGGAAGGACGATACATAATGATCAAGGGATCAATCCAAGAAGAAGATATTATAATTATAAATATATATGCACCCACCATAGGAGCACCTCAATACATAAGACAAGTGTTAACAGCTATAAAAGAGGAAATCAACAGTAACACAATAATAATGGGGGATTTTAACACCTCACTTACACCAATGGACAGATCATCTGGACAGAAAATGAATAAGGAAACACAAGCTTTAAATGACACAATAGACCAGATAGATTTCATTGATATTTATAGGACATTCCATCTGAAAAGAGCAGAATAACTTTCTTCTCAACTGCACTTGGAACATTTTCCAGGACAGATCACATGTTGGGTCACAAATCAAGTCCTGGTAAATTTAAGAAAATTGAAATCATATCAAGCATCTTTTCCGACCACAATGTTATGAGATTAGAAATCAATTACAGGGAAAAAAACGTAAAAAACACATGGAGGCTAAACAATACTTTACTAAATACCCAGGAGATCACTGAAGAAATCAAAGAGGAAATCAAAAAATTCCTAGAGACAAATGACAATGAAAACACAACAATCCAAAACCTATGGGATTCAGCAAAAGCAGTTCTAAGAGGGAAGTTTATAGCAATACAATCCTACCTCAAGAAACGAGAAAAATCTCAAATAAACAATCTAACCTTACACCTAAGGGACCTAGAGAAAGAAGAAGAAACAAAACCCAAAGTTAGTAGAAGAAATCATAAAGATCAGAGCAGAAATAAATGAAAAAGAAAACAATAGCAAAGATCAATAAAACCAGAAGCTGGTTCTTTGAGAAGATAAACAAAATTGATAAACCTTTAGCCAGACTCATCAGGAAAAAGAGGGAGAGTACTCAAATCAATAAAATTAGAAATGAAAAAGAAGTTACAACAGACACCGCAGAAATACAAAGCATCATAAGAGCCTACTACAAGCAACCATATGCCAATAAAATGGACAACCTGGAAGAAATGGACAAATTCTTAGAAAAGCACAACCTTCTGAGACTGAACCAGGAAGAAATAGAAGATATAAACAGACCACTCACAAGCACTGAAATTGAGACTGTGATTAAAAGTCTTCCAACAAACAAAAGTCCAGGACCAGATGGCTTCACAGGTGAATTCTATCAAACATCTAGAGAAGAGCTAACACACATCCTTCTCAAACTCTTCCAAAAAATTGCAGAGGAAGGAACACTCCCAAACTCATTCTATGAGACCACCATCACCTTGATACCAAAACCAAAGACACTACAAAAAAAGAAAATTATAGACCAAAACCACTGATGAATATAGATGCAAATATCCTCAACAAAATACTAGCAAAAAGAATCCAACAAAACATTAAAAGGATCATACACCATGATCCACTGGGATTTATCCCAGGGATACAAGGATTCTTCAATATACACAAATCAATGAATGTGATACACCATATTAACAAATTGAAGGAGAAAAACAATAAGATCATCTCAACAGATGCAGAAAAAGCTTCTGACAAAATTCAACACCGATTTATGATAAAAATTCTCCAGAACGTGGGCATAGAGGGAACCTATCTCAACATAATAAAGGCCATGTATGACAAACCCACAGCAAACATCATTCTCATGGTGAAAAACTTAAAGCATTTCCTCTAAGCTCAGGAACAAGACAAGGATATCCACTCTCACCACTCTTATCTAACATAGCTTTGGAAGTTCTAGCCACAGCAATCAGAGAAGAAAAAGAAATAAAAGGAATACAAATTGGAAAAGACAAAGTAAAACTGTCACTGTTTGCAGATGACATGATACTATACATAGAGAATCTTAAAGATGCCATCAGAAAACTACTAGAGCTAATCGTTGAATTTGGTAAAATTGCAGGATACAAAATTAATGCACAGAAATCTCTTGCATTCCTATACACTAACAATAAAAGATCAGAAAGAGAAATTAAGGAAACAATCCCATTCAACATTGCAATAAAAAGAATAAAATACCTAGGACTAAACATACCTACAGAGATAAAAGACCTGTACTCAGAAAACTATAAGACAAAAGATGACACCAACAGATGGAGACATATACCATGTTCTTGGATTGGAAGAATCAACATTGTGAAAATGACTAAACTACTCAAAGCAATCTACAGATTCAATACAATCCCTATCAAATTACCAATGTCATTCTTTACGGAACTAGAACAAATCATCTTAAAATTTGTATGGAGACAAAAAAGACCCCGAGTAGCCAAAGCAATCTTGAGGGGAAAAAAAGGAACTGGAGGAATCAGACTCCCTGACCTCAGACTATAGTACAAAGCTACAGTAATCAAGACAATATGGTACTGGCACAAAAACAGAAATACAGATCAATGGAACAGGATAGAAAGCCCAGAGATAAAGCCACGCACCTGTGGTCAACTAATCTATGACAAAGGAGGCAAGGACATACGATGGAGAAAATACAGTCTCTTCAATAAGTGGTGCTGGGAAAACTGGACAGCTACATGTAAAAGAAGGAAATTAGAACACTCCCTAACACCATACACAAAAGTAAACTCAAAATGGATTAAAGACCTAAATGTAAGACCACACAGTATAAAGCTCTTAGAGGAAAACATAGGAAGAACACTCTTTGACATAAATCACAGCTAGATCTTTCTTGACCCACCTCCTAGAGTAATGAAAATAAAAACAAAAATAAACAAATGGGGGCTTCCCTGGTGACGCAGTGGTTGAGAATCTGCCTGCCAATGCAGGGGACACGGGTTCGAGCCCTGGTCTGGGAGGATCTCACATGCCGTGGAGCAACTAAGCCCATGAGCCACAACTACTGAGCCTGCGCATCTGGAGCCTGTGCTCCGCAACAAGAGAGGCCGCGACAGTGAGAGGCCCGCGCACTGCGATGAAGAGTAGTCCCCGCTTGCCACAACTAGAGAAAGCCCTCACACAGAAACGAAGACCCAACACAGCCAAAAATAAATTAATTAATTAATTAATTTTAAAAAATAAATAAATAAACAAATGGGACCTAATGAATCTTCAAAGCTTTTGCACAGCAAAGGAAACTAGAAACAAGATGAAAAGATAACCCTCAGGATGGGAGAAAATATTTGCAAATGAATCAACGGACAAAGGATTAATCTCCAAAATATATAAACAGCTCATGCAGCTCAATATTAAAAAAAACAAACAACACAATCCAAAAGTGGGCAGAAGACCTAAATAGACATCTCTCCAAAGAAGACATATAGATGACCAAGAAGCACATGAAAAGCTTCTCAACATCACTAATTATCAGAGAAATGCAAATCAAAACTACAATGAGGTATCACGTCACACCAGTTGGAATGGGCATCAACAGAAAATCTACAAACAACAAATGCTGATGAGGGTGTGGAGAAAAGGGAACCCTCTTGCACTGTTGGTGGGAATGTAAATGGATACAGCCACTATGGAGAACAGTATGGAGGTTCCTTAAAATAACTAAAAATAGAATTACCATATGACGCGGCAATCCCACTACTGGGCATACACTCAGAGAAAACCATAATCCAAAAAGACACATGCATCCCAATGTTCATTGCAGCACTATTTACAATAGCCAGGTCATGGAAGCAACCTAAATGCCCATCGACAGATGAATGGATAAAAAAGAAGTGGTACATATATACAATGGAATATTACTCAGCCATAATAAGGAACAAAATTGGGTCATTTGTAGAGACATGGATGGATCTAGAGACAGTCATACAGAGTAAAGTAAGTCAGAAAGAGAAAAACAAATATTGTATATTAATGCATACATGTGGATTCTAGAAAAATGGTACAGGTGAACCAGTTTTCAGGGCAGAAATAGAGACACAGATGTAGAGAACAAACGTAGGGACACCAATGTGGGAAAGCGGAGGGCGGGTGGTGGTGGTGTGATGATTTGGGAGATTGGGATTGACATGTATACACTAATATGTATAAAATAACTAATAAGAACCTGCTGTATAAAAAATAAATACCTAAAATTAAATTTTAAAAAAAAAGAAAAAGAAAATAGGCCATGTCCAGGCAACATTCTATAATGGATGCTGTTTACTTGGTCTGCCCAGTCTTTTGAACTAGGGTCTTGAATACAAATGTTGGTTGAGTTCATGTTGGTCAGATATTTTGTAGCAGTATTTGATAGGCTTATTTTAGCATGAAACTTAAAAAATATATCAAAAAGTTTCAAGCTGAGAATTACTGAAATCATACCTAGAAACAAATTATGAACAATTCATTAAATAGTAAATTTAAATCTAAGTATAGATGCAAGTTATGGCTGAAGATAATATATCCATATATCCACTAAATGGTTCCTAGTTTCATTTAATGAATCTATTCCTGAAACCTTGAGTCCTCTGGGCTCTGTGAAATTTTTATATACTATCATTTTTCTTTTGCCATTATTGTGATTGTATGCTATCTGCTGATCTACACTGACATCCCTAAAAGTTCCTGTTAGGCTGACCACCTGCATGTGTCTAGGCTATGTTAACTAAAGTACATCCTCAATCTCTGAGGTGGCAACTTTTTATTATTTGCCCTTTAAAGTTCAGTTTTATGAATTGTATCCCTGCTGCTCTGGATACTTCTCTCCTGTTCATTAATGCAGAGAACCACGCAAATGATGTAGATCTGTCAACTGCAACACGCCTTCTTCCCCGTGTTGCTATGAAACACATATCCTCAGACCATTTGATTTTGGTTTTCAATTTCTATCTTTTTTTACTGTGCAATAGTTCAAACTTACAGAAAATATGCAAGAACTGTACAAAGGAATTCCCAAATTACTTTATCCAAATTACCAAACTGTTAACATTTTACCACTTTCTCTCTCCCTCCTCTCTCTCTGTATATATACATATTTTTCATTCATTCATTCATTCTTTAGATTTATTCACTCTCCTGTCTGTGAACATTTTGAATATTTTCTCTTTTTCTTGGCTATTACATAATACTGCAATGACCATGATTTTTACGTCTCCTTTTATACATGAACGAGGGTTTCTCTAGGGCAGTAGTTCTCAAATTATAGTCCACAGACCTCTGGGGGTCCCCAAGAGTTCGTGAGGTCAAAATCTTTTTCATAATAACACTAAGATATGATTTGTCTTTGTCACAGTGTTGACATCTGTACTGAAGGTACAAAAGCAATGGCAGGTAACACTGTTGTGCCTTCATCGAGGCAGTGATGACAAAGAGTACTAGCTGTCATTGTATTCCTCATACCATGCAATGTGGAGTTTTTTAATGCTAGTTTCTCTTTTAAATGTCTTGATGAAACTTTTATTTTATAAATTCATTAATTTCATTTCTCAGTTATTATTAACCTTATTTATTAATTTACTAGATCTCACCCCTTCAGTACATATCGTTTTAATATTCTGTGTGATGAAATGGGAAGAAGTATGAAGCATCTCTGCTGCAAACGAAGTAGGATGTTTACCTCAAGAAAAATCACTTATGTGATTGTTTGATATGAGGAACTGAACCCAGCACTCTTTTCATAGAACACTGTTTCACTTGAAAGAATGACTAATTCAGACTCAGATATTTGGTCAACTTGAATATTTGAGCAAATTGAGTTTGTGACTTTGAGGAAAAGAACTGACAGTATTTGTTGCCCATACTAAAAGGTGAGATTTCAAATGAAATTTAAAATTTGAGAGAACTTGTATCTGTCATCATGACATTGACAGTTTCCCAATATCTAAAGACTTTTATGATAAGATCTGTGATGATATTGATGACTGTAATCTTATTGTATAATAAATGCATTAATATTTGGAATATTTATATAACTCAATGAACCAATATTTTCCAAATGACTAATACATGATGTGACAAAATTATGTATGAGAGGCCCTGAAAGTGTAAGATAGGCCAATGCATTGTAACGCAATAAAGTGCAAAATGTTTACTAATATGGTTTCAAACTTCACATTGCAACTAACCTTTAGGAAGTTAATGCATGTTGAGTTTTGATGTGATATCAAAAAGAACATCCACAATTGTCCCAAACAGCTATTAAAATAATACTTTCTTCTCCAGCTCTATATCTGTGGGAAGCTAGATTTTTTTCATATGCAACAACAAAACGTTGCAGCAGATTGAGTGCAGAAGGAGACCTGAGAATCCAGTTATCTTCTATTAAGCCATATCTGAAAGAGATGTGTAAGTTAAAAATAATGTCATTCTTATTCTTGTATGTGTGTGTTCTGGAAAATACAGTTACTTTAAAATGTTATTTATGTTAACATGTAATAGGTTTGTTATTCTTGTTTCTAAATAAATTAATAAATGTCTTTTGAATTTCTCAGCTTTAAATTCTAATAGATATGACTCACATAAGCAAGAGCTGTTTGGGGTTCTCAATAATTTTTAAGAGTGTAAGAGGCTTCTGAGACTGGAGACTTTGTAGATTGCTTCTCTAGACTATTAATCTGAAAATGAATTTGTGAAGCTGTAGCTTTGCATATCTTCAACATTGCTAGATAATGTCAAATTGCTCCCCCATCCAATCTTGAATTATAGGTCTACATATGCTAGTTGAGAGATGATAGCTTAATTGAATTATCATAATGTGTCCTTGGCATAAGCTAATTAGTTATTAAGCAGAAATTGTTTAGGTATACTTCAGAAACTATTTAAGACAGCATTAAAACAATTTGGTCCCACTAAATGCCATCCATTTTTATTATTAAATAAAAGAAAAATTCAAATAGGACCAAATCTTTTTGAATAAGTATACAGGTTAAATGTACCTGAAGATGTTAGATTTTATTACAATATTTTATCAATAATTAAGTCAAACAGGTATCCTAGACAACCAATAAATTGAAAATAGTATATATTTCTCCTGTGTAACTACAATATGTAATTATTCAGGGAGCCTGTGCACTGATTAAAAGAGGTGCAATGAGTAAATGCATGTGGTCCATTACCATGTAAAATAGGTTTGGGATTAATTCTACAACTGTTTGATATTTAAAATGAGTGTGTAATTCAGTATATTAAAGAGTTTTTATATATATACAATAGGAAACTATTTAAGATTTCTTAACATTAAAATATAATGCAAGAAGGAGGTAGAAAGAAATTATATTAATTCTCCCAGAGCAAGACATTATAATAAGCTGAATAATACAAATTTTAATTTTGAATTTTTGGGTTAAGAAGAATGAAAGCCCTTGGGACTAGATGAAATAAGATAAGATTACAAACCCAACAGGGAACTTTTTGGAGATCTTTACAGACATCATATCACCAACAACTCATGGAAGAAATGGCCTTTCAATCATATCTTCTGAAGTCATAGAGAATTTCATCATGTCTCATGTATAATGAAATGTTAATGTGATTTTTCTTGACTGATATAATTTTAAGTGAGTGATTCATTTTCAACACCAATTCTCATTCATTATAGACTGATTTGGTTTTGTGCTTATAATTAGAGCTTGTTTTCAAAATGGCAACAGAATCCATAGGAGTAATGAACCTTCTCATTTACAGGAGGAGTTTTCTTTAGAGAGTGATATTCACTGGACTCTATTCATTGAACTAAACTTTAAACGTATATAGAAAAGGGTTTAGTAGACAATCCTTAACTCATCAGAATTTTTGCCCTTAGTCTTCCCGACTCTAACTTCCCTTCAGATTCAGAAATGACATGAAAATATTGTAAGTATTGTTCTTTATGAAAATTATATTCATTAAGGTATTTATAGTAGTGAGAACATATTCTCACCATATATATATGTATATATACATTTCATATATATATATATGAAATTCACCTCAATAAACTGCCTAAATTTGTGGCGAAGATATGTCTTAGCTAGAAATGTTCACCATAAGTTGGGGCCTAAGATTGCACCCAGAGAAAAGTTACCTGCCCACACAGACCTCCCGAAGTGCAGTGCAGACAGATGAGAAGGGTGTCTCCACATACACCAGTGCGGGAGTGACTCCATCCCACCGCTTTTCTACAAGGTGGACCCAAAAGGAGTTCAGGCTTGAAGCTATGACTTCAGAAATCATATACACAACAGAGGGAATAAAACATTCAGGAAGCCACCCAATGTGGGTAGCTTCACAGCTCCCCTCCCATGGGATTTTTGTGTGTGTGTGTGGTACGCGGGCCTCTCACTGCTGTGGCCTCTCCCGTTGCGGAGCACAGGCTCCGGATGCACAGGCTCAGCGGCCACGGCTCACGGGCCCAGCCACTCCGCGGCATGTGGGATCTTCCCGGACTGGGACATGAACCCGGGTGCCCTGCATCAGCAGGCGGACTCTCAACCACTGCGCCACCAGGGAAGCCCCCATGAGATTCTTGAAGGGACATCTACTAGCAAGTCAGCCTACAAGCCTAGGAAAGCTGCTCAGGCCGTCACGTGTGATTCCAGACATATAGCAACAAGGCTGAGTAAGCCAAGAGCTGGAAAAGAGGATGAAAGACTTCTCCTACCCCCCCTCATCTCCTTTTTTATTCTCTGGGTATACAGAGGTAAGAGAAGGCTAACCAAACTATTTTTTAAATGCCATTGCTCTTGTTCTAATTTGTGTCTTAAAATAATCTTGAAGAAATACTGTCCATCAGGGAGAAAATGATAAAGGACCTGGAATGCTTCCTGCGGCATCTTGTTATTCAGGGTTCAGTTTCCACGTCGTCTTTTGGGGCCTTCCTTGACCACCCAATCCACTGTCTGTCACATCATCTGATTTTAGTTCTCTGCAGAGAAGTTATCATCATTTGATACTGTTTCTGTTTATTTGTTAGATGGTAAGATTAGTGCGGATGTTATGAATGCAGATCCTGAGTTAGGTTGCCTGAGTTGGGATCCTGGTCCTCCAACTTAATATCTGTAAGGCTCTCTGCCTCAGTTTCCCCCTCTGAAAAGTAGGATAATAATTTCACCCACATCACAGGATTTGGGGAGGATTGTACTGGTTAAAAAGAGTAAAGTCCTAGATTCAGGAAGGTACAGAGTGAACACCATTAATGTGAAATTTCATTCTTTGTTTGCTTGGTGTCTGTCCCCTGTCACTTGTCTGCCTTGGTGACCCAGTACCTAGACTGATGCCTGGAGCACACATGAGATTTTCAATAAATATGTTATTAATTAATGAGTCTCAGGGTTTTGAGATTTAAATCTAATGCAATAAACTTTAAGATGGTCTGGATTGATGAAATTGCAAACTCAATAGCTCAGAGTAAACATTGAGTATATGGTAGCCCAGAATGTTGACTCTACTCTCCCTTGCTTTAGTTACTGAGAAATTATCCTAGTGGTTTTCTGCGTCATATGCTCTGCATACCTGATAACGTCATTTCCTGTCGTTATGAGAGATTGAGTCAAATCCATGCCGTATCATTTGAACCACCTCAGAATCTACAATGGAGTCTTTCTGTGTTTTTTTCTCCCTCACACTTTCTCTTGAAGTTACTTCTCTGTGCACCATGAATATTTATTTCCATCATGACTATTTATTTCCACTAGTTCTAATTATCAGGCTTACACTTAAAATGCCCCAGGATTATTATAAAGTGTGTGATTGTATGTTTCACCCAGAGCAGCTATCAATATACCCCGAGCTGCCTTCAAATCTAAGTTGCCCTTTTCTCAGTCAGTTGGACCAGGCAGGTTATTAATAATTCCAAATTGAATCAGGATCTCAAATGGAATAAAAATTGGTGTTGAAAATAGATCCATCTTCTCAAATGACCAGACTCAAGATAATCACATTACCATTCCCTCTCCATATTCGAGCAGTGCTATGAAATCCCTTAAGTCACTGGTAGACTTGAATGAAGGGCCACCTCTCGTTCAGATAAGAGATTATTGCAGAGATTTATTGTATAGGTGTGTTCAAGAGGATCTCAGAAGGCACAGGAATGTGGGGCAGTCAGCAGCCTCAAGGAAGCTCTAGGTGTTTCCACTGATAGCGGAGAAAGTGGCAGAAAATTGTGGGGAACAACACAGACCAGAAAATCCTTGAAAGGAAACAGAACTAAGATAGGAGAAGCCTGGGTCTTATTAGGAAAAGAAGAAGTCAGCTGGGAAATAATTGCGTCAGTGAAACTTCATAACCTAAAATGAGCTTACAATGTCATTACCACTCCATGAGGACCAGGAAAGACTTCTAACAGCAGCTGTCGACATCTCCTACATTCTTTGCTAAATGGTATGCTTTTCGGGGCCCTTTCTTAATCAACTTGTGATTTGTTTAACAGACACTTATTGAAACCCACTATGGACCAGGCACTATCCTAATCCTTGGGATACAGTGGTGAGCACAAATAGACACAACCCTGCCCAAACAGGGCTCATGGTCTGTTTGGGGAAAACTGAGACTACATCTGTCAAACAACCACTCAATCGCACGTAAAACTGAAGCCGTGATAGTGCTATGAAAAAGACGGAAATAGTATTCTGAGAGCACACAGTAGGGACTGGGCAGATCAGGGAAGGCTTCCCTGGGGAAGAAAAACTTCAGCTGAAAACTGAAAGAACAATAGACGTTAAGTGAGTGAAAATGGGGACAGGGAGCAGGTGGTCTTATAGGCTGAAGGAAGAGTATATGCAAATGCCCTGTGGCAGGGGAGCTCACATGGAGTACAAGGGGCTGAAAGAAGGCCAGGTTCACTGAAGATGGGAGAGGAACTGAGTGTGGTGCATGTGATGAAGCAAGAGAGATGTGCAGGGGCCAGACTGTTCAGGGTTCTGTCAGTCTTGTTAAGGAGTTTTTGCTTTATTCTAAGAGCAATGGGAAGTCTTTGAAGAGTGATATTACACCTCCACCACGTGATTCCATCATCATCCCAGCTGCCACCTTGCACATTTAATGAAATATAATATTGGACTAAATCTGGTGAATGAGTATGAAAGCAACTAGTGGTATTTGAACAAGTTGAAATTGGAAATCCCCAATCAAGATTCCTGTAGGCAATGGGAATGAACCTGAAGATCAAGGCAAAATTCCATGGATCAAAACCACTTGGATGTTATCCTTGGATAAAATCCATGGAGTTTCCACAATCACACTTCCTAGGCTTCACTTCTCCCAACCATTTAGCCATTTAAGAATTTTCTTATGTTCCAGCCCTTTGAATGTCCATCACAATTGCAGGAGTAAAATGAATGGTAATAAGAAATTGATTTAAGGTCTGCCCTAGGGTAAAATAATGATTCTTTGACATTTGTAGCATTTTATTATAAGTGTGGTGGAAATGATTATTATCTTTAATGGTTAACTGAGTAATTGATTATTGATAAATGAGTATTCTATTCAAGCCAGGATCCATCTTACATCACCTGAAAAAGGATGATGTTCCTACTCTTTTAATGACCATTAAGTGGTAAATAAGGAAGTGGAAATGTTTCATAACTTACATATTAAGTATCTTTGGTCATTTAACCACCTCTACAATGAGAGCAATAAGGCAGCTGGAGGTAGGTAGCTGACTTAAGGAAAGATCAATGACTGTTTTTCAGAGTATTATTGAAAGTGCATTATAGATTGTCTTGCTTTTAACATTATTACTTCATTGAATAACGATATATGAGTAGGCTATGGGGAAAAATTAGAATACAGCTATGCAAGGCTATCTGTGTGACATAACGAGAATTACATAGTAAAACGGCCTCCAGAGAAAATTTCAATCCACCCCCCCCCCACCCAGTACAAATGGGGTTGGTCGTTGGAAAAAGAGCAAAATGGATAAAGATTGTCTTTGTGCTCCATCTACCTCCTTTTTGTGTGCCCCTGTTTACCTTCCCATGTCGCTTCACAGTTACCAACCTGAACCCCTATGTTGCCATCTTACACCAAAATTCACCGCTGAAAACAACTGCCACATCTCACTGAGGCTTATAATTCACATGATAATAATAATAATAATCCCTTCTGCAATCACAATCCTCTTTCACAACTCCCGTGCCTTCAGTGTTTTGATCTAAGTCAAGCCTTCAGAAGAAACCAACGTAATTTAACCAATTTATACTACTTTCCATTTAACCTGATTTGTAGAAGCTTTGTTTAATAAAAAATGTCAGTTACATATTTAATATTTCTGATGAGAGGAATTTCAGGTGGTTCAACAAAGTGATATGAAGTTTCATGGGACTGTGTATTAGGACAGATGGAGGGAAAATGGGTGGACTATGTATTGTTGAAAGTGGCTATCAGAGGTGGGATTAAATGCTGACCTTGAAGTCCAGCAGACCTAGGTTCAAATCCTGGCTCCCTCCCTTAATGGCTGGACTATCTCAAAGCCTCAGATTCATCTGTAAAATGGGTATTACAGTCTCATGAGATCAGACTGAGAATTAGATAAGGCAATATGTGTATGTTGCTTAGTACAACCTATGGTATTGGTGGTAAAATATATATATATATATATCATTAGCATTTGTACATGGGCAACTGGGCTACCAAAGCCTTCTAAATAAGGACCACTGTGGACAACCGATAATCATCTGGTTTTTCCTGATAATCCCAAGGAAGAACTGAGTGGGCTAACCAAGAGCTTAATAAGGAAGGAAAGGCCTGCCTAGAGTTGGAACATTTGGAACAACAACTCCTGACTCAGAGTCTAACCTGAAGCTTCTCTTGAGAACTATGAACTATTTAAAGGCACTCTCTTTCTCTTAGAGTAGTATCCATTGTATTTCTACCTATCATGCCTTCTGATACTTCAAAAGATCTGTAGTATTTCCTAACTATTTACCTCGGCCCTAGCAAGTAAAAAATGTTACCACCTCCTGTCCTTCCTTTAATCCTAAACACAGGAACAGTAGCTTTGGTCTTTTCTTCACCCCAGGTCCTTTTTCCTTCAATCACTCTTGAAGGCCATGATAGATAATAAGATAGTTTAATTGGAGTTGGAAAATATCGATTTAGTACATCTTCTCTAAGACAATTTCTGTAAGAAAAAACATGTATAATTTAATGTTCCAAATATACTATCTTTTTTCAAAGTGAGAGGAGGCAGAATCTAGCCATAAATTCATTACTTCTAACCCTTGACCCCAAAGCTTCAAGCCATCCATATATCATACAGTGGAGAGCCAAAGTTCAGAGTCCCTTTAAATCATACATAGCAGTTACTCTTCTAATAGTCTATTGAAAAGAGCCACCAATCTATTTTAAATGAAAGAAAAAGAAGTGCATATTTACCACAGCCCCACTGCCATGCGGTCTCTGTATGGAAGCTGGAACAAGCATGGAGAGAGGGAGTGAGGGAAAGCTGGAGTGGTAAGAAGGTTGGCAGTTGTGGGGAGAGTGGACAAGGGCATTGCATTAGGGAATTGGATAATACCGTATTTCCCCCTAGTATTTACCCAAGGCAGCAGTATTCAAATTGTGTCCTCTCTAGCTCACAGATGATGTAGAGATGTCCAACAAAAGGCCCAGGGGAAGGCTAAACAGGTACATGTAGGGCATATCCTACAACCAGAACAGCTACGCTTTTATCACCTGGCATCCATATATAAGATCATACTAGGAAAAGAGAAGAGTTCTATTTCTAAAAAATATTTGAGACTCAATGATAAAAGATTCTGGAGGATTATTTGTTTGCCTCAGTAGCCAGAAGATTAATAGAGAAAAACTATATGTGATGATCTTTGAAATATCTTTAAAAATTGCCATACTTTGGCTATCAAACTTGAGATGATAAAAATTATATAAGAATAGCTAATAATTATCAAGTGCTTATCATGTCCCCAGAACTATGCTAAGGGCTTCACATTGATAAGTCTCATAACAACACAGAGAGGCAGTACATTATGATCCCCACTGCACAAATAGGAAAATCTAGGCCCAGAGAAGCTAAGCTGCATCCAAGGACACACCCAAAAGGAATTAACAGTGTAGGATAACTGTTGAAACAACTTTAAAATCTCAGTGGCTTAACACAGAGGTTTAGGTCATATTCAAACATCAATTCAATAAGGATATAAGTTAGATGGCCTACCACTGGGGGATTCAGGGACCCAGACTTCTTCAATCCTGTGACACATTCCCTAGGGCCCCAGGGAATGTGTCTGCATCTGGTCACCAGACACACAGCAGAGAGTAGAGTATTGCATGGGAGGTTTTTAAGGGCCAGATCCAGATGTGAGATGCACAATTTCTGCCTACTTTCCTTTGGCCAGAACTCATCACAAGGGTGTGCCCAGCTCTAAGGGAAGTTGGGAAATGTAGTCTGGCTACATGCCAGGAAGAAAGGGAAATTGGTTCTTGTCAGTCTCTACCACAATGCCAGGGCCAAGATTCAAATTCAGGAGCCTTGAATCTTCCAGAGCCCATCACAGTATGGAATTAGCTTGTCTCCAGCCATAAAATAAGCATTATGAATTGTGATCTCTAGGGTCATCATTTCAGATTCTGGATAATCCTTAAGAACACTGCACAGTTTATTCTTTCATTTATTCATTCAACATTTATTGAATACTCACTAAATACCAGGCAGATATTCATTCATTCATTTATTCAAAATTTATTGAGCACTGACTGTGTGCCAGGCCATAGTTGGGGCAGTAGCAAAAAATAAGACAGAAACAATCTCTGCCACCATAGAACTCACATCTAAAGGACTTGAACTATATTTTTCACATAAGGCACTTTATTATTTTCTACCAAATCATGTACCACTGTGTGCTCTATGCACTTTCAGCCTCTGTTATTTAGCTTGAATACGTATGGGTATGAAGGAAAACACACATTTTTCTGTGTGGGAATACATGTGGAAATTCCCTTGAAAGGCAGAGATCTTACTGTGTTTGTCTATGTACTTTGGTACCTAACACAGTATCTGGCATATGAATAAACACTGGTGTCATGGAATAAAGCACCTGACCAGGAATCATGTGATTTAGGTTTTGTTCTTGTTCTGCCACTCACTTCATGTATAAGTTCAAAGGGACACTTTGAATCAACACAGTTTCCTGGATCTCTTCCATCTCTGAAACAGAAGCTTAACATTTTGAGACATTCAGTCTAGTGGAAACTCCATGAGACTGGGGATCAGCAGATGTGGGGTGTAGCTCTGGTTCTCCAGTTCCATGAATACATTGCCCCAAATCTCTGGTCCTCAGTTTATTCACTGGTAAACAAACAATTTTGAGCATTAAGAGCATCCCTTCAAATTCTAATATGCTGTTAATATGTATAATACTGATGTTAGGTACCAAAAGATCAGATTCCTGCTTCAACTTAATTTCCTATAGCTTAATCCTGAACAAGAACACCTAAAGATCTAAAAAAGGCAGAACTCCTTCCATGTGTAGCAGGAGTAATTTTCTCTCCCTAACTGATCATTTTAAGCATCTCTTTTTCCCTCAAGTTCACAACCATCCTGGTTTCAACTATTTGGCTTGGTATTGAGTAACTCCCTATTTCAGCCCAGTTTACTCTGCTAATTCATTACTTATTATTGCATTACCCTGGACTCTCAGCTTTCCTGCCCCAGGATAGAAGGTATGTCAGAGCAAGGTGATTGTAACAGCCTAAACAATGAGGCTGTCTCTCTTAATATTCCCATTGATCATTACATCATATTTATTTAAGGTTTTAATCAAAATGGGGAAAAAAACACATCATCTTCATTATAAAGGAAACATTTTTCCTAATGCTCTGGAAATCAAGAGATTATGGACAACTAAAACTCATAGGGACTTTCCTGGTGGTGCAGTGGATAAGACTCCACGCTCCCAATGCAGGGGACCTGGGTTCAATCCCTGGTCAGGGAACTAGATCCAACATGCTGCAACTAAGAGTTCACGTGCCACAACTAAGGAGCCCACATGCTGCAACTAAGACCTGGCACAACCAAATAAATAAATAAATATTTTTTAAAAAACCTCATAAAATGTTTAGCTTTATACCAAAAGTTAACATGACCTATTTATTGCTAACGAGACCAGCGCTATTTGTAATATTGGTTGGAGAGTTAAGGAGAGAATATCTGCATTGCATACGAGGGCCCTGAAAGAAATGTTTTAAATGACACAAGATATAACTATGGTTATTTTGCCGATACACAGGAGATGTAAACATTTGTCTGAAAGTGTCCACAATTGTAAACATAAATATAAATCACAAAACTAGGGTTCAATTCTTTCCAAGAGGCATTAGGTAGAGAGAATTCCCTTGTAAAATAGAATCGACCATAAGTCAGAATCAGATTGCTCACGGATGCTGTCCATAGGCATTGCTGGAACATGGATTTTGATTTGGGCAGAGACAGGGGAGCTAGAAGCACTCTATAGTAAAGAATGAAGAATTAAAAGTCTCAAAGCCAAAGGTTTGTGATGCCTTCATTCATTATTTAAAAACAATCTCTTTAAAATGAAAGACTGCAATTCAAACATTATTTGGTCCCAGACTAATATTCTCCAGGTTCACTTTAGTGGCTGCCTGTGAGCCTGAATGATGCTATTACTCTCTGCCCTGCAGTTCCGTGCTGGCTCTGAGGCCCTGAGGGGAATGGAAAAGTCAACAGCAGTAAGCCCATCCCACATGCATCATTTTTTCTCTAAGTATATAAATCATGCAGAAACCAGTCTCTGATCTTGTTGTGCCTTCAAAGCCACACTCAACAGAGCCTTACTCTATGAATCCTGATAGGAAGACTTGGATAACTAGTTTCTAAATCAGTAATTTCCAAAGTGTGAGAACAAAAAGTGATCAGCCAGGGTGTGGGAAAAAACATTAAAACTTCATCTTCTCTAAGAAAATAAAAGAAATTAGGCTTTACTAGTACTTGATATCTGGATGGTGATTAGTACATGTATATAATACATTAAAAATGATTACATGCCTTGGAGAAATATCAGTCAGGGTCTCAGCAGGAAATAGAAGTTATCTTCAAATAAACTGCAAAGAGTTTAAGAGAAGGACAATTGACACCAGTTTGGGGCACTAAGATTTAGTTACAGCAACAAAAGAGGACACATTCTGGACAAGTAACTGCAGGGAGGGGTAAAAGGAGGGAAGAGATACCAGAACCAAAGGGAGAGGTATGGAGGGGGCCAGGTGACAGGAGCTGAGGACTTCAGGAGAGGAAGCAGGCTAACCCACAGCCATTGAGCAGGGTGTGAGCCAGGGAAATAGTACCCTGGCCTCATTGGCTCTTGTCCTCCAGGTTTCCTGCTAAACCCACTTGAAGTCAGAGGACAAAAGAGCCCATTGATGTGGTCCATATGGGTTAGTCTCCCCATGTGGCCTGGAGGGGTACACAGAAGCTATCCATAGAGGATGTGCCCCCAATTATTTTTACTATTAGGTTTACTCCCTTGTATAATCAAAAGTGTTAGGATACCACTAAACTAGATAATTTCACTAGATATTAAGATTATGCTAGAAAAAAATCTAAGTTCTGAAGGCGTAGGCTGCCTGGATCTAGGCTTAGTGGCCGCTAAGTAATTCAGAAAATCTGTTCTGCATAAGAGATGGGAAAGTACAGCACTGGGGGGCATGTGTTTGCCATCTCTACTTCGGGTTATAAGGCCAATATTTACTTCACTGGATTTTTTCATTCATTCACTCTTTTGTTGATTTATTTATTCATTGTCAGGCATTTTACAGGTGCTCAGAGTACAAAGATGAATCAGACATGATCCTTGACCTCAAGATTCTGTAAGTTTGTAGAAGGAGACAGAGATATTAATAATATGTAGACTAGTGTTGTAATCATGCCAAGAAATCAGAGCAGGTTACAATGAGTTTACAAAGAAAAAAATGGTCAGTTCTACTGGAAGTTGGGAGAAGGTCGAGAATTGTTTCATATAGCCAATTCGTTTGGTAAAACTGAAGGAGAAAATAAATAAAATATTCCAGGCCAAGGAAACATTATGGGCAACATGACTGGGTGAATTTGAGGAAGTAGAAATACCTCAGCACAGCTGAGACTCAGAGTACAAAGAGGAGAAAGCACACAGTGAAACTGAAAATGTAGCCAGGCAAAGACTGCAGAAAGCCTTGTTTGCCCGTCTGACAAGTGGAAACTTTTATCTGAACTGTGTTTTACTGAGCTCTATTCTGGGCAACTCTGCCTCAATACACTTGGAGCAGGTACCTCAGCTGGAAAATAAAAACTATTGGTCATATACCATCACATAGAATCAACTGAAAAAGTCATTCTGAACACCAGTATTAATAGCTACTTTCATTTTATAGTGAAGAACCAACATCAAACAACAATTTGTCCTAAGATTAGTTTTAGATGCTGTGAACACTCTGTTTTTTAAGGATTTTTAGGTTACTTCAGGTAAACTGTGTGGTTAAAATAACCTTGCTTGGTCATTAGAATTAAAATTTATATCAAGTAGCCATGCCAATGGTTATCAAATAGAGTCTAATTAAGACATGGTATCAAAGATCTTCTTCAATCTTCTATGTTTTCCTAGCTATTAAAATGCACTCCCATTAAAAGCTCTCAGTCCCAACACAAAAGGAGCAGAGCCTGGATATTTTTCATAGAAGTCAGATATTTTCACAGGATTACAGTCCTGATGGTCCAACCATTTCCCAGTTAGTTGAGGTAGGAGCACTGGCTTTGGCATGTTTTATTTCTGAAAACAGAGGAGGCTAATTAATATAATTTGCTCTCTCTATGTTGATAAGTACTAGCACCAATAAGTCAGATTTTCATCCTGCCCCAATCACAAAATACCTGTTAACTGTATAATGCAGTTTAGACAGTGCATTGGCTATTTGACAACTCAAATGCACAAAGAAATTCAATAAAAGATAGTTTACAAGGAACAATGGAGTAAAGAATAAATTCTGAAAGCACTGAAAGTCAAAGCTGACCTCTTAAAGGAGTGCATCAAATGAATGAACAATAAATTTTCCATAAGGCAAACCCAAGCATATTTTATAATGCAAGAATTGTCTCCCCTGAGTACTCAACGAGGCACCTAATGGGCCCAATTCTTATTCAATATAACTCTCACAGACTAGATCTGCTCTTTCCCCAACACATCCACTGGTGCTCATATTTCATTAGGTTATTCTTGATCAATATTCCTGTTATGATTGGCTAAAGGTGCCACCAGGAGGGAAGCATCTGGAGGACTTGCCAACAGTTGGGTCCTCCTGAGAACAAAGTACAGTGTGTTATTGCCACTTAAGAATTCCAAGGCAAACAAAGGCAGACACCTTTCTACTCCTAGTTACTTTCTTAGAGACAGGCCAATAGAACTTCCCATTATGGACAAAATCCTCAACAAAATTTTCTGAGAGGGTTTCATAGTTAACACTCAAGCTAGAGGAGCTTCTAAAGGTCAGAATGATTAGGTCCAGCACCCATCCCAAGTATCCATGACTGGAGGTGCTGGGCTGCCCTGAGCCAGCAGGAATGCAATGTGAGGCATGGCAAGTAGGTGATAAACACCTTCTCTCATGGAGAAGACTAAATCTCTCTTCTCAAGAAACCAAGCAGGGCCAGGAAAAGGATGCTGATGTCATAAGGCATCTCCTAAAACTCTTGTTGCCTTCTTTCACCCTCATCCAGCCTCCATCACAAAGAAAGCTGTAAGCAAGAGCCTCAGGGTCCCTTCACTGCCTTTCAGTTATTCATGCTCAACTTATTTTTTGTTGCAATCTATGAAATCAGAGCAACAGAAGTTGAAGATGGATTGATTGTGAACTGACTTATGATCCTTATTACACCAGAGAAGTAATTTTATGTATATAACTTCTTTTACAATTACCACCACATGATTTCAAAGGAGTTCACTGCTTATGGGAGGAGGCCATCAATAAGTGACACTTGCATATTCATTCATTTCAATCAGAGATTTTTAAAGACTCGGGAGAATAGTTCAGTGCCATTGAAAATTACTTTCTTTTTCGTCATATTTCCCCTATTGTTTTGGAGTTTGGGTTTTCTCAGAGAAAAAACATCTGGTACAATCACAGTCTGCTTTGATTTTACTATATTTTTACTTTTATTTTTAAGCAAATTACATTTAAGGGAGTTAAAAAGAAAGGCTGCATTTATTAAATGTCAACTATGTGCCAGAAACCATGCTAGCCAATATCTATATGTAGCCTTGTATTCCCTCCAAGATGGTAATTACTTTGCCTGTTCCGCTAATGAAATAACTCAGAGACGCACAAATATTTGCCCAACGTCAAACAGCAAATAAGTGACAGACAGGCTGGTGTTTGAACTCACATCTGTCTACCTACAAAATCCAGCCTCTTTCAATGACTTCACACTACCCTCAGCTTTGGGGGATAAAACTCAACCTGTTTTAGAAATAGACTCACAGACATAGAAAACAAACTTATGGTTACCAAAGGGGAAAAGGGGGAGGGATAAATTAGGAGTTTGGGATTAGCAGATATACACTACTGTATATTGTACAAAACAGGTAAACAACAAGGTCCTACTGTATAGCACAGGGAACTATATTCAATATACTGTAATAACCTATAATGGAAAAGAATCTGAAAAAGAACATATATGTATATATATGTGTATATATATATATATAACTGAATCACTATGCTGTACGCCCAAAACTGACACAACATTCCGCGGTCACCGCTAGACGAGGAAAGCATTGTGAGCAGATGCCGCGGGGGCCGCTAGCAGCCATCAGTGACTTGTGAATGGGACCCGGACTGGGGTCGGAGCTGACACCGCTGTGCTCGCCCTGCACCAGGGACCGATGGCCCACACCTCGCTCCCATCCTCCAGGGCCTGAGCCATGTGGCTGACAGGGTCTTGGTGCTCCAGCCGGGTGTCAGACCTGTGCCTCTGAGGTGGGAGAGCTGAATTCAGGACATTGGTCCACCAGAGACCTCCCGGCTCCATGTAATATCAAACGGCAAAAGCTCTCCCAGAGATCTCCATCTCAACGCTAAGACCCAGCTCCATGCAACGAACAGCAAGCTACAGTGCTGGACACCCTATGCCAAACAAATAGCAAGACAGGAACACAACCCCACACATTAGCAGAGAGGCTGCCTAAACTCATAATAAGGTCACAGACACCCCAAAACACACCACAGGACGCTGTCCTGCCCACCAGAAAGGCAAGATCCAACCTCATCCACCAGAACACAGGCACCAGTCCTTCCACCAGGAAGCCTACACAACCCACTGAACCAACCGTAGCCACTGGGGGCAGACACCAAAAACAATGGGAATTCTAAACCTGCTGCCTGCGAAAAGGAGATCCCTAACACCGTAAGTTAAGCAAAATGAGAAGACAGAGAAACACACAGCAGATGAAGAAGCAAAGTAAAAACCCACCAGACCAAATAAATGAAGAGGAAATAGGCAGTCTACTTGAAAAAGAATTCAGAGTAATGACAGTAAAGATGATCCAAAATCTTCTAAATAGAATGGAGAAAATACAAGAAATGTTTAACAAAGACCTAGAAGAACTAAAGAGCCACCAAACAATGATGAAAAACACAATAAATGAAATTTAAAATTCTCTAAAAGGAATCAATAGAAGAATAACTGAGGCAGAAGAACAGATAAGTGACCTGGAACATATAATAGTGGAAATAACTACTGAAGAGCAGAATAAAGAAAAAAGAATGAAAAGAATTGAGGACAATCTCAGAGACGTCTGGGACAACATTAAACACACCAACATTTGAATTATAGGGGTCCCAGAAGAAGAAGAGAAAAAGAAAGGGACTGAGAAAATATGTGAAGAGATTATAGTTGAAAACTTCCCTAATATGGGAAAGGAAATAGTCAATCAAGTCCAGGAAGCACAGAGAGTCCCATACAGGATAAACCCAAGGAAAAACTCACCAAGACACATATTAATCAAACTATCAAATATTAAATACAAAATATTAAAATCAGTAAGGGAAAAACAATAACATACAAGGGAATTCCCATAAGGTTAACAGCTGATCTTTCAGCAGAAACTCTGCAAGCCAGAAGGGAGTGGCAGGACATAGTTAGAGTTATGAAAGGGAAAAACCTACAACTGAGACTACTCTACCCAGCAAGGATCTCATTCAGATTTGATGGAGAAATTAAAACCTTTACAGACAAGCAAAAGCTGAGAGAATTCAGCACCACCACACCAGCTTTACAACAAAAATTAAAGGAACTTCTCAAGGCAGGAAACACAGGAGAAGGAAAAGACCTACAATAACAAACCCAAAACAATTAAGAAAATGGTAAGAGGAACATACATATCAATAATTACCTAAAATGTAAATGGATTAAATGCTCCAACCAAAAGATATAGACTGGCTGAATGGATAAAAAACATGACCTGTATATACGCTGTCTACAAGTGACCCACTTCAGACCTAGAGACACATACAGACTGAAAGTGAGGGGGTGGAAAAAGATATTCCATGCAAATGGAAATCAAAAGAAAGCTGGAGTAGCAATTCTCATATCAGACAAAATAGACTTTAAAATAAAGAACATTAGAAGAGACAAAGAAGGACACTACATAATGATCAAGGGATCGATCCAAGAAGAAGATATAACAATTGTAAATATTTATGCACCCAACATAGGAGTACCTCAATACATAAGGCAAATGCTAACAGCCATAAAAGGGGAAATTGACAGTAACACAATCGTACTAGGGGACTTTAACACCCCACTTTCACCAATGGACAGATCATCCAAAATGAAAATAAATAAGGAAACACAAGCCTTAAATGATACATTAAGCAAGATAGATTGGTTGATATTTATAGGACATTCCATCCAAAAACAACAGAATACACTTTCTTCTCAAGTGCTCATGCAACATTTTACAGGATAGATCATACCTTGGGTCACAAATCAAGCCTTGGTGAACTTAAGAAAATCGAAATCGTATCAAGTATCTTTTCTGACCACAATGCTATGAGACTAGATATCAATTACAGGAAAAATCTGTAAAAAATATAAACACATGGAGGCTAAACAATACACTACTTACTAACAAAGAGAACACTGAAGAAACCAGAGAGGAAATCAAAAAAATACCTACAAACAAATGACAATGAAAATACAATGACCCAAAACCTATGGGATGCAGCAAAAGCAGTTCTAAGAGGGAAGTTTATAGCAATACAATCCTACCTCAAGAAACAAGAAACATCTCAAATGAACAAGCTAATCTTACACCTAAAGCAATTAGAGAAAGAAGAACAAAAAAGCCCCAAAGTTAGTAGAAGGAAAGAAATCATAAAGATCAGATCAGAAATAAATGAAAAAGAAATGAAGGAAACAATAGCAAAGATCAATAAAACTAAAAGCTGGTTCTTTGAGAAGATAAACAAAATTGATAAACCATTAGCCAGACTAATCAAGAAAGAAACAGAGAAGACTCAAATCAATAGGATTAGAAATGAAAAGGAGAAGTAACAACTGACACTGCAGAAATACAAAAGATCATAACAGATTACTACAAGCAACTATATGCCAGTAAAATGGACAACCTGGAAGAAATGGACAAATTCTTAGAAAAGCACAACCTTCTGAGACTGAACCAGGAAGAAACAGAAAATATAAAGAGACCAAACACAAGCACTGAAATTGAGAATGTGATTAAAAATCTTCCAACAAACAAAAGCCCAGGACCAGATGGCTTCACAGGCGAATTCCCTCAAATATTTAGGAAAGAGCTAACACCTATCCTTCTCAAACTCTTCCAAAGTATAGCAGAGGGAGGAACACTCTCAAACTCATTCTACAAGGCCACCATTACCTTGATACCCAAACCAGACAAAATTGTCACAAAGAAAGAAAACTAGAGATCATTATCTCTGATGAACATAGATGCAAAAATCCTCAACAAAATACTAGCAAACAGAATCCAACAGCACATTTAAAAGATCATACACCATGATCAAATGGGGTTTATCCCAGGAATGCAAGGATTCATCAATATATGCAAATAAATCAATGTGATAAACCATATTAACAAATTGAAGGAGAAAAACCATGTGATCATCTCAGTAGATGCAGAAAAGGCTTTTGACAAAATTCAATACCCATTTATGATAAAAACCCTCCAGAAAGTAGGCATAGAGGGAACTTACCACAACATAATAAAGGTCATATATGACAAAACCGCAGCCAACATCTTCTCAATGGTGAAAAACTGAAACCATTTCCTCTAAGATCAAGACAAAGTTGTCCACTCTCGCCACTGTTATTCAACATAGTTTTGGAAGTTTTAGCCACAGCAATCAGAGAAGAAAATTAAATAAAAGGAACCCAAATCAGAAAAGAAGAAGTAAAGCTGTCACTGTTTGCAGATAACATGACACTATACATAGAGAATCCTAAAGATGTTACCAGAAAACTACTAGAGCTAATCAATGAATTTGGTAAAGTAGCAGGAAACAAAATTAATGCACAGAAATCTCTTGCATTCCTATACACTAATGATGAAAAATCTGCAAGAGAAATTAAGGAAACACTCCCATTTACCATTTCAACAAAAAGAATAAAATGCCTAGGAATAAACCTACATATGGAGACAAAAGAGCTGAATGCAGAAAACTCTAAGACACTGATGAAAGAAATTAAAGATGATCCAAACAGATGGAGAGATATACCATGTCCTTGGATTGGAAGAATCAACATTGTGAAAATGACTATACTACCCAAAGCAATCTATAGATTCAATTCAATCCCTATCAAACTACCAATGGCATTTCTCACAGAACTAGAACAAAAAAATTCACAGTTTCTATGGAAACACGAAAGACCCTGAATAGCCAAAGCAATCTTGAGAAAGAAAAACGGAGCTAGAAGAATCACGCTCCCAGACTTCAGACTATACTACAAAGCTACAGTAATCAAGACAGTATGGTACTGGCAGAAAAACAGAAATATAGATCAATGGAACAGGATAGAAGCCCAGAGATAAACCCACGTACATATGGTCACCTTATTTTTGATAAAGGAGGCAAGAATATATAATGGAGAAAAGACAGCCTGTTCAATAAGTGGTGCTCGGAAAACTGGACAGCTACATATTAAAGAATGAAATTAGAACACTCCCTGACACCATACACAAAAATAAACTCAAAATGGATTAAAGACCTAAATGTAAGGCCAGACACTATAAAACTCTTAGAGGAAAACATAGGCAGAACACTCTATGACATAAATCACAGCAAGATGCTTTTTGACCCACCTCCTAGAGAAGTGGAAAGAAAAACAAAAATAAACAAATGGGACCTAATGAAACTTAAAACCTTTTGCACAGCAAAGAAACCATAAACAAGACAAAAAGACAGCCCTCAGAATGGGAGAAAATATTTTCAAATGAAGAAACTGACAAAGGATTAATCTCCAAAATTTACAAGCAGCTGATGAAGCTCAATATCAAAAAAACAAACCAGAAAGAGAAAAACAAATACCGTATGCTAACACATATATATGGAATCTAAAAAAAAAAAAAAAGGTTCTGAAGAACCTAGAGGCAGGACAGGAATAAAGACACAGAAGTAGAGAATGGACCAATGGACTTGAGGACACAGGGCGTGGGAAGCGTAAGCTGGGACGCAGTGAGAGAGTAGCATGGACTTACATATACTACCAAATGTAAAATAGATAGTGGGAAGCAGCCGCATAGCACAGGGAGATCAGCTCAGTGCTCTGTGACCACCTAGAAGCATGGGATAGGGAGGGTGGGAAGGAGGCACAAGAGGGAGGAGATTCGGGGATGTATGTATATGTATAGCTGATTCACTTTTTTATAAAGCAGAAACTAACACACCATTGTAAAGCAATTATACTCCAATAAAGATGTTTAAAAAAAAAAAGTAGGAGAAGGGAAAAAAAAGAAACTGACACAACATTGTAAATCAACTATACTTCAATTAAAAAAATTTTTAATTACAAAAAAAAAACTCAACCTGTTTTATACTTCTCAATCTGTTAAAAGGTTTTCCAGGGCTCTTGAAATAACCTGAGGCTGTTTACCATGACCGGAAGTCTTGTGAAGCACACATTCTCAATGCTATCTTTTTCTTTCTTTTTTTAAACCTGACTTACATGTGGAGGCACCAGGATTTGCAGGCCACATGTTCAAGCCTTGCTTGACCCTGACAACTCATCCAAGCCCATTCTATTTCAGGGAGGAGTATAACCTCACTTGGTTTTGTGGCATTGTGTTCACCAATTTTTCCCAAACTTCAGTCATTGTATGACATCTATACCATTTTGCCATATCTGAATAGTACTGAGCTATTATTAACTTAATATGTTTTAATCAATTTTAACTTGACTTACATTTTTATTCAATCTTATTCTAAGCAACAAGGCATAAGTTTAGTGTACTACCAAATTTTTCTTATACATATTAAAATACACACAGAACTAATAAAATGAAAAATGTCAGTGTGCCATCCAAAATCTTTGGGAAGCTCTAACAGAGGGTAACTGGTTGTGTTTTTCCACTTTTTACCCATTTGTTTATGTGTCATTTGATCATGGTCTCACCATACATTTGTTTATTCATTCATTCAAAACACATTTATTGAGCACCAACTGTGTATTAGACACTGTCTGGACACTGACAGCCATGTGGAGAGTGGTTTGGGCTAGGGAGAGAATGGACCAGGCAGAGGGACACAGAGACCAGGCAGAGAGATGCTGGGTTATTAGAGAAGCCCAGGGAGAGGTGAAAGGGACTGCATGAGAACAGCAGGAGTCGAAAGGAATGGATAAGTCTAAGAGACATTTCAGAAGTAGAATCAACGACCTCAGGGTTAAATTCAATATGGTGGGGGTTAGGAAAGGGAAGATGGACAAATGGCCCTAAGACCATTTAAATATTTTAATCACATTAAACTGCAATACTTTCAGTCTTCTTTAACAATTTTGAGCACGACTGTAAATTTATAAGTAAAGGAGAATATTTAGGGGAGGATGGAATTTTGCTTAAAACTAGATAAAATATTTAACATAGTTAGCAACCTATATGCTATTGGCCACCGACCAATTGGAAGAGATGCTAGAAAGGTCCTGGAGGCCTTCTTAACCCCAAAGGGTGGAGGTGGGTAGAAGGGGGAGTGGGTCTGATAAGGGGTTATAGGTGGTAGGAGGCTCAGGGTATAGCTATCTACTCAGCAGTAGGAAAACATTTCGAGATTCGGTCAATGGTTGCAAACCTGTAGATTATTGTCCTTGCTTAATTCTCTTTTGTGGGCCCCATCTCTCTCAGAGTGAAGCCCAAAACTTTGCCATCGTCCCCAAAGCCTGAACCATGCACCTCACCAGCCTCAGCTCAGCTCTAATCCCTCATCTTATCTTTGCTCCCCAGCACTCTGAAACTTCAAGCTGCAAAGCCTTTACAAATACCTCTCCTTCAGCCTAGAATACTCATCTGTCCTTCCAGCTCACTCGTAGTTATCTTTCTGTCCTCTTCTTGGATGTGGCATCTCAGAAAAGTTTCTCCTGACCTTCCATATTAAGACAGGTTTTCTTTTTAAATACAGCTTCCCCTTCTCCTTCATAGCATTCAAGACAATTGGAATTAAATAATTTGTTGGATAATTTTTTGTTTCTTGTCTGTCTTCTACACTAGACTCACTAAGTTCCATAAGGGCAGGAATCAGGCCCGCCTGTTCACCATCCTTTCCCCAAAGCCTCGTATAGAGCTTGAGATCAAAGCTCTATGAAGTAATGACCTGAAGTACTTTCCTCCGCAGGAAGGGAGTAGGGACGGTGTCTATTCACTTACTATTGTTGATGAAGGAGGGGTTTGGAACATTTCGATGGAAATTATCATTTATAGAACCCATACCATATGCCAGACACTGACCTTGGGACTTATTTTTATCTCATTTAAGTTTCACTCTAACCCTGAAGAGTGGGTATTGTTATCCTGTTTTTAGATGAGGAATCCAAGGCTTGGAGAAGTAAAGAAATGGGCTCGGCATTACTCAGCTAGTAAGTGGCAGAGTAGGGATAAAATATTTTGCCCCACTACTGATTCCCAAGCTTGATTATTGAACTTTCCCTGCCGTATGAAGGTGCCATCATAATCTCCAGCAGATAACAGATAAAAAGAGGGTTGAAAGATTTTTCTAGAAGTTCTTACAGTGAGAAGGGACAGCTGGTGGCACGCTGTGAGACCACCCAAAACAGCCAGTCATCAAGGGGGCCAAGCACTGTGGTTCACGATACCCCTGTATTCCAGTGAGTGTCACAGTAACTGGTGTACATAAAGTGGTGACCATAACCCAACAGAAAGATTCATTTACTCTCAAGGAACTCTGTTTAATAGGGAAGTGTGTGTATGTATTGGAAGGTTTTCATTGAAATCAGCTATCTTTTTAATAGTGGTTTAGCTATCCAGGGAAACTGTCTCTTCTGAAAACTTTCCTCTCCAAACAGATCAATAAGGCATTGCAGTGCTTCCAGACAAAACCAAACAACTTGGCTCGAAATGTTTAGTTCCCTTCCAAAGCTAAAAGAGAGGTAAAGGTCCAGCAAGATAGAAATCTAATCCATTGATAACCAATCTGATTAGGATGCTTTTTCCTGTGAAACTGATGGGCATTGATTCATTTACAACCAGTTAGAGGCCATTGCCTGGAGAAAATCACCTTCATTCTGGCACAAATGAACCTTGCAAAACAGGTTGAAAAAAGAAGTTGAGGGCTTCCCTGGTGGCGCAGTGGTTGAGAGTCCGCCTGCCGATGCAGCGGACACGGGTTCGTGCCCCGATCCGGGAAGATCCCACATGCCGCAGAGCCACTGGGCCCGTGACCCATGGCCGCTGAGCCTGCGCGTCCAGAGCCTATGCTCCGCAACGGGAGAGGCCACAACAGTGAGAGGCCCGCGTACCGCAAAAAAGAAAAAAAAAACAAGAAGTTGAAAAATTGGTGTGACTAGTCTCCACAATGATTATAGAAAACTCACCTCATTGTTCTAGTTTCTCCCCTGGCATTTCTTGTTGTGTGTAGCTACAACTTTACTCACTTGGGAGTTTTTCCTAAACCGCTGATTTCTGATGGGTGCCTTGTTGCATTTTTTTTTTTGAAATGTTGCTTTTAGCAACACAGATATATCATAAACTTCATATGGTCATCATTTTCTTCAAATTGTCTATGAGAATGCAGCATTTAGAAAAGTTGCATGATGTGTTATTACAATGTCTGATATTACTGTGAGGTAAATATGCCTGGTGACCAATGGTTGTGTAGGTCAGGATTTACAAAGAATATAATTTCTCTGTTATCATCCATCCCACACTCCCACCTGCATACACAGAATGAGGAATGTATGCTTTCTCGAAGCTCAATCGATTCCCACATACATAGGTGAAGAATTTTCCTAAAATTCTCAAAGAAGGGGAAGAATCACTTTATTTAGGAATCTTTTTAAAGATTCCTGAACTTAATGAAACACATAGACTATTTGAATGTAAGTGATATCGGAAGTCACCAAATCCAATCTTTCTATTTTACAGATGAGGAGTTAGAACAATTAAATGCCCACCTACAGGAGGCTTGGACATAGAACTCTGATCCTCCCATTAGATGACATTACTGAGTTGCTTTCCTTGTATAGTCCATCCCAGTCTCTGGTTTATATTTCAAATTGAAAGCAAGCAGCATCTTTTGCCTGAGAATGGGTTCTGTTGGACAAGGCAAACACAAATTAATTGGGCCCTAAAAGCTGAGGGACAGAAAGAGAGAGGTAGAGTTTGTGATACAAAGTCTGAGCAGATACCTTCTGGGTATTCACGATCTGCTACAGGCATTGGTCACCTAATCATAGAGAAATGTATTTACCTTTTTGATTTTAACAAGCTTTCAACTGTTACAGGTTTGGGTTCAGCTAACAGCCCTGGACACTGTGAGGCAGTACTCCCATACCAGAGGACCAGAAGCAAAACACACATGGGAGTCGGGGGAGGGTGGCACAGCTGGCTTAGACCCCCCACTCAGCAGACCACATATGTGTGCCCAAGAAAAGTCAATACAAGTGCATCTCGTTCCTTCTATGACACTGTATAACTCTAATACGGATTCACAAGCAGAAACACTGAGTGACTTACTAACAACCCTAGAAGAAATGTCTAAATTACTGAGTTTTAAAATCCATTTGAATGCTGCTAACTTACTTTCAAAATACAGAAATACCTCCCCAGTCTTGCTTCCTTTCCTTTAATCTGTTATTTTCCTCACTCATATGAACATCTTCAATGTCATATTAATTGCCCTGGTTTAGTTGACCATGTTAAATTTACAAATAGACCTCAGAAGAGCCCCACCCATCTTAAGCAGCATTGCGTATACAATTAAGTCCAGGGCTATATACATACAAAGTACACACATCTTTTTAAGCCTTCAAGGAAGGATGCCATGGCCTCTAATGATACTACTAATAATATAATGCTTCACTTAATGTAAGTACTAAACATCTCCTTATATCAATTTATATAATCCTTATATCAACCTGGTATTATCATATTCCTCTGTGTACAGATAAGGAAACTGAAGGTTGGAGAGGTGAAGTAACTTACCCAAGGTCAAGAATAACTAGTAAGTAGTGGAGCTAAGATTTCAACCCCAGCAGCCTGGCTTCAGAATTTGTGCTCTTAAATATTATGATTTAATTCTACCACTTGGTTTGCAATTGCTATTTTTGCACACTTTGTGGGCTGCTCACCTCTTTTTTGTAAGTTAACAAAGAATTTTCTCAATACTCTAATCTTGCAATTAAGGTTATTGTTTATATTATGTAAATTATTTCTATCATTAAGTAAAATAACCACTGTTCTATAGAGAACACCAAGATTCAAATGGATCTTCTGCATGAAGGGCTGACAAAATAGGCAAATGTGCACTTTCTCTAAATTCCCCTGTAGTTTGTGGCACTGTGAATTTGTAGATTATTTGAACATCAAAGTTTTTTTTAAGTAACAGGGATGACTTAAATAATAAAACATGACCTGGCATGAATTACAGTATCTGAATTCATTTCTCCAGCCAGTGTGTTTGTGGGCCCAAGGTTGAAAGCAATTAGGTGTGAATTATTATACCATCTTCCATGCCCTAGACAGTTTTATGATGATTATAAAATTTTATTATTAATGGTTCATTGTTTTTTGGAGGAGTTGTTAATTTAAATGTATGTATTTATATTGTTAATTAATGAATAGAACAAAATTAGTTTGGTGAAATCTTTCTAGGGACTAGAAGCAACTGGGGAACAGAAAGGTTGGTGCTGACAGCAGCTGTGGAACCTAAAGGCTAGACCTAGAGAGAAGCAGTGTTTAGCAGTTCAATAAAGCCTATAGAGCCACATGGTACCTTAGAGACCATCCTGTCCAACTTCTTTGTTTTAAAGATCAGGAAAAATAAGTGACTGGCCTAGGATCACACCACTAGTTAGTGGCAGAGTCAGGTCAGCTCAGTCAAAGGCACTCAGAATCTTGGCTCCCAGTCCAATGTCTCTTGTCTTTAACAACTGAGGAAGATTTGACTGAGTATCTGGGAAGGCATGGATAACATTGTTAGAAACAGGAAGAAAAAAAATCATAGAAAGTAAAACAAGAGTTTCAGTTTAATTGGACTAATATGAGTGTCAAAATAATGCTTGGTTTTGTGGATAGAGAAGTATTGAAAAAGAAGAAGGGGTCGGGAAGACTTGCTCAAACTTCCTGTTGATAAGGTAGTTGAGGCCTCCAGGGTTGTGATATTGAGATTGTAGAAAAGCCCATGGGATAAATGCTCTCCTAAGAATGCATTTTCTATATGTCGGGGTCACAAATGGACAAACGAGTCAGCCCAGAAGCAGTGTAGGTAATAGTAATGACTGGCGTGAGCCCAAGGAATGGTCACATCCAATTTCCACTTGTGGAATTTCCTCCTCTTGCCATCTCTCATCCCAAAATGCTGTCTTCCTTCTGCTCACTGAAGGATATAAAAGTATTTTCTTGGACAAATTCAGTCAAAAAAGAGCAGTTGGAAACCAACTGAATTTTTCCACAGGTTAGGCAAAAGAAAGAAAGTGCAGCACTTGGTAAATAACGTTTTTTATCAGAGAAATTGGTGATAGAAGCAACCATGCAGAACTGCTGATGCATCGAGCAGAAGTCTATCTTTCTGAAATGCAGGGTCTCATTCCTGTTGGGATTCTCCAGGGGGGTCTTAGGCAAGTGGCCAAAATGAATTTGACATTGAGAACATAGGTTTGTTTTTCCTTCTCTTAGAACTCCAAATGTTTGCCAGGCAAAGCCATACTGAAAAGCCATTGTCAATTCAATCTAATTGAGCAGTGATTGACAGTACTCTCTCAACTCAGCTTTTACCTGTTTCTGATTGAGTTATTGCCTGGCCTCCTGGGAGCATGACCTGGATCCTCCCGTGTACTATTCTAGTTTCTTGATCAGAGACAGAAACAGTTTATCAGAGAAGGAACACATTTTCTAGAATGGACATGCTTTACTTCAAGTTCAGTATTGCACTCTGTTGCTACTGGAAATAAATTCACTTGTTCGGACCATGGCATCATCTATATTCCTTCTTTCTAGAAAGCCAAGGGATTTTTCTTGGCCCATCTATGTCAAAAATAATGTTCTTTCCATACCATTAGATATTTTTCCATTGTGAACTCTATGAATATCATAGGTAATTAGAAAACAAAGTATTATAAATCGTGCTACCAGGTAATGCCCTACCTTATACAATTCTGTGAAAGAGACAATGTTTTATGATGTCTCCATTTCTTCCCCCAAGCACTCATCCCTGTGATAACTGCTGACATTTTATGGAAAAATACTATCCATAGAATTACATTTGAGTTTCAACACCTGAAATCCTAGTATCATGTCTAATATTCCAAAGCAGAGCCTCTATTCACCCCTTCAAGTAAAATCCCAACGCTCCACATTTCCCAATACACAAAATTGCCAATAACCCAGGAATCTTCAGTTTTTGTGTCTTATTTCAGTACAATCTTTCATTTTTAGCCAACATCAGACAAAACAAGACACATGCCACTAAGGAAATGGGTCGTTCTCTCTGAATTCTAATTATTGGAACTTAGTGCCATTAACAAGTTTACCACTTGTCTTGACCTACAGTAAACTCTTTAGCTCTGTCCTCAGCCCATTTGTGGAACTTAAGTGCTATGAAAAGTAGATTTCAAATAAGAGATAAAATTTACTACATGGTGAAATGTAAATACCATAGTTAAAAATGAATTATTCCATAAAGGGGAAAATACTGCAGACAATGGAGAAGGAAATCTATATTCTAGAGTTATGTATAAAAAGCACAATATATTACTACAAATATTTGAGGAAGGGTAAAAGCAGAGTGGGCGGGAGTGGCCTGTGAATACAAGTGGCCTTGTATTAGCTACCACCATCCCCAGTTTTACACAGCATTGCCTGTTCTGCTCTCCACTTAAGGTTGCAATTCTTGAAAAATGTTTTATTTAAACTTTTCCCTACAGCATATATTTTAAGGAGAAAGAAGTCAGCGAGAGAGAAAAGACCATATGATCAAAAAATTCAGATCATTTTCCAAAACCACATTTCCAGAAACAACCTGACCTTATCCCAAGGCCAGTTTTTACATATAGAGATCCTTCTTTTTACATGAAGTTTCAGTTACTGAACTATTAAGTTACTGAATTATAATCTGTAGCTCATCTCTATATTCACTACTCCTTCAGAGTATAAGTTCAGCTGTATGAAATGCTGAAAGTTATTGATAACTAAAGAACTACTCAGCCAAAGTAAATGTTCTAAAATTAAAATGTCACTGGGTCATTACTCTGCTTGAAACCCTACAAAGGCTTCCCATCACTCTCAATGGAAAAATCCAAATTTCTGAGCAGAGCATATATGGCCACTCCACCCTTGCCTCTGACATTCCTATCCTCCCATACAGAATGACTAAGAGTCTCGCCAACTTGCTGTTCTCTTTTGCTCCCGACCCTTGACACACTCCTGCTGGCAAGGACACAGCTGCAGCAAAGGCATCTCTCTTGGACCTAGAGGCAAGAGGCACTTGCTGAAAATAGCTGCATCACTCTAAGCCTCTTATCTCTAGGATTTCATGAGAGATATCTGTATCTATCCTGTGTAAGCCACTGTATTTTGAAGTCTTTTATGGATCTTAGCCTAAACCCTAACAAATAGCAAACAATTCTCCCCATACCTTCTCATTCCTTGGCTTTCCAATAAGATATGGCTTCTCCAGGAACCCTTCCCTCTCTCCTTACACAGCTTAGGTGCCTCTCTGCAGTAACTCCATCACAGGGCATATCACCTGTATTGAAATTGCCTGCTTGCTTGTCCATCTCCAACACTAATCTAAAGTCAGAGATTGTGCCTTTGTATCCCAGCACCAATCACCAGGTCTGGGACACAGCAAACACTCAGTAAACATGTTTTGAATTAACTCAATATCAAGGAAAGATTACAAAGCCCAACTCCACGTTATCAGGAGCAGATGAAAGTGATTTTAGGATGAGTAGCCTTGAAAATTCCCACTTTTATTTAGAGATAAATATAAATGGGGAGTTTGAGAGAGAATTATTCCTCCTTGATTACCAGTTAAAAATCGGATATATGTATAATAAACCACACAGCTGCACAACCAATATGATTTAGTTTCTCCATTCTTCCTCCATCCCACTTCCAAATATCTCAGCCCCTGCGACCAGCTGAGATTTACTAACATTAGATTTATTCCTTCGAGCTAAGACAGGGTTTCTCTGAAAAGACTGCCAAATGCAAATATGTTAAGAGACATCAAACCATTAGCACACATATGCACCTCCACAGGGATTAAATTATCAGAATGCATGCAGCTTGAAAAATGCATGGGCCTGAAGGAAATGAGATGGAGAACTGGATGATTTTGATAGGAAGAAGAAACTGAGAAAAGTGATATCTAAAGAGGGAAGATCTGCACCAAGGTCTGCATTAAAAGTGTGAAGAGGTCTGGAGCATCAGGAAGCACTGGCTCCTAAGGGAGGAAAGAAGTGCCTAGAAAACAGCCTGAGGGCTAGCAGACCAGCTTGGTACATTGTACTGTTTGCCCTGATAGATTACATGATACACAGAGGTTTCTGCTGTGATTTCCCTTGGGTAGAATTACTCAAATGGTTGGATTATATTCACACAGCCCATATCCTATAGCTTCTTCACTTAAGTAGTTTGTCCTGAAAGGGAATCTTTACTTTTATGCCCAAATAAGTATAATCTAGTGGCCTCCCAAGATCGATGGGAGAAATCATTCAAGTCCCTAGTAAGAGAGCAAACCAGGCACATGTTGTGATCTATCCCAGGGAATCCTCTGGGGGCTTCTCCCGATTCTGCTTTCCTATGATGACACTATCAACAAGAACAGAAACTCACACCAAACTTAATGCATTTTTATGACCAGAATTGAAACAAGAGTGGCAAATGTCTCTCATTCTTTTATACTGGGTCATGACTATAATCTCATGGCCCTACTCAGATGTCAACCTCTTGACTGGAAGGGCAGGTAGATAATACAAGAGTTCATTCTTGTTCTATCTCCAATTTGTTCACTGCAAAGTGAAGCGGGGTGTCTGCATCATAAAGCAAGGCATGTGCCTCTCATTTTGCATTTGACTCCTGGTATGTGAAGTAAAGTGGACCAGGTGGACTTCCCCATGCTTCAATCTCTCTGTCAAGTTATTTCTAGAGCTTTGAGTCCTGCAGTGTGCATGCACACATACCAGCACATACACACACACACACACACACACACTCCAGTAACAATCACAAGCATATTCAGCCACTAAGTATGCTATTTGTCAGATGTAGCTCTCCTAGGACTTAAAGCAAATAGCATCTCCAAGGCCTGGGTCATGTGTATCCTAATCTGAAATCTTATTCTGAATAGAAAACTGCAGAAATAATTTATCTAAATAAAGTTGTAGATGCCAGACATAATGCCACATCTTACTTTTCTGAGAACAGGGATTGTGTAAGTCTATGGAATTGGTTAATAGTTCCTTATTTCATGTCAATTGGCACAGATATATTAACCTCTTGGGGGTAAAATGCTGGAGCACTGGGGTTCTTAACCTTTCAATGTCACAAATCCACATTTAGAGCTATAGACACTTTCTCCAGAAAATATACACACACCCAGACAACTTTTTATATTATAACAAGGGCTTTATTACTTATAACAAGTACTCTAATGATAACCATATACTTTCTAAAAATTTTGTTATCAACCCTGGTCAAAGCCTGTCAACAATGACTTTACAGTTCAGTTTGAATTACTCCTTTTACCCTGAGATTTTAATGTTCTAAACATTGTTTGAAATAATATAGAAATAACAGTTCAGTTTGAATTACTCCTTTTATCCTGAGATTTTAATGTTCTAGACATTGTTTGAAATAATATATAAATGACCATTTTATTGATATAAAAATGTTTAGCACATAATTATGAATAGACATATAGATGGGTGAAGAAAGAATAAAGGGCTATAATCTGTATTATCATTTGTTACCATACCATTACCTGAATGTAAATGTAAATACAGGAAGTATGACTGATCTTCTTAAGTATGTTTTTGTTCTGAGTCAAAACAGAGTTTCTCACAGAGTGTTCAGGAAACTTCTAGAATCTTATCCTCAGAGGTTCTGATCTATTTCATTAAAAACATTTTAGTTGCCTGGGCTGTAGCTCAGGGATCTACATTCTTTTGGAGACACAGCATCGAGAGTGACCACCACACTGCTAGACCCAGGGACATCAGGTTTCCATTGCTCAGACATGCAAGTCTTACATCTTTTCAAGAAACAGAGAGAGAAATACTTGGTTATCACACCGTGAGCAAAACATCAGTAAGCCCTCGTGATTATTGAAAGCAAAAAGCCAACCTAACCAAGATCTGTGGGCCTCCTTTCTCATTCACTGGACAAAGATTTATAGAGCGTCTCTTCAGCATAAGGTCCTAAGTTAAACCCCCACTATAGCACTTGCACTCTTGCAAATCTAAGCAGAATTCCCTGGTGACCTCAGTCTGGTTGGCATCAGATGGGAATTACAGCCAAGTGAATTCTCCACATTGTAACCCTATTATCTCTCTCCCTCCATCTATCTCTCCTGTGCTATGCATGGTTGTGCCTTATGGAAAGTTATCATTTGGATGCAAAACAATTATCTCAAAACAGTTAGCCAGAGTGGTCTGGACACAAGATTTATCTTCCCTCTCCTTCAGTGAAGAACATCTATCTTCCATGACCTCTTGATTACTGAAGCCTTGAGAATATATTCTTTGGTCTGTGACACTGTGCTCAGTGCTGGGCTAAGCATTAAATATCACCCTCTATGATTAATTGGAAGTTAATTAAATCTATCTCTGAAACAATGGGAAGGCAATGAGCTATGTAATCATTGCAATAGTAAATGAAATGATGTACAGGTCTCTCCATCTCGCTTATTGACAATGATGGAGGGGTGGCAGGCCATGGATGCCTGATGAGGCTTGCTGCCTGACCTCACAGGAGGCTCTAACTTGCACACAGTGCAGGGACAAGGCAACTAGAAGCATGTTCCGACCACCTTTGCTGAATGAGGGAGCCGCTCTTCACAAGGCCTCTGAAGTGTCCTTGTCAAGGTTCCATTTTGAAGAATCACTGGGATGAGGTGTGGGAATGGCTGAATGAACCATGCAAATGCTGGTTGTTACCACCTCTGAACAGCTCAGAAGCCCTGGCTTCAAAATCAGCGGCCCTTCAATTACAATGAAGAGAATGGTTTTCTATTGAAAGAGAATGTTTTCACTTTCATTTAAAACTTCAGAATGTTTAGTACTTTCACAGACCCGATGGCATCTGGTCCTCGTACGATGGGGGAACTGTGAAACAGAGAGGTCAAGTGGCTTGCCTGAGTTTATTCAGCTGGTTAGTGACAGTGGTGGGTAAAGCTAATGAGAAACTAAAATGGCAGAGCCAAGCCTAGCCAAATCCTTAGTTCCTGTCTCCAAACATGATTTATTTTGTGGATGTGAGGACACAGAAGGCCATGGAGTTTGGAAAGGTGTCCCTAAATTGCCAGGTGACCAAGAGTCCCTTGGGATCCAGATTAGTATACTTTAGCATTTGGTATGAAAATCAATTTGTATCACAGGGTAGCCATCCAGATACGAATTTGCCTTAGTCTGCTTGGGCTGCCATAACAAAACACCATAGTCTTGGTGATTTAAACAACAGAAATTTATTCCTTACAGTTCTGGAGGCTGGAAATTCTAAATCAAGGTACCAGCAGGGTTGTGTTCTGGAGAGAGCTCTCTTCCTGACTTGCACACAGTTGCCTTCTCCCTGTGCCCTCACATGGCAGAGAAAGAGAGGAGAGAAAGATCTCCCTTTTTTTATGAGGCCACAGTCCTATCAGATTAAGGCCCCACTCTTATGACCTCATTTAACCTTAATTACCTCCAAAAGACTCTGTCTCCAGATACACTCACAATGGCAGTAGGCGGGGCGGCTGGTGTTAGGGCTTCAACGTACGAACACAGTTCAGTCCATAGCATAATTCTAAACTATATTTTAAAAAGTATCACTCAGTACGAATTACAAATTAGGATACCCTGTTTTAACTCTAGTCACTCAATAGTTTAATTTCCATTTTTTTCTAGATGTCACGAGATGGAAGAATATTTTCAGTCCCCTGGATTAACTGGGGATCCACCTTTTCCCTCTTTCCCCTCAATCCCTTCTTTTTTCCTAATGGGATAAGCCCCAAGTCCTTATGGCATTCCTCTCCTGTTTGAGAAGGCTTGGCTCTAGACGAAGCCTGTCCCTACCCCTCAAGTACACATTGGGTGTTGGGAGCAAGAAGATAGTTATCAATGTGCCCTGGGCGTCATGGACCCAGGGGACCCTTAAAAAGCTAATGCACTATTTTGGAATCAATTGAAAACAAATTAATTAAATAAAGATCCTTTATCACAGTATTGAAGTTTAATATTATTTAGTGGAAAGATTTTCAGGTGAACTTCTTATCACTGGTAGCCAGAAGAGATATCCAACCCCAAAAGGCATTTTTTTTCTCTTCCTCTCCCGCCTACTGACACACGATCAGGCCCATCTGCCCAACATCATCTAACTAAATATTGGATCTGACTCCAAAATTTGGTCCTGCTCCAGCTCCTCCCAGGAAAACACTGGTTGCAGGTAGCATGGTGGCTATACAGAAACCGAATCAGAGTCTGCCCAAAAAGAGGTTCTAGAGAACCAGTGGATGAGCACACCCTGCCTCAGGGCCTTTGCACTTGTTCCCTCTGCTTAGAGCACTTTCCCCCTAAATACCTGGATAGCTCTTGTCCCTGCCTTCTTCAGGTCTTTACTCAAATGACCTCTGATCAAGTTAAGCTTTCTCTGACCATCCTATCAAAATAATGCCTCCTTTCAGCCTATCACTTTCTAACATCTTACCCTACTTTATTTTTCCTTCAGAATACTAATCACTACTTAAAATTATTTTATTTATTTACTTACTTACTTATTTTCTATCTTCTCTCCCTAGAATATCAATTCAATGAAGTCAGGGATTTTGCCTGTTTTCTTCTGTATTCTCAAGCTTTACACATAGCATGGTACATAGTAGATGCTGGATGAATAAATGAATGAATGAATGAATAGATTTAAAGGGAAAATCCAAGGTGAATAAACAGGTCAACATCCCAAGGCCAAGCCATCCATGGAAATAGAAGACATGAGCTAAGCTCCATTATAAGCTGTACACTTCAGGCTACTAATTTAACCTTTCCAGACCAGAGGTTACTTATCTCTAGCAGATGAAGTTTGAAATACATGTTCCCTTCCAGTTCTAACATCCTATAAGCTATGATATGAAATTTTAAATGATAATGTAACATGCTACTGGTCTCAAGAATCCTGATCTTGAGTCTGCCATGAGGGGCTGGGAAGGAATAGTTGGAATAGATGTTTCATGATTGTCTTTTGAGTTACAGATTTTTTTAAGTTGAAGGACGAGCTTGAGCTACCCCAATTCCCTCAACATAGTGATAACCAAAATTTGGTGCTCCTATCTTTATCCTGAATCTAATCCTGTGTTTTCCCCTGATATTCACCTTCTTAGTCCTTTGTAAAAATGAAAACAATGATTTTGTCAGAGCAAATAAATGAGTTCAACCTAAAATATTATTTGCAAAAAGTAAAATTAACAGGGTTAAAGAGAAAAGAAAACTGAACAAAAACTCCCTTGGAAATATTTTACATGGTGAAAAAGTCATCAAAAAGATAAATATAGATGGCACATTTTAGCTCAAAGAACACCTTGGCCTAATAGAAAGTATAGCTATGTTGCTGATGTCACTTCCGGTCATAGTTGGCTTGGAGTATTATAGCCAAGAGAAAGTTATTAAAATGATTGGAGAAGTTTTTGTTTACTTATTTAAGCCTATTGACTTAAAGACTCTGGGCAAATGTACAAAATACTCATTTGAATTGCAAATTGAATCCATCAGCTTAAGTTACATATTTTTTTAACTTAAATTTGGAATCCCAAGCCATTAATTCATAAATAGTCTTCTGTAGAGTATATGAATTAGCCCATCACAAAGATAATGATGTAACATTATTGAACAACATAAAATAATTTCCTTTTATTTTCCCATAATGTCTGAGTTCCAGGTTTCCTGGCTCTCTCATAATGTCTGACGGTGCCACAGGGCAAATACGTGTGAATTGCACTTGCAATATGAAAAGTGACTCCAGAAAAGGCATGTTGGGGCTTTCAAGTTGATTCCCTGTCAATAGCCTCTATATCAAACCGCCTCAGTGTCTAGATTAAGCAATGCTTTTCATAGATGCGGGCACTGTCTGGTCAATGCAAGATCTGGACACCGAGATGCATGTACCCTGTCTCTTAAATCAGTCCCAATGACAGTAATGTTCTGGGGGAGAGGAGGGATGCAGGAAAGGAGGAGCTGATCTGATTTTACTTTGTCATGAGCGTGTAGGATTCTAAGAGCCTTTCCAAGAGAAGTAAAACACAGGAGGACTGATTCTAGGACTGATCTATCAACGCAGGAGATGAACGTCTCCAGTCTGCTCAACCTCTTAGTTCTATGATGAGAGACTCAAACTCATTTGAGTTGACCAAAGAGTTAGAGAACTTATTATGTGAGCAAGCATGACTACTCAAAGATAGCTAGAGGGAAAATAGAGACGTTTGCCCAGGTCCAAAGGAAATCTTGCAGCCCTCAAGGGTGAAACAGACTTTGGCTGTCTCTATACTCAATTCAGTTACAACAAAATTGTCAAGCTATTTGACACTGTGTAGACTTTGAATTAAAGGGGTAAAGTGAAGAGAATTGTTTTTCACTTTCAGTAGCATAAATAAGCATCATATTGCATACAATAGAAATCCAAAACAGTTTGAATCATCCGTTTTACAATGTATTTGTGATCTTGATGCCTTGTCTAAAGTTGAGTTCATTTTAAAAGAATATATACATATATATATATATATATATATATACATAACTGAATCACTATTTTGTACAGTGGAAATTAACACACCATTGTAAATCAACTACACTTCAATAAAATAATTTTTTTAAGTTGAGTTCATTTTATGTCAGAATAACCAATTGAACAGTGAAAAGTTGGTTTAATCAACATTATTTTTCTGTTTGATACCAAACAATTAACATCACTAGATTAATTGACCGGATTGACACAGGCATTTAACATCAATTGATATAGTTGTAATCTCCTATCTTGATTTATCTACCAGTAAAATAAAGATAAGAAGTGATCTCTAAGGTTTCTCTCAGCTATACAACATCCACAAGGCCTACAATTGCTTTCAACATTCATACTTTTTGTAGGCATTAATTTTCTCAGATTGAGGCAAAAAAAGGTGACTAAGAGAAAGGGCTTTGAAGTCAGCCAGATTTGAGTTCAAATGCTCTGCCACTAATTAGGAAAATAGCCTTGTACAAGCTACGTATCCAGTTGGTGTCTCAGTTTCCTCATCTTTAACATGGGATGATAATATAGCTACGTCATAGCTATTGTGAGAAACAAAAGTAAGATCATGCAGATAAAACACTTAGCATGGTTCCAAGAGCATTATAAAGACTCAACAAATGTTCATTATTTTAATTCAATAAAAAGCCTTTAAATGACAAAATCAAAGGAAAAAATACCATCTTCAAGTGTTACTTATAAGTTTGTATTTCAATTTGAGAAGAGAAATCATTCAAAGAAATTTGCATTGACTACATAGATAGACTCTCATGGAAAGTTATTTTCAAGAAATGAAAGAATGAAGGTCTATAAAATTTTCCTTCTATGAAAACACCAAACAGTGAAAGTTTCCTCACTCTGTCACACTTCAGTCTCAATCAGAAAAAAAAAAATGGTAAATGCCCAATTATGGGAGGTATGGAAGGGATGAATCTTCCTGTTCCCAAGGAAATTAACTAAGCATTAAAATTCCTTAATAAAGGCCCCTCTTCCCAATAGACAGCTGAACAGTACTTTTAGACCCTGCCATCAGGGTGATGCCAGACTGATTCCCGTAATACAACAATTTCAGGCTCATGAAGTGGGTCGTTCTTGTTTTGTGTTGTTTTGTTTTATTATTTTGCTTTGCTTTCCAATGTGATGATCAAATATGATCTCCTTGGGAATTTGTAAAAATCTCTACCATCCAAGGCATCTCTTCCAAGATGGCTCTAAGGACATGCAGCCTCACTCTAGGCCCACTGGCTTTTAACCCATTACATCAGTACTTGTGGCATGTTAGTGCCAGGCACACTCAGTGGGCAAGTGGGAGAGCTGGTCATAGCCGAAAGCACTCTCAGTGACTCTTTTCCCACAGATGTTTTCTGCAATGCTTAGACCAACAAATAGAATATTTGACTTGACAAGCCTCTCACTTTATGGGAGATATTTTTAAAATTCTGACCCTCTCACTTTGCTTCTGAAATCAAGAAAAGTCTGATGTGGACTTTCCTTTCCTTGTGATGAGGCACAAAGTTGCAGTCAGGAAGACTTAGGTTCAATTCCTGGCTCTTTGCATTGAAGGCATAGCTGTGCACACTGGGCATGGATTCATCTCTCTGACACTGTTTCCTGAGATTATACGTAAGAAGTGCTTAGCAGAGTGCACAGTTATAGCAAACATCGGAGAAATATTTGTTCCTACTACCACTACTACTACTACTACTATTCCATCTAAAAAGAACAAAAACAAAATTTGTCTGGCCCATTCACAAAGCTAATCCCCAGTAAGCTTTCATACAGCTTATTTTTTTCAGTTTGGTCTTAATTTAAAAGGTTCTTATCTTAAAGCTAGTACTTAGAGACTGGCCTAAGGAAGAACCAGAGAGATTTACTCTCAAATACCTGTTTATAGTTTCATCACCATAATACCTAAGCATTCATGTGGACAACATCTTTTCATCATAAATGAGAAGGTCATACTATTGAACTGTAATCCATCCATTGATTTATGGTCCCAAGTTCCTCCAAGGATTTTCACAAATGCCTGTGACGTTTTCTAGTGCTGGACTTTGCATTTGGATCTGTGATTTAGATGACAGATGTGTGAAATCATATGTAGCCAGACAAATCCCTGGTGATAACACATTTGAGGGGGTTCAAGCAGTGATGGATTAAGGCCCAATCAACCAGATCAGCTAATCTGAGCCCTCTTCAGTGACGCTGGCCCTGATGCTTTAAAGGGGCACCCCCCAAATAAATTACTTTCCAGAAATAAGACTTTCTGCTCTGCATCTCATCCTATACTACTTCCTTTCACAGTAAATCCTGATTCCGTTGGAGAAGCCCTGCCTGTTTCTACAGAATAGATTATTATTTACTTTTAAAATCTCATATCCCAAGTAGTAATGGAATTACTAATATGGTCAGTTTGACTGAGTCTTAACCATTTTTGAAAGTCTGACAAATGTAGAAGTTACAAAGTCAAGGACTTAATAATAATTTCTGAGATGCTAAAGGCTTCACTCCAAAGAAACCCGACAACTCACATTCAAAAGATACACAAAAGCAAAGCTTCCCCAGGAAGAAGCTAATCTAAGAATTCAACACTGAATCCTTTCCCAAGAGTGAACCTTATAATGCCATGTGTAGGCTTACTTTCCAAATAGATTATCTCACATATACTTTTAGGGAAATAGGAAGAAGGCAAGAAAAATAGTACTTCAGCAAAGCAGTAAAGGAATATAACACAAGATAAAGAGCTAGGCTAAAAGATAAAGCAAACAATGTTCTGAACACTTCCACAAGGACCCTTCAAATGCTGTACAATCCATGCACCTCCAGCGTGCTCCGTTTAATTTCATCAAAGGCAGCCTTCGATGCTTTATTTTTCTGTCATTTCTCTGGGCCTCTTATTTGATTTTTTGCTCTCAAAATCAACTTTAGACAATATTTTGCTTTTCCACTGCCGATTGAAGTGCTTATCCAAAATAGCTCCCCGCATCCACCAGTGCATGCCAGCTGCGGGCCTCTAAGCAGGTCTCCACAGCAGGCTGTGGATAATGAAGATTGTATTTGTAGTAAGGCTCTGATGTCATTCACTGTGTGGTGTGAGCTTGAGAAGCACATCAACGAGCATACATGTCTATATCTTGGATTTGAACTTGTTTCCTTACCTGACTTTCATTTCTACCCTGAAACCTCGATAGGCTATTGTCCTTAGACCATCTTAAAGATGACACTCCACCCCAGCACAGCATTCTAGTGGTTCACCGAGCTAAAGCCCTTTTTAAAGCAGGTCTGCCTTACAGGTCTGCCTTATAGTGATGTATTTTCTTTGCTGAAATGCATTAACGCAAGCTTTGAGTGGGAGCTTTCAAACAGTGGAACCTAATCCCAATAGCTGCACTGTGTCCCTCACCCCTCATCCTACCCCTGCACTAAAACAAAACATGAACATAAACAAGAACCAGCCAACAGTGTAGCAATGAAACTGAATTCTGGCCCATATTCCCAAGAGCAATCAGAGCGAACTAAACAGAAATCAAGCAAAGGCAAGGAGAGTATAAAGCATTCTCATCCACTTTGTCAATTTTGCTTCTATTTGCAGGACTCTCTCTTTATGGAGTTTATATGAAGGCAGATATCTGTATTCTTCTGAGACAATATTAAAGCAGTGACTGGGAGCAAGTAATCATGTGAAGGAAACAAAGGTAAAATTTACAACTCAAGTAAAACTACTCAGGTTAAATTTTTTTTAATATTCTCTAATCCAAGGGTCTGCAAACTACAGCCCAAAGGCCAAAACCAGCCTGCCACCTCTTCCACACCCACCAGTCTGCTCAGTGTCTACGGCTGCTTTTGTTCTACGATGGAAGAATTGAGCAGTGGTGACCGTGAGACAATGGCACTTACAGCGTAAAATATTTACTATCTGGCTCTTCAGAGAAAAATTTCATCAGTCTGTTATCTACTCTTCAGAAGAGAACTCATAGTATTTAGAAATTAAATTATATTTGCACACTCTTACGATCTTTGAATAATTACATATTAAAACCCACCTATCTATGTTTTACATAGAAAGGAATGTGTGTATGGGAAGGGGTGTCGTGTGTACATGTACATGCATTGTTGGGTGCCCTAAAACGAAATATTAAACACCCTTGCTAGGAGAGCTTCCCGAATACTCAGAGGTGTGGCAATTGCAGAGGGTCACTTGTGGAATGATGGAAAGATTCCACTAGGAACCAAGAGCTGGAAGACAGAGTGGCAGTTACGTCACCCTGGACAAGTCATTTAGCTTCTATTTTCTCACCTTTGGAACGAGAACCCTGATGCCTCCCTCTCAAGGTTGTGTAAATCAAATGAAATTATCTCTGTATAAATCCTTTGTTAAGCCATAAATTACACATGTATAAGTTGTTGTTATTATGCACTGCCCTGAATGCTTTCCATATAAATGGTGGTCTGAGCAAGGATGTCTCAGTCAACTGATTCAAGCAGCTATCATTTTCCCTTAACATTAGTTGTCTACCCCCACTCGCCACGAGCTGTCTATATGCATCAAAGCACCATTTCAAAGAAAGCATCATTTAAAATTAAGAAGTGTGAGACCAAGGATCACCACATATGATGCTTGGTCTGGGTCCACATCTGGAGTAATTTCAAAATAATCTTCCTAAAAGTTTGTCATTTTCTCTCATTCATCATTTGTGGTTCATCTCACGGCATTTCTACACCTGATAGTCCTTCCTTTGCTGTTTGCAGCTTCGTTCATACCTGTCCCTCTTCACTCCCTCTCTCCCTACTGTCCCCTTTCAATTCCACCCTAGTCCCCTTTGATCCTTTGCTCATTTCTAATTCTGAACACCCTTTGAGAAAGGGGGAGGGGAGGAAAACAAAAGGTTAATTTTCTCCAGCCTGCCCAGGCCGACTTAATGTAACAGAAGGCAGCAAACTGTATTGATTTAGTGACATGCAACTGTCCAGAAAGAGCTATTTATACATTATTCAGGACAAACACTGTCATAATGGACAAACAGCAGCAGCATCTGGGATGTTAATGTCTACAAATAAGATTATTCTTTGAAAGGATTAGGATGAAGCATTTTGTGTAATTAGATTTCTCCGTTTCAGGAATGAATTGCCTTTTAGCAGTAAAAGCTGTCACTGAGGGAGCCATTAGCTCCTTATAACTGAATTAAATGCATAATTAGTGACATGATCACATTAGAATTTGTTTCATTTTTAACTAATCTGAGGGGGGAGGGGAGAGGGAGGGGGGAGGAGCGGAGGCGGTGCCATTTCCAGGTCACTGCGGCCTTCCTCAGCTGGGATAGGCCTCAGCTGGTGTGCTGAAGTTGGTAAAAGTCAGGCGTGTGTGAATCAGAGCCCGGGCCTCGCCACGGCGACGGCCGGGCTATTCATCACTGGGTGGTGGGTGACAGTGACTGATGGGCTAGGCCCAGGCCTGGCACTTCACCAGTGCAAGAATCATACGAGCCAGGGAGCAGAATGACAGCTGGAGCGCTGTGTCAAGTGGTGGAGAGACCAGAGCTATTAATAATGTGTGCCACAGGATCTTGGCCGCGAGAAAACAATGATTTAGACATTGGTGAGAATAAAGATTTTACATTTAGTCCAGGGGTGACTCTTCTCCTTGGCACTTGTAGAAGAAATCGCTAGGCAATCAGCATGTATGAAAATCAGGCAATGCATATATTAGAGTCTAGCCAGTGAGGGAGGGGACAGGGGTGGGCATTTTTAAATCCTTGCATTGGCTATAGATGCTGTTAATCCCGTCCTCCTGACATTTCTGCAAATGCCTTGAGGTAGCAGGAGAGAATCAGTAAGGACACAATGAGGAGGGCCTTTGCATTTGCTCACTCACTTGATCCTTCAGCACTTCTTTGTTGAAAGTCTATTCCCCTCAGTGCTGCTTTAGGTGCTGTAGGAGGAGTGAAGAGGTATGCGCCATTGTCTTTACCCTCAAGGAGCTTAAGAGAACTGAAAGGGAGCTGGGACACCAAGCGTGTGTTGTTGGTATGCACTGGCATTTTCTTTGCTTGGAGGGACCTCCAGTTTTGTTCCTTGGTCTGAAAGTTAGGCTGAGAAGGAACAAGAGCGGAATAACAAAGGAGGCCTAGTAAGGATGATTCCATTCAAATCCCTCAGTATTAAGCACAGCTTCCAGCAGAGGCAGCAGTAGGGAGCAGTAACATGGCGGCAAGAGCGATCATTGAGTTTTTAGAGAAGCTCCCTCCTGGCTTGGCCTGAACACTCTGTTACTGGGGGAACTGGAAGTTGTTGGACATTAGCTTCCAGATGGTTTCAAGTCTCTGGCAATAGTGATGGGGGCTTCTCCAAGGAGCCCAGGAATGGAGAGCAATTAAAATGTTCCAGTCCTTCAAAGATTCATCCCTTCTTCCCCACTACTGGAGTCAACAGAATAACTTCATTTGGAGATCCATGATGACCAGGGTTTACCAGCCCTGGGTCATCTTTTGATAGAGTCCACCTTGAAGCCAGGAAACAAATTAGAACTAATAACTAGATGAATACACTTGCAAACCTAAAGCCTAAGGACTATGATTATGATGTGCTGTTACAGAAAGAAAGATTTTAACTCATGATTGGCAAAGATAGTTGTGAGAAAATGTCACTGGTAACCATGATGATTCAGTAAGATGCTCTTTGTGCCCTCCTAAGGGATGGCTTGAGTTCTGTTAAACTGTTGTTAACCTTTGCTGTACCAGAAGCAGACCATATCAAATCCTCTTAACTAATGGCTCAGCAAATATTAACAACAGAGAAGGAAGTGGAAATTCTTATTCTTTAAAGTTACCATTTGATAGAACTTAAAATTTTAAAACAGACTTTTGAGAATTGCTTGAGAAAATAGCATTCATGATGTTATGCCTGGGAAATGTATGTAAAAATTCACATATAACCTTTATATATTGGTGAGCATTAAGATTTCTTGTTCTTTGAGGCAAATATTGACCTTGACTTCACCTCGGTCAATATTTACCTCTCAGGTCAATAGATCTTGATGTTCACCTCAACAGAAGTCAATATCTACTTATTATCTCATTTCTATCTGTCAGGTAGCAGTGTGTAATCAGTAATGTGAATTTTCTTCCCCTATGCATTTCCTGAGGTTAAAATGGGATTAATTTTGGACCTTATGCTTTCCATTTGCTAAATACCCTCTCCCCACAGGAGCTAATGGAAGTTTTGTACAGAATATTAACTATGTATTTTCATCTTCCTCCATTGCTTTTTCTCTGCCACCCATGTCTTAATATGGGTGTCTTAATGTCTTAATATGAGAAACTCTTCATTTATTCAACAAATGTTTATTTTCCACCATATATCTGGCACCAAGCTACATGCTGGGTATATAGTCAAGATATAGCTGGACATGATCTCTGCCCTCAGGAAGCTTACTGTCGAGTGCAGTACTTACCAAATCCCAATTGTGGATGCCAGACAGGCTGCAGTTGCATCACGAGAAGAGTGGGGTCTTTTTGTTTTGGTTTGGCTTTAGAGAGGGTGTAAGTTTTACAGAGAGAACCCATATACCCAATGGTGCGCTGAATAGGCCTTTGAAGTAGAGAGGAAGCCCTGATTTGTTGCATTTTCTGACTTTTGTAGTGTAAATACTCTAACCACAGTCAATTTCCAACAACCAATGTGAAGTTACAGACAGAGTGGGAAGAGACGCACAGAATCACGAGCCCATTCATACCAGCTCCAGCATAGCACTGCTGCCCTTTATCTAGGTTTACTCACTGTTACCATGTCACCCTCTTTAGTTTAGTATTTGTACTCCATTCTCCTCCCCTGCCTCCTCCTTTTTCTTCTCTCTTTCCTTTATTCTCTGCATAATACTTTTTGAAGGGACAGCTTTGTAAACACACATATTCCAAAACCCCAAATCAGTAAAGCTGCAATGAGATTCAGGATGTGTGAAAAATTCCACAGGTGACACTAACGCATGGCCAGGCTAAGGAACACTGGCCCAGTCTGGAAGACCTCATATAATTTTACTTACTCAATCTTGAAATTCAGAGCCTCATGATTCCACCCAGACTTTTATCCAAGGAAGACCCAGATGAACTTCCCTGGAATCTTTCACCATGCCATGGCACCCCGGTCTGCTATCCACTTGGCTTTATTTATTTTTTAAATATTTATTTATTTACTTATTTGGCTGTGCTGGGTCTTAGTTGCGGCACGCAGGATCTTCGCATGCGGGATCTTTAGTTGTGGCATGCAGGATCTAGTTCCCTGACCAGGGATCGAACCAGGGCCCCCTGCATTGGGAGTGTGGAGTCTTAACTGCTGGAACACCAGGGAAGTCCCTATCCACTTGGTTTTAATGTTTGGTTTTGCACAACCTAACCCTCACCTCATCATTCTCTATAAAATCTAGTTTGAACTTTTCCCTCTTCACTCTATTCATGTAGGAAAATTACTCCAAGAGGCTCTGTACTTACCCAAAGTAACAAGAATCTAACCATAAACTGAAAGTAGTACATGAAGGAATAAGATATAGTGCGCCGTTTGAATGATCAAGGAATGCCTTTAAGTCATTGATAAAGAACTTGAGGATGGGCTTGGACATTTCTAAGGCATGTTAATTTACTCCTGGGAATGCTTTTGTAACTTCTGGATAAATTTAACTGTTAAGCTCTGTCTTAATTTATGCTGTTTCAGTTAACAGATCTGTTTACAGACTGCTCAAACTACAACTTTTGGTTGAAAAAATTCAATTGTAGACTTTCTCCATGAGAGAACTCAACCACAACCTGGTGATGAATACACTGTTTTGATGAAGCCCTGAAATGTGAAGCAATGCTGATCTGTAAACATCGCTACCCTGCCAGGTGGATGCGTCCTTTGCATGACAAGACATGACCATCATTGTACTCAAACTGCCTTGCAGGAATGCCTGGGTACAGCCCAGTTTTGAGCAAGAGCAGAGGTTTACTATTCCAAAGGGCTTGCTGGCAATCCACTTACTAGCTCTGTCACCTCAAACAAGTTACTGAACCTCTTGAATCTCCATTTCTTCATTGATGAAATGAGAATAATAATAATACACATCTCATATTTTTGTTGTGAAGATTAAGTGAGATATAAATAAATCAGGTAACCAAGTCTGATGGATGAAAGGACTATGATAGGTTTCATTTCCCTCGTCTCTGCCCACCACCACTGCAATCATCACCCATATGGTGATCACAGTGATGGCAGTATTTTACCTGTATTTTAATGTATCACATATATGCACACACACATACACACACAAAATATACAAATATCTTTTATAAAGTAGGGACTCAAAAACAGAGAGTGATGAAGATATGATGGTGATAATAATGACAATAATTTAAAAAGAAGAAAAGGATACGTAGAAAGGGGAGCTTACAGAAACAAAAAAATTACCTGTTTGTAATTGACAGAACAGATTCATCACTTGGATAAAATGTGTGTGGGGAAATTATGAGAAGAGCTTATCATTGGGATACTACTGGAAATAGAGTTCAAAATTTTAAGAAAAGAAGTTGATTCTATTTGTTTACTTTCAAAACACCAAGAGGACAAACATTTTCTCTAGGAGTAAAGACTAACTTTATGAAAACTTAATCTCGGAAACAAACTAAAAAAGATTTCTCATGTACCTCGGCTAAGAATGGCCAATTTTGAACACCATTCAATGGAAGATATAACAAGTCTTTTTCACTCTGGCATTTCCTAACAGGAAGGACTAATACAGAATTGTGATTTCTATGCATGAAACAGGTTCATTCAAAAACATCATATTACTTACACTTTCCAGAAATAGTCTAATATATATGTACAGTTGGCCCTTGAACAAGGCAGGTGTTTGGGACACTGACCCTCATACAGTCAAAAATCCATGTATAACTTTTGACTCCCCTAAAACTTAACTATTAATAGCCTACTATTGACTGGAAGCCTTACCTATAACATAAACAGTCGATTAAGACACATTTTGTATGCATATGTATTATGTATTGTATTATTAAAATAAATTAAGCTAGAGAAAGGAAAATGTTATTATAAAAATCATAAGGAAGAGAAAATAAATTTACTGTAAATATATGTGTTTATTGGAAAAAAATCTAAATGTAAGTGGACTCATGCAGTTCAAACCCATGCTGTTTAAGGGTGAACTGTATTCACTCTGCATGGTTGTTTAAAGTTCAATATTAAGCTTCAAACCAAATTCTGCAAAGTAACCGTAAAACCTACAATTCTCGGAGATGCCTCTTCTGCAGCCTCCGGGAGGGCTCTTTCTTTTCACAGACCCTAAACAGCTGGAAGCACTGAGGTGTTTACAAAATGAGCTCAGCCTCATAGGAGATCTGCTCATGGGTTAGGTGACTCCTTTCCATCAGTGGGGGACTCAGGTATTGTAGACACTTCTGTGAAGGAAGTGTTCTTCCTCCCTGGCCTGCTTCATTTATTAAATAACAGCCACCACAGAAGTTCCCAGCTGCTTTTAACAGTCTTATTACTTTATTTTCCATCTCAGATGTACAATATAGAATTCAGTCAAAAGAAAAACAACTTGCAGCGTCAATGATACTCATTTCCAATAGATTTGTTAAGTCCGACACGGTTAAAATGGCGATCATTTCAGTTTTAAACTGACTGTGACGAAAATCAATAGATCTTTTTCACCTCTGAAAAACTGGGTTCAGATCTGAATTTGCTCTCAAGTGAAATCAATTTGGTGGTCTCTTAACCCAGTGTCTGGAACCACTGGTCCCCATCACACAATCACCCTGTTGCTTTTATTCAGCCTGGTTGCCTTTACTCTAGAGACAAAGGCATAGGTGAGACAAAAGCCAAGATGGGATTGAGAATGAAAGTTGACTCAGGTGAAATCTGACAACCACCAGTCAGGTGACAGTAATGCTTTGGGGGTGGGGGTGGGGGGAGGGTTTGAGGAGGAGGAAGGACAGTAAATTCCATATCTTGATGTCAGAATTCATATTTTTGTATAGAGCTCTCTCTTACACTAATTCTGGGTATGCTGCCCATCTCCTTTTCTCATTTAAAATTGAAATGAAATTTACACTTAAAAATTCACAATGAAAGTAAGACTAGGTATTGAAAGCAAACTTTTTAAAGATCTATAGAGGCTATTTAGAATTTTAAGTCTTCAAAAACCAAAAAGTTAAAACATATGCAATATCCAAATTCAACCAGGTGTTCATGTGACAAACATGCTCTGATCTGCTTTATTTGTTACTGACATGCTGGGTACAAAATATAAAGAAGTATATGGTAACTCTTTTTTTTTTGACATAGTTATCAGCCATTATCCCCAATGTTGAATCAGCATGTATTTTCAATCAGTCCATTCTTTAAAATATTTAATCCTTTTTGAAATTTGGGAATTCAGTTTTTCAGTACAGTAAAGAATTTAACTTTACTTCTTGTGAAAATTATGCTTTGGATCCACAGTCAATGGCTAAACCAACAGAGATTATATTTCTCTTTAATAACAATAAAATATGAGCTGAAACTTATAGTCTTAATTCCATTTTTTTTTTTTTGGAACTCTCTCATTCACATACAATGAAAAGAAATGTGGGCTTCCCTGGTGGTGCAGTGGTTGAGAGTCCGCCTGCCGATGCAGGGGACACGGGTTCATGCCCCAGTCCGGGAAGATCCCACATGCCGTGGAGCAACTGGGCCCGTGAGCCATGGCTGCTGAGCCTGTGCGTCTGGAGCCTGTGCTCCGCAATGGGAGAGGCCACAACAGTGAGAGGCCTGCGTACCGCAAAAAAAAAAATAATTAAAAAAAAAAAAAAAAAAGAAATGTGACTCTTCCTTTCCAAAGTTGTAAAATCACAATAAATCTGGAGTTTGAGCTTTTATAGTTAATTGTTTTTAACATATTTATGTAAATAATTATCATAATCATGTTATTTCTCTAAATCATACTGCAAAATCTAACTATACACATCCACTGAAGGATCCTTGCAGTTATTGGGATAAAGTCATCTCTTCTTAAGTAGGCTTACAAGGCCCATGATATGGTCTACTTTACTTTTTCAATCTCCCTTGTACTTTAAGCACATCAATATTGAATTTCTTTTACTGTCTCAAACTCATCATACTACCTTCTTACCTCAGAGCCTTTGCACATGCTGTTCCCTGTGGCTCTCCATTCTTCCTCCTTCCATATCTTCACCAAATACCTACTTTTTTCCTCTTCTATTTTTCTTTTAAGTATATAACTCAATAATTTTTAGTAAATTTATATAATTGTACAACCATCACCAAAATCCAGATTTAGAACATTCTGATCATCTCAGAAAGATCCTCAGTACCAGTTTGTAGTTAATCCCCATTCCTACTCCCAACCCCAGGCAACCAATAATCTGCCTTCTGTCTCTGCCTTTTTGGGCTTTTCATACAAATAGAATCACACAATATGTGGTCTTTTGTATCTGAATTCTTTCATTAGAGTAATTCCAACTTCATAGAATGAGTTGGAAAGTATTCCCTCTCTCTCTATTTTCTGGAAGAGTTTGTGAAGGATTGGTATTATTTATTGTCTATACGTTTGATGAAATTCAACTGTGAAGCCATCTGGGCCTGGACTTTTTCTTTGTGGGAATATTTTTAATATAATTCAATTTCTTTACTTTTTATAGGTCTGTTCAAATTTTCTATTTTTTCATGAGTCAGTTTTGGTTTGTGTCTGTCTAAGAATTTGACCATTTCATCTAAGTTTTCTAATATATCAGTATAAAGTTGCTCATAGGACTCTCTTTTAATCCTTTTCCTTTCTGCGAGGGTACTGGTGATGTCTCCTCTTTTATTCTTGACTTCCTTGAACCTTCTCTCTTTTCTGCTTGCTCAGTCTAGACAAAGGTTTGGCAATTTTTTAAAATCTTTTCAAAGAACCAACTTTTGGTTTCCTTGATTTCTTCTATTGTTTTTCTGTTTTCCATTTCCTTGCGTATGTTCTATTTCCTTCCTTCAATTTGCTTTGGATTTAGTTGGCTCGTCTTTTTCTAGTTCCTTAGGTTATTTATTTGTGACTTTCATCTTTACTAATATAGGTGTTTAAAATGATAAATTTTCCTCTAAATACCATTTTAGTTACATCCCATAAATTTTAATATGTTGTGTTTCCATCTTCAGTCAACTCAAATGATTTTCTAAGTTCCCTTGTGATTTCTTCTTTCACCGATGAGTCATTTAGATATGTTTCTTTCTTTCTTTCTTTTTTTTTTTTTGCGGTAGGCGGGCCTCTCACTGTTGTGGCCTCTCCCGTTGCGGAACACAGGCTCCAGGTGCGCAGGCTCCGTGGCCAGGGCTCACGGGTCCAGCCACTCCGCGGCATGTGGGATCTTCCCGGACCGGGGCACGAACCCATGTCCCCTGCATTGGCAGGTGGACTCTCAACCACTGCGCCACCAGGGAAGCCCTAGATGTGTTTCTTTCTTAACTTCCGTAGATTTATAGACTTCCAAAATTTCTTTCCATTGTTGATTTTTAATTTAATTCCATTGGATCAGAGTACATACTTGGTACAAGTTTTATTTGTCAATTATACTTCAATAAAACTGGAAAAAAAAGAATTATAGGAAAGCATGATGAAAATGATTCCTCAAATAAAGAATATCAATAAAGAGATAGAAATTATTTTTAAAAGAACCAGATGGAAACTTACTTATTTAAGGTATACATATGATGGTTTTTATGGTTTGATATATGCATACATTGTGAAATGATTAATCCAATCAAGTTAATTAACACATCCATCACCTCACACATTAACTTTTTTTTTTTTTACTAGGGACTAAGGGCTAGGAGAAATGGGAAGATGTTAGTCAAAGGGTACAAACTTTCAGCTATAAAATGAATAAGCTCTGGGGATCTAATGTATAGCATGGTTACTATAGTTAATAATACTGCGGTATATACTTGAAATTTGCTAAAAAGGATAGTCTACTAGGGAACACTCTTGCATTGCTGGTGGGAATGTAAATTGATACAGCCACTATGGAGAACAGTACGGAGGTTCCTTAAAAAACTACAAATAGAACTACCATACGACCCAGCAATCCCACTACTGGGCATATACCCTGAGAAAACCATAATTCAAAAAGAGTCACGTACTACCTGGAGGGGTGGGATAGGGAGGGTGGGAGGGAGGGAAACACAAGAGGGAAGAGATATGGGAACATATGTATATGTATAACTGATTCACTTTGTTATAAAGCAGAAACTAACACACAATTGTAAAGCAATTATACCCTAATAAAGATGTTAAAAAAAAAAAAAGAGTCATGTACCACAATGATCATTGCAGCTCTATTTGCAATAGCCAGGCAATGGAAGCAACCTAAGTGTCCATCATCGGATGAATGGATAAAGAAGATGTGGCACATATATACAATGGAATATTACTCAGCCATAAAAACAAACGAAATTGAGTTATTTGTAGTGAGGTGGATGGACCTAGATTCTGTCATACCGAGTGAAGTAAGTCAGAAAGAGAAAAACAAATACCGTATGCTAACACATATATATGGAATCTGAGGGAAAAAAAAAAAAGGTCATGAAGAAACTAGGGGTAAGACAGGAATGCAGATGCAGACCTACTAGAGAATGGACTTGAGGATGTGGGGAGGGGGAAGGGTAGGCTGTGACAAAGTGAGAGAGTGGCATGGACATATATACACTACCGAACGTAGAATAGATAGCTAGTAGGAAGCAGCTGCATAGCACAGGGAGACCAGCTTGGTGCTTTGTGACCACCTAGAGGGGTGGGATAGGGAGGGTGGGAGGGAGGGAGACGCAAGAGGGAAGAGATATGGGAACATGTGTATATGTATAACTGATTCACTTTGTTATAAAGCATAAACTAACACGCCATTGTAAAGCAATTATACTCCAATAAAGATGTTAAAAAAAAAAGAATAGTTTACTTCTTTGAGAATATTTACAATAACGAATTAGAGGCCTTTGTTTACTAAGTCCAACACCTAGATGCTCTCAGAGACGGTTTCTATTGACTGCTTTTTTCCCTTCTGTATATGTCACACTTTCCTGTTTCTGGCCCCATCTCATAATTATTTTGGGGAAAACAAGGCATTTTTGATCGTGTAGCTGCTCTAGATTCTGATTCCACACAGAGCGTTATGGTTTGACTAGTAACTTAACTAATACTGTAGAGCTGTCTTCCCTGCAATGTGTAGCTGCTGATGTCTCTGCTGAGTTTGTTGTTGCTTAAAGTTGTTTTTATATTTAAGCCTGTCTTCCTAAGGGTTGTCCATCAATCAGCAATAGCTTAGTCATCAGTCAATGTCTGGTCAAAAGTTGAGCTTAAACACCTTAAGCCAGTAAGGTTTTCACTCTTCATTAATGGAGCTATGTATGAGTTAGGGAATGCATTCAAAGTTCAGTTAGTTTATGCTACTTTTGCCTTTTGCTGGGTCTTCTCACGTCTCCTCTGAGCATGCTCTAGACCTCACTTTGAGCCAGGGATCAGTAGAGAGCTAGGCCCTCTCCAGTCTCTTTTGAGGATGTGTATAGCCTTTTACAAGCATGCATCCTTCTAAACCACCAGGAATATGGGAGAGCTTATCAAGGCTCACAATGGCTATCTCATCTCCCCAGATCTCCATGCTGAATTTCTAGCTAGTCTGCTAGGCTGTTGCTTAGCCCAACATGATGACAACCTCAAGCTAGCTGTGAAGCTAGTATTTTCTGATTATTTGCCCCTGAGGTTGCCACTGTTTACAACAACATTTATTAGACACTTTAAATTTTATACTATGAATTTTTAAACTATGCTCCATGGATCACCAAAGAAGTGCCTCAGAGAGTGTAGCTAAGGACTGGAGAAGACCAAGTGAACAGATATCTGACCCCTTCTATGTTTTCACTCCCAATTTTATATATTACAGTTTATCATATGGGTGTTTTTTTAATGTATCCATGGCAAAAAGAAAAAGATTTAGAAACCCCTGAGATATATTGATATTATATGAGTTAAACACAGTTGCTTGCTTGATCTATTAAAACAAAAATAACTTTTGTACTAGATTAATGTGAGTGTTAAATGAAATGATATATTTGAAAATACATTCTGTAAAGTGCCTATAAAGTTGGATATTCTACATGATTGCTGACTTTGAAAAACCTATGTCCAAAGGTAGGCTATCACAAGTAGCACATTTACACCATGTATACATCTCAAGCTCTTTGATACTTTTCTCTACAAAATGTTTTTTCTGTTGGAGGCATTCATAGAATCTACTGAATTTGGTCCACTATTGGTGCAGAGACTAGTTGTCTCACTTCCTACATCTCCTTATTTCCTAGTAAGACAGCCTGCAAGGACAGAGTTCCATAGCCTACAGTGCTATCACAAAACTATATCCCTCTGGAGAAAACATAAAGAGTCAGAGCTTTATAATTAAAATATCATAATTCTTCTGTCTTTCACGTTGCAATGGCACAAGTTAAGGAGGGATGATGTCTGTTTAAATCTGATTTTATCTCACTGCCCAGTGCCTTAAGAGAAGAAAAACAAGTACCCCATTATTCTGATAATAAAGAATGCTCTCTTAATTCTCTATTGTTGTGTACAAGATTTAGTGCTTACTCTTTAATTTCAGTGTCAGAATGTGAGCTGTAATTAATTTTCATAAAATGGAAAGCAATAAAGTCAGATACATTAAATGCTGGCTGTAGAGGGTGAGACTGTGTGATTTACAGTTAGGGTGGTGTGGGAGGAAAGAGGCCACACATTAAGTGAGCGATAACCCATCTTTGCTTCAGTTTCAGAGACTGAGAGTATTCAGCAAAGCTGCTCAAACAAAACCCCCAAATCTATGGGGTGTTTGGAACCTTCTCAAGAAGGTCTATCAAACTTGATGTCACCTCTCCCTATGCCAACATTTGGATTGTTTTTATTATCATTAATTAACAATAATAATATGCATGGATCTAAATTACCACCTAATGAATCACCTAAACCCTTGCCTAGGCATTATTTGCAACAAACTATAGATAATAGACCATAATTCTATATAAACCATAAAAAAAGTCAGCTGCCTACTGATTAAAAATGCAGGTTGACTTCATCTTACCATCAGAATTTCCATAGAGAAAGTATGTTTGAATTTGGGGAATATTTATCTGATGGTTATTTATAAGTTTTAGGCCATATACTAAAATAAAGGATGCTATATACAAAATTATATGTAAAACTTTTCTATATAAAAAGAAAACCAAGTATCTTGATGTTGAAGGAATTAAAATGAGCACACTTTTCCATCCCCTGCCTTGTTTGGTTCAGGACATGCTTCCTAGAGAATGGTCATTAGAAGAGCAGAGAGGCGACTTCCCTGGTGGCGCAGTGGTTAAGAATCTGCCTGCTAATGCAGAGGACACGGGTTCAATCCCTGGTCCAGGAAGATCCCACATGCTGTGGAGCAACTAAGCCCACGTGCCACAACTACTGAGCCTGCACTCTAGAGCCCGCGAGCCACAACTACTGAGCCCATGCACTGCAACTACTGAAGCCCGCGTGCCTAGAGCCCGTGCTCCGCAACAAGGGAAGCCACCGCAATGAGAAACCCGTGCACCGTAACGAAGAATAGCCCCTGCTCGCCGCCACGTGCAGCAATGAAGACCCAACACAGCCAAAAATAAATTAAATAAATAAATTTATTTTTTAAAAAAAAGAAGAGCAGAGGGAAGCAGTGCTCTCTCAGTCAAGTGGTAGCTTATCCTAGAAAGTATTGGTGCAAACTTTACAGTTTTCAAAAGTTTTTCGCACACTTTATCTCAGTGTAATATTTCCATACCCCTAAGGGGAGGACAGAGCAAATGCTGATTCTGTGTTTCAAGCAGGACACTGAGGCATGAAGGTGCCTGTCCAAGTTCACACCACCAGTAAATGACTAAGCCAAAAATTGAATGTAGGTTTAGGACTTTCTAAATTCAGTTCTGGGGCCAACATAGGCAACAACAGCTAGTAAGACCAAGAGATAGTTCATTATTTGGTGTGGCCCATAGTTTGCAGAATTGGCCTGAAGTGTGTTTACAAATATAAAGGGAAAAAAGACTGGGTTCCCAAGCATTTACAGGGGAACAACAAAGCAACCTAGGTATCATTTGAAAATAAGGGAAGGGAAACTAATAATAATAATAATAATAATAATAACATCAACAATAATAATAATGGAAAATCAAGGAAGGGAATAATAACTGAGTTGCAATCATTTCCAACCTATTAGATTTTTTTTCCACCCTATTAGATTTTGCATCATGGCCAGAAGACAGGTTCATGAAGGATGACACAAAAACTATATGGATCTTGGCTTTAGGTGCAGTTAATTATCCACATTTTATCTACCTCCTAGGAAGGAATACACACTGGACATGTTCAATCCACTGCCGAGTTAGAAAGTAGGTGATTAGTCAACTGGCAGTTACCATGGAGATGGAAAAGAGACCCCACCTTAAAGCAGTGATTATAAAATAATAAGTGATTAGTTTTATACATACATATAAAAATTTGTGTATGTATGAGAAGAAATCTAGGAGAAAATTAAATCACACTATTGATTTTAAATTTACAGAGAGGTGGACTTACAGAAAATATTCATTTTTTTAAATCTTACATGTCTATATTACTTGATTCTTTTTGTAATGAACAGTTATTACTTTTATAAAAAGAAACTAAACATGAAGATTACATTTTGTAAAAACCCAAGTTGTAGTCTCTCTAACTTTCCCTGAAATTCATTAGTTAAGTTGAGAACATTGCTCAGATTAGGCAACAATGTTGCCTACATTCTGGTCTCAGTTGATATGTAACTTCCTCCAGGGGGCCTTCCCTGATTAAGCCCATAAGCAGCACTTCTCCAGCTGGGGTTCCTGTGTAGACTCCCTCCCAGCCCTCTGTCTCCTCCTTCATAGCCCTTATCATGGCTTGTAACTACACATGCATGTGTAAGAATGACCGGCAAACCTGCTTAAACCCAGGCAGAAGGAATTCTGTCCTAGGCCCCTTGCTTTAGAGAATCACACATGTCACATATATCAAAATGCACATATCTTTTTTTCCTTTTTCATTCTCCAAAGAAAGACTGTTGAGAGTTCAGTCTATTTTTGAGTGAATTATGGAAGAAGGATGCTCTGAGCAAGCTGAACCATGCAGACCAAAGCATGCCAGGCTGACAGCGAGTGAGCCTATGGTTGGAGAAGAAGAAAACCTTAGCCTTTGCCCTGGGAAATGGATAGTGAGGGCTCCCTTTGTTTGAAGTTGTCCTTCCCAAGAACACCCAGAGCAGACGGCATTTCCCAGAGGACTACACGCCATCCCTCGCTTCTCTGATAGAGAGGTGCTTAGAACTGCCTAAAAGGGGATGAAAAGTGAAGCACGAGGAACAGGACCTCCCAGCCCAGTTCCCTGGACACCTGGACAATGTCCTTTCCTATTCCAGTGCCAGGTGAGTTCAGTCACCACCCTGGACTCCGAGACCCTGCCCCCTTCTTTCCTGCGCTATGCTAAAAGTTCCCTGTTGCTACTCAGGCTCACAGGTGGCAGAACTGACCTGGGAGAGAGTAAGGTTCCTTTAGCCTCCAGGTCACAAGGATCATCCCCAGGGTGTGAGTTTCCAGGCTTTGGAAAGGAATGTGAATTGGGCCTAGGGCAGAGCTTATCACTTATAAATTTAAATATTTGATTCATGGCATCCATGTGTCCTCTTGCCCCAGGCCCTATAAATGTTAGGTGCAGATCTGATTATTAGTTTAATGATTGTCTTCCTTGCTAATGGATATGACCTATAGAGTGAAAGATCATATTTATTTTATTTAAAACCTTAGTATAGGGCCTAACACATGTGAACACACAATAAGTATTTGTAGAATGAACAAATGGCTAAAAACAAAACAATACAACCATGTGCGTTGCCCCAAAGCATTTGTGATAAAAGGAAATATCTATTTAAAAACTGGGGAAAAGATGCCCTTTTGTATCAGTCAGGAACCCAATGCCAACAGCCTTTGACCACAGAAGTCAGTCTGTCACCAGCCTAAAATCAGTGATTCCTGCTTTACCATCAACAAAGTCCAAGAAGTTTTCTGTAAAGGACTCATACCAGTGAAGAGTTAAAGAGTTAAAAAACATGGTACAAGAGAAATACAAGAGCTCCATCCTCCTCTGCGACAAATAACTCCCAGCCCCCCACATTCACCCCATACTTTGGTTAATTTTATTCTACTCAGATTCATTATTTTTTTCAAAGTTTATCTCCTTTTAAAATGGGGGAAATACAGACCCAGAAAAATGGAACAAAATTATCTTTGGATAAACTGCATTATTTTACTATGAATTTATGGTTTTGATGTTTAAAAGCAAGTAGAATACAATAATACAATGTGCATTAAACCTATAATTGGAACTGGTAATTCCTGTATTCTAGGTCAGGACCTACCACCTTGTAGGCCCTTAAAAATTGTGAAATGATCATTTCAACTTTGCCAACACTCACCTCAGGTACATCACTTTCTTACGTGTTGCTATCAATGGGCAAATGAATGCCTCAGAGACTTCTGCAGGCTTTTATTAACGAACATCTCATTTCCATAAATATCTAATTTTGAAATGATACCATGTTTCATGTGTAGGAGCCTGTGAATATAAAAAAGAAGGAGAAAACATTAGCAATGCATAATAAGAGGAAAACATATGTAAATCTATTGGTGGAAAGAAAATGTGCTAAGAGCAACTAAACTTATTTTTTTGTGTTCATTTCCTAATGTTTTGAAAAAATATTTCCACAACATAATAACAAATATTACCAGAGCACTGGCAACCCTTGAGTGAAATGGAGAAATGGAGAAATGTTAAGGATAATCTGATTCAGACTAACTTAAGTATTTTAAGTAGTAAAATAGTTTTTATAGTTTATAAAACGCTTTCACACCACTGTCTCACACATATTCCATGAGGTAAGACACTGGCCTGTTTAATGATGAGAAAACCGAATTGGGCTTTAGCTAGAATATTGATTGCCTCCCGAACATCCATCCACTCTTTCCTGCTTCCCTTGATTTTGTCCACACCTCTACACTTTCTCCATGTTGCCTTATAAGTTGGGGAAGGCTGGCCCCATCCCCAGCCCAGGGGCCAGTCCTGCTTAAGACAAGCCAAACATGGTGATCCCATTACCCTTGCCAACAGCTGACTTAGGGTCATGTGATGCAATTCAAGCCAATGAGCATGAAGATAAGTCTGATAAACTTCTTTCTTTCTTGGAAAAGAGACAAGGCATGGAAGACTTTTCTGCCTGTTTGAATGGGTGCTACAGAATGCTGTGGCCATCTTATAAATAGGCCAATGACCGCAAATCTGATGCATTCAGTTCTAATCTTTCTTCCACATTTTAGATACGTATATTTGATATCTCCATTTGGATATTTAGTTGGTATCTCAGAGTTGAATATTCAAATTAGGACTCTTTATTCCCCCACCTCTACTCTAACTTGTACCACTGTTCCTCACCTCAGTAAATGTCACCACCACTCACCAACTGCTCACCGCCAAATCCAAATCTGTCAACAAGTCCTGTCAACACTCACTCTAAAAAAATACCCCACGTTTGTCCACTTCAGTGCATTTTCCACTGTTACCATCCTCAACCAAGTCTCTTACCTGCATTATTGCAGCCTCCTACCTCTGCTGATCTCCTTGCTTCTGCTGTAGCCCCCTTTAAAACCTAGTCCCTGTGCACCAGCCAGAGCTAACTTTGAAAAACGTAAATCAGGTCATACCATTCTCTGCTGAAAACACTCAGTTTATTTCTAATCAAGTTCAGAATAAAATCCAAACTCCTTAGCACAGCCTATATGGCCCTATAAGACCTCAACCCCCATTACTTCTACAAATTCATCTCCGATCCTTTTCCTATTCCCAGAACACACCAAACTCATTCCTGCTTGAAGCCTTTGTGCCTAATCTTTCTTCTGCTTGAGACACCCTCTCACCAGATCTCTGTACGGCCAGCTCCATCTTGACAGGTTTCGGTTCAAGCTTCATCTTTTCAACAAAGTCTACCAATCTGAAGAATTCCCAAATGCACAATCTCTATTACATCACTCAGCTGTATTTTCTTCAGAGCACTATTATTATCAGAAAGTATCTCATTCACTGACTATTATCTGTCTCTTCCCCACATAATATAAACTCCATGAAAACAGTAACATTTTCTGCCTTGCTTGTCATTTTACCAGAATCTAAAACAATGGCTGAAACAAAGTTGGCACTCAATAAGGACTTGTTATATCAATGAATGAATGCCAGTCCCTTTGCTGGATGCTAAAAATATTAGAATAAATGTACTTTGTCCTTTTTATATACCATCTGATCAATAATTAATTCTAGAATTTCGCTAGAGATATTGATTTCAGAAGCTAGATAAGGGTAGGAGATCTACCCAACAAGGAACACTTGCATTAAATTACTGTCTGGGTAAAAAGTGATCTCGTATTATTTCAATCATCTGAAATTTTGGAGGTTTTATATTATAGCTAATACCTACACTGATTAATACAGAAATTTGTGGGGCTTTTACAGTAGTTAGTGTATCCTAACTAAGACAGAGGAAAAGAAGTAACAAGAAGATAAGGAATGCATGAGGAAAGGGCTTGAGGTAAAAGAAAATGTAAAGGCTTGGGAATGGGAGGTTGCTGACCAGAGAGAAACAAAAAGTAGCATGACTGAGCAGAGGGGATGAGACTTCTGAAATGAACAAACGGCCTAAAACCTTGCCTTGAGAATTTTTTTAAAAATTTTTTATTGAAGTATAGTTGACTTATTAGTTTCAGGTATACAACATAATGATTCAATATCTTTATAGATTATGCACCATACAAAGTTATTTTGATATTACTGACTAATTTCCTCTGCCATATAGTACATCTCTGTGATTTATTCATTTTATAACTGGTAGTCTGTACCTCTTAAGCCCCTTCACCTATTTCGTTCATCTCCCCTCTGGCAACCACTAGTTTGTTTTCTGTATCTGTGAGTCTGTTTCTGTTTTATTTGTTAATTTGTTTTGTTTTTTAGATTGCACATATAAGTGAAAACTTACAGTATTTTTCTTTCTCTGTCTGATTTATTTCATTTAACATAATACCCTCCACATCCATCTGTGTTGCTGCAAATACCTTGAGCAAGTTTATGATATGCACATATTTATTTATCAAGTCTATTTGTCTGGACTTCTCTATAAATTCAATTTAATATTGCATAAGCATTTTTTGCAACTACATAAACTTGTCTTTTTCACATAAACTGCTGTCAGGCCAAGTCTACCTCAATCTTACGTTTAATTAGTAGACTTCTCTTGAAAATTAAGTATGTAGATTTTTTTCTACTTATACCTGCACAATATCATCTTGATGCTTTCAATTCAACATTTCAATCTAAAGAAAATGTTTTGAATCTATCCAATGTATTAGCCAGCTCTTTCAATTTTGTGAGCATCCACAAATTTGCTAAGCTTCCATATTGCCGTTTAATCTGGTGATAAAGGCATTAAGCATGGCATAAAAAAAAAAAACCCTCTATGCTGAAATTGGTCTCTTTTTGTAAATGTTTGTTTGACCAAATGTAAACCCACTTGACAATATTCTCATGCATCCCACATTTCTCTTTCATGTCCACAACAATGTCATAAAGACTATTAAATACTTTACTGAATACAGGATATATAATGCCTAGAGCAGTTTTCCCCAAGTTTATTCCATGTAACACTAATCCTGGTCAAATAAGTTTTGGAAAAAAATTGTCTGAGTCATAAAGCATATTACCCTAAACTGTGGTAGCCCTAAATTTTTTTTATCTTACAATTAAAAAACCTCATCAATTTTTCAAATATAATTGACTATGGGCCTCATTTTTCTTCATACAAAACCTGTTGCCCTCCCATAGAACTGCTGGAATTTGAAGGTAAGGTAGATGAAACCATAGTTGGATTGAATATTGGATATGGGAAGAGTTTAAAACTTCCAAGTTTTGAACCTGAGAAACTGTAAAGTATGATTGTCATCTGTTGAGATATGTAAGACTGAAGGAGTAGTAGTTTGGGGAAGAAAAAGTGAAAACCTTGAGTTGGTGTTAGACATGTTAAATTTGAGACACCTGTTAGACATCCAAGGAGAAACTTGAAGTTAAGGGTAGTTCTCAGTTACATCCTCTACCACCAAAGCAACTAAATTATTAGCAAATTGAGTCCAGATTTATTCACATAGTCTATTTTTAGCAGAATAAGTCATTCATCTTCACCATGTTTTGCCTCTGTGTCAAGAAAGCATGATCTACGTCACCCATATGGCTAAGTTTATAGTAACTTCCCACAGCAATAGTAACTCTATTTATCTCTCTCTTTCCTCAGACAGATATTCTTCCATCTTGAGGTCTGTGGATTTCTGTATCTTTCCATTCAAAAATATACCTCCTTCCAAGTTATCTATTGCTATACATAATAAACTATGCCAAACTTAGTGGCTTAAACTACAGCCTTAGTTGTACTGGTGCTGCTGGTGTCATCGTCATTACTGTTATTTTGGTTGTTTTTCGTATCTCACAATTCCATGGATCAGGAATTCAGAACTCAGCTGGAAGTTTCTTATGTTCTACATGGCATTGACTGAGGTCTCTTGGTGGTACTCAGCTGGCAGAGGATCTAAACTGGATGGTTTCACTCATGTGTCTGGTGTCTTAGTGGGGATGGCTGGAAGGCCAAGCACAGCTGGGATCTCAGCTGGAGCACCTCTGTGAGACTACCAGGGTAGTCAGACTTTTTACATGGTAGTTCAGATATCCTAAACAGACAAGAAGTGAAAGCAGCCAATCTTTTAAAGCCTAGGCCCAAAAACTGTTGATAGTATTATTTCCTCCATATTCTATTGACCCAAGAAGTCCCATAACTGACCCAGATTCAAGGAGAAAGAGGCCAAGATCTCACCTCTAGGTGAGAGGAATGTTGAAGAATTTGTGGATGTCTTTAATTTGCTACATATTATCATTATGGCTAAGAACTCCTGCTCTGAAACCAGGAACCAAATCCTGACTCTCCAACATTTGTTAATCGTGTGACAAGACTAATTATTTAATCTTTCTCTGTCTTGGTTTCCTTGTCTGTAAAATGGCGATAACAAATGTATTCATTCAATAAAAATGTATTAAGCATGTAGTATGCAGCAAAAGGCTGAGACCAAAAAGAGGAATAAGCTGGTCTATGCTTTCAAGGAATGTACAATCAGACTAGTGGAAGAAAAGATGTTCATTCATACATTCCTTCAACAAATATTTAATAACTACTTAAAGAAACACCAACAGAAGCATCTGTCCAAATCGCTGCCATACAACAGAATGGAGTTAAGGTTGTAGAGGTCAGGTTCTTTCCCAAACTGTTTTTTGATTAAAGGAGACATTTTTTTGCATTACAATTTTAATTTTTTTAAATATTAATTTTATTGGAGTGTAGTTCATTTACAATGTTGTGCTAGTTTCAGATGTAGAGCAAAGTGATTCAGTTATACATATACATATATTCATTCGTTTTTAGATTCTTTTCTCATATAGGTCATTACAGAATATTTAGTAGAGTTCCCTGTGCTATACAGTAGGTCTTTGTTGGCTACCTATCCTATATATAGTAGTGTGCGTATGTTCATCCCAAGTTTTTGATTTATCCCTCTCCCCCACATTTCACCTTTGGTATCCATAAGTTTGCTTTCGATAACTGTAAGTCTGTTTCTGTTTTTGGTTTTTTTGTTACATCTTTATTGGAGTATAATTGCTTTACAATGGTGTGTTAGTTTCTGCTTTATAACAAAGTGAATCAGTTATACATATACATATGTTCCCATAACTCTTCCCTCTTGCATCTCCCTCCCTCCCACCCTCCCTATCCCAACCCTCCAGGCGGTCACAAAGCACCGAGCTGATCTCCCTGTGCTATGCGGCTGCTTCCCACTAGCTATCTACCTTACGTTTGGTAGTGTATATATGTCCATGCCTCTCTCTCACTTTGTCACAGCTTACCCTTCCCCCTCCCCATAGCCTCAAGTCCATTCTCTAGTAGGTCTGTGTCTTCATTCCTGTCTTACCCTTAGGTTCTTCATGACATTTTTTTTTCTTAAATTCCATATATATGTGTTAGTCTACGGTATTTGTCTTTCTCTTTCTGACTTACTTCACTCTGTATGACAGACTCTAGGTCTATCCACCTCATTACAAATAGCTCAATTTTGTTTCTTTTTATGGCTGAGTAATATTCCATTGTATATATGTGCCACATCTTCTTTATCCATTCATCCGATGATGGACACTTAGGTTGTTTCCATCTCCGGGCTATTGTAAATAGAGCTGCAATGAACATTTTGGTACATGACTCTTTTTGAATTATGGTTTTCTCAGGGTATATGCCCAGTAGTGGGATTGCTGGGTCATATGGTAGTTCTATTTGTAGTTTTTTAAGGAACCTCCATACTGTTCTCCATAGTGGCTGTACCAATTCACATTCCCACCAGCAGTGCAAGAGTGTTCCCGTTTCTCCACACCCTCTCCAGCATTTATTGTTTCTAGATTTTTTGATGATAGCCATTCTGACTGGTGTGAGATGATATCTCATTGTAGTTTTGATTTGCATTTCTCTAATGGTTAATGATGTTGAGCATTCTTTCATGTGTTTGTTGGCAGTCTGTATATCTTCTTTGCAGAAATGTCTATTTAGGTCTTCTGCCCATTTTTGGATTGGGTTGTTTGTTTTTTTGTTATTGAGCTGCATGAGCTGCTTATAAATTTTGGAGATTAATCCTTTGTCAGTTGCTTCATTTGCAAATATTTTCTCCCATTCTGAGGGTTGTCTTTCGGTCTTGTTTATGGTTTCCTTTGCTGTGCAAAAGCTTTGAAGTTTCATTAGGTCCCATTTATTTATTTTTATTTTTATTTCCATTTCTCTAGGAGGTGGGTCAAAAAGAATCTTGCTGTGACTTATGTCATAGAGTGTTCTGCCTATGTTTTCCTCTAAGAGTTTGATAGTTTCTGGCCTTACATTTAGCTCTTTAATCCATTTTGAGTTTATTTTTGTGTATGGTGTTAGGGAGTGATCTAATCTCATACTTTTACCTATCCAGTTTTCCCAGCACCACTTATTGAAGAGGTTGTCCTTTCTCCACTGTACATTCCTACCTCCTTTATCAAAGATAAGGTGACCATATGTGCATGGGTTTATCTCTGGGCTTTCTATCCTGTTCCATTGATCTTCTGTTTTGTAAATAAGTTCATTTGTACCATTTTTTTAAATTAGATTCCACAGATGAGTGATACCATATGATATTTGTCTTTCTCTGACTGGCTTACCTCATTTATTATGATAATCTCTAGATCCATCCATGTTGCTGCAAATGGCATTATTTTGTTCTTTTCTTAATGGCTAATATTCCATTGTATATATGTACCACGACTTCTTTATCCATTCCTCTTTTGATGGACATTTGGGATGCTTCCATGTCTTGGCAGGATGTGTGGACATGGAGAGGGGAAAGCGGGGTGGGATGAAATGGGAGATTGGGATTGACATATATACACCACCATGTGTAAAACAGACAGCTAGTGGGAACCTGCTGTACAGCACAGGGAGCTCAGCTCAGTGCTCTCTGGTGACCTAGATGGGTGGGAGGGGGGTGGGGTGGGAGGGAGGTCCAAGAGGGAGGGGATATATGTATACGTATAGCTGATTCACTTCATTGTACAGCAGAAACTAACACAACATTGTAAAGCAACTATACCCCAATTAAAAAATAAATAGTGCTGCAATGAACATTGGGGTACACGTATTTTTTCGAATTATGGCTTTCTCTGGATATATGCCCCGGAGTGGAATTGCTAGATTATATGGTAGCCCTATTTTTAGTTTTTTAAGGAACCTCCATACTGTTCTCCACAGTGGCTGAACCAATTTACGTTCCCACCAACAGTGTAGGAGGGTTCCCTTTTCTCCACACCCTCTCCAGCAAGATTAAATGGGATTTTAAAATCATCTATTTCCAAATTTTGGTTGGTAAACACAGAGACTTGACCTGAGCATTCTTCTTTCAACTGACATTTAGACAAGAACACTAGTTTCCTTCCTGTATTCCTTCATGTTCGCAGTGATTAAGAACTCTACATCCCACAAAAACATTTAATAGAGTTAGTAGGAGATGCCATTTCTGTTTTCTTCTGAAAATCTTAAATATTTCTTTCATTCAAATTGAATCATGTTGACACTGAATCTGAAAGTCAGGGGAGGTGCAGGGACCACGGGGAGGCCGCTGACTGAGGAACTTAATAGGAATGATGCCTACTGCCTGAAACTTCCCGTCTCCACTGAAAACCCCTTTTTTCATGCAGAATCAGGTTGCTGCTTGATGACAGGGTCTACATGGAGGATTTCAGCATATCAATAATCATTTCAACCACTAATAACCTTTACTCTAAATCTTTTTGAGTAGTTTTTAAAAGAATAACCAAAGAATAAAGTAGACTTCTATGCCACTGTTTTGTTGATAAAGGAGACAGTGAGAGCACATATTTTGAATCTTCCTAAATAATTTTGTGCATCTCCTAAGCAGACATAGATAAGTGAACTGGCACATAAAGTTATTGATGTTTCTGTCTCTCATCATCTGGGGTTCCAACATTTGACAAAATACATAAAGATCTGGTCACTTTGTGTTTCAGCACAGGACCCTCCTGAAATTTGCTTCTTAATTAAAACCTTGCCTGTGAATTTGACACGCGTTGTTTTTCACATTGTAGATATCAAACAAATAAGTTTTAAACAAATAAATACATTCTTCTTTGTATACCATGCAGAACTAAACCACAGGGCAAAATGATTAGAAATATGGCTTTGAAGTCAGGACTGAGCTTAAATTCAAGATCTGCCTCTTACTAAAAGACTAGAAGTTTCTCAAACCCTCTAAGCTCAGACTCCATGTATAAAATGGGAATAATACGAGAGAAATCTCCTGGAGTGGCTGGGAGAATCTAGTGATTATTTAAACCGCTTAGCACAGTGCTTTGACATTGTATGTTCCCAATAAATGACAGTTGTAATTTTGTCATCATCATTGCTGCTATTCAGGGATGGCATTTAGAGATGCACAAAATATTGCAGCAAAATGTCCCAGTATTTGTGCCCCTTTGACTACCCCAACACACTGAGCCATGTTCTTTTTGTGATATCTGAACGACCGCAAAGGAAGAAGTGAAAGAATGAAGTATTTATTGAGACAGGCTATCAAAGGTCCTTGGGACAGGGCCCTGCCCTGTAACTCTTCAAACACAGCTCTTTGTACATAGGAGATGCTCACTAAATGTTTTTGATAATAATGATAACGAGGTACGTGATTTTCATGTCAAAAGCATTCAACATATTTTAAAGCTATTAATAGCAAACTGATACCTTTATGCAAAAGGAAGCTAACTTTTTTTCAGGTTTTTATAAAATAAGATAGATTTCATAAGATTGCACAGAAATAAAGCATTAAACTCTATTGTTAACACGTAATGAGAAGTTTGTTATTTCCTTTACAATTTCCAATGACCATTCTCTCCCATCTTTTCAAAACGGCCTTTGTCTTACAAATGGCCAAGCCCTGCCTGTGGAGGCCTGTGACCAGGGCCGCTTCAGTTAGAAGCTTCCAACGCTGGTGAACCATGTCTCAGAGTGAGGCAAATACAGACCCACGTGACAATGCCTTTGTTATGAAGTTAGGAAAAAATGGTTGAAAATGGCCATTTAAGGGGTAAGGAGATCGGTGGGGTTGTCCTCCCATTTTACACAACTCACTTCTCACAGATGAAGGGAACAAAATCCCCACCACCTACGTAAGCCAGGTCTTTCATTTTGCCCTTGAACATGTACACTAGTGGCTCTTCACGGTATAATTAAGGTTAGAAACCAAGCCCCAGGTTCCTACCTGGGTATTCTTTTGGCCTCTGATATGTACACTCTGTAACGAGGGAGAATCTTCTGAATACTTCCGCTCTACAAAGCAGAACACCCCTGCTTTTCTTCTGCAAATGTTACCTCACCTTCTTGAGAATCTGGAAGAGCAAGGCTGCAGAGCTGGAAGAGCGGATCCACAGATTCCACAGCAAAACTCTGATTTATCTTCCTCAAACTCCTCCAGCCTGGACACTACTGGAAGCTAAGCCAAGATCTTTTGGGGCAGTGACCAAGTCTAAACAGCTTTAGAATATGTTGGACAATGCAAAACCTTCTCTAGTACATTTAAATTTTCAGAGCACCCGTTTGATGAAAGTAAGACTACATTGCACTTTTAAACCCACCTAATCAAGCTTGTGGTTTAAAAGTGTTTGGAAATAGGACGTTTGGTTTGAGAATGCAGACTCTGCAGTGTTCCCATCCCTCCTTCATCCTTTCCTTGACGGACAGCTCTTCAACAGGGTTTTTGGCCCCCAGGGCTGGTGAGAGAGAGGTGAGGGAGCAAGCGAGGGGGAGGGGGAAGGGGGAGAATTGGACATCAGAAGGCAGCCTCTAGTCTGCCTTATTTCTGCAGAATTTCCCAAACCATTCTAAGAAGCTCAGTCCTCCCCATTAAAACCAGTCGCCTCTGACATCCTGGCTGCTCTGTATTAAACTGGCACCGAAGCCCCTAACCTGCTGGATCGCCTTTCTCCAGACACCTGCCCAGCAGCAGACTAAACAAACAGGGATTCTCCACTGCGCAAAAGTTGGCTTCTTTCACTGGGTCTCCCATCTGTTAAAAAGCCATTGTATGAGAAAGTGTTCAGCTAGGCGGGGAGCTGGAGCGATTGCATACTGAACTGCCCCCTTTTCCCCATAAAAAGTCCTCGTTAGCATTTTCTTTTCTCCCCAGTTTTCATGGCCTGATTTATTCATTGGTTTCACCTCTTCTCCCCTCCCCCTTGGTTCGAGAGGAGAGTCTCCTTGTCTTCGGTTTCTCAGGGGTCATGTCTTTTCAGTCACCAGGACAATACCCGCTGCTGGCATCTGCTTCCAGATCCAATCAGCCATATTGTGAACACATCCTGCCAGAGAATTGTTCCTCCTTTTGCTCGGCTTTGTTGCCAATTTCATGCCATGTATTGCTCCATGTTTTGTGCTTCATGAAGCTGTCAGGGGCATAAAAGTGGTCTGACCAGGGTCATAGTAAAAGGGGTGGGAATGAAACATCCACCCAAATGTCGAGCAGGCCACCCACAGTCCCCACACGGACACACAGACTCACACTCACACAGTCCCCACCCACACCCAGCCCACACACGCATGCACGAAATATACACAACCCACAACCACGCACGATTCGCACACACAGTACACACTCACACACCCACACAACTCACATACTCGCAGCATATACCCAAACATACACACGCACATCTGGAGCCCTCACACATCTTCTTTTCTCTCCCCAGGATTTAGTGGGCACTCTAGGAAGATACTTCATGATTCTCCAGAGGGATAAACGGTTTTATAAGGAACCAGAGAGACTGATTCCTTTAATAATGATAAGGAATATATTAAGTTGGGGGAGAGTGGGTATTGTGAAAGTTAAAGAGTTCAGATGCTTTTTTTTTCTTTTATCCTGAGGTATTTCTAATCACATACAAATATTAATAATCCTTCAGTGCACAATCTTAAAAACATATCAGGAAGGTCTTTACAAGGCACATTATACTACTCCAGACTAAAAGGCCAATATAGGAAGCATATTCACTTTTTGGAGACACTAACCTCTCATAAAGAACAACAATATATAAACATAAAGAAACATGTCAACAAAAGTATAAAAATTAAGCTCTTGGAATTGGGGGGACGTTGTCCATGAGCCCCTCCTGTCTGAGTTGAGGCTCTTGGGTACAGGAGTGTTCTGATTTATCAAGGGGCTCTTTGTAAACCGTGGATTAGCCTGCTGCAGCACAAAAGACCAAACTCCCTTGCAAAGCTTTGCTGAAACCCAGCTTTCAGGAAGGAGGGGAGCTGGGGCTACGCGTCCCATTGCGCAGAGCCCCACCAATTGAATTGGGCCTGACTGCTGGCCGCCAGCCAGCTGAGGGGAAGTTGCCTTTCTCATTAATGTCATAAGTTAAGGAAAAGAGGGAGGGAAAATGGAGAATGAAAACTCAAAATCCTCATGACGAAAATTCCACTGAAGTTTTCCCATTTTATCTCTACAGAGTTCTTTGTTTTTCTATTTCAAAGAAGTAGAGATTCTGAAAGGTAACTTCTTTATAGTCCATTATATCTATACTTATATTTTCCCATGTTTCTATTCCAGCACCATGATTACGTCTTTGCCTTTTTCCATGCAGGCATTTTTTTGATTGTTGTTGGTTGTGAATGCCAAAGAGTTTTAGAAAAGAGCAGATTCCCATGTGTGGACACAGGAGAAGGCCACCTACTGGGGCAGTTCTCCTCTGTCTCCCATCTCTAATGAACTCATACACAGGCCTGTTCTGGTGCTTAAGATTTCCATGATTGGAGTCCCTCCTCTAGAGAGAGTTATAATCTACTATCTCCAAAAGGACATAACAAAATGCAAATTTGTAACTCCTAGGGTACATTAAAACATGAAGTTTTAGCATCCACTTCCACCAATAATCACATGAGTGAGGAACAGATGCTCCCAACTGAAGGAAACAAAGGATGGGTAAATTTTGATCAAGAGAATGAGGTGGGGCTTCCCTGGTGGTGCAGTGGTTGAGAGTCTGCCTGTCGATGCAGGGGACACGGGTTCGTGCCCCGGTCTGGGAAGATCCCACATGCCGCGGAGTGGCTGGGCCCGTGAGCCGTGGCCGCTGAGCCTGCGTGTCCGGAGCCTGTGCTCCACAACGGGAGAGGCCACGACAGTGAAAGGCCCGCGTACCAAAAAAAAAAAAAAGAGAGATAATGAGGTGTAAGGAACAGAGGTGGAAAACATGAAGATCTGAGTCACAGTTGTTCTCTGAAAGTGAGCCAGCTTTTGCTTCTCTGCAGGGAATTGTGAGTGGCAGGAGAATCCTGCCCTGGGAATGGGGAAGAAAAGAAGGTACAAGGTGGGAAATGCCAAGATAGAGTCAGGCCAGACTACATGTAGTCTATCAGGTATAACTTTAGAAATACTGAAGGAAGTCTTCATGCCCCGCCGATCCCTGGATGATACATGATATTCTACGTGGAGCTTTATTTAATTAGCCAAAAACTTTAACAGCAACTTTATTACAGATACCCTGTTATGGACTGAATATTTGTGTCCCCCTGCCACATTTATATTTTGAAGCCCTAATCCTCAGTGTGGCTGTATTTGGAAATGGGGCCTCTAAGGAAGGAATTAAGGTTAAATGAGGTCATAAGGGTGGAGCCCTCATCCAATAGGATTAGTGTTCTTATAAGAAGAGACACCAGAGAATGAGCTCTGTCTCTCCACACACACAAAAAAGAAATAATGTGAGCACACAGTAAGATGGCGGCCACCTACAAGCCAAGAGGTCTCATAACAAAACCTACCTTGTTGATGTCTTGATCTTGAACTAACAACCTCCATAACTGTGAGAAATAAACTTCTGCTGTGGTATTTTGTTAGGACAGCTCAAGCTGACTAAGACAAACCCCAAGGTGGGCTAAGTGTGATTCAGAAAGAAAGGGTAAAACGTATGAGCACTGCATGTCACTCTCCAAAATAGGGTGTCCTTTCACAGTCTGCCCTGGAACAGGATTGTTTGGAGTTGGGACTTTCTCTACCCTGACCCACCTCAGTCCTATTTTCCTGTACCTTTGAACCCCCTACGCTCTCTGAGTGATTTCTACTTAGAAACTTAATTCATCAGGGTTTTCTGAGAAACATGTGACTGCCAAAAAGTAACATACACAAATCAAGGTGAAGGAAGCCTCACTGAAGGAAAATCCTGAAAGTCTGCATTTCACCCACCTCCTCTGGTAATGTCTGTACTTGGCTCCCACTCACCCTCGCTGTCCACTAGATGTTGGTTCAATATCTATTGTATGTCAGCTGCTACAATGAGCTCTGATATACATACATGAGTAAGTCACAACGCCTGCACTCAGAGAGCTTCAAATCTGGTAAGAGAGAGAGGCACTTACATCAAATGTCACAATTCAATATATATCACGATATAAAAATTGTTGTACAGAAGTAGAGTGGAGAACAAGTAACTGCCCAAGAAAAGTGAAAGGACCTGGTATATTGAATAGGGGGATGTGCAGGAAAGTTAAAATACAAGATACATGGGACTTAAAGGATGGGAGAGTTAGGACAGAGGACATCGAGATGTAAAAGACATGAAAGGCCATACTAAGAAACTGCTCCCCAGGGCATACAGGATTGGAGACTAAAGAGAGGAGACAGAGTAGTACTTGGGTGATACCAGTTCAGAGAGAAAAAAAGATGACCTCAAATACCCAGTATCCTAACCTAACCCCAAGTACTGCAGTCCTTTACTCTTCTAATGACTTCATTATTTTTAACTTTTTCAAGGGCCTTTTGAAATTCAAAATGCAGCCGATGTTACCAGAGTCCAAAATGTGCTCTCTTTTCTGTCGTTTCATGAATTTTCCTTTCTTCTCTGGCCCTATACTTTTATTTATGTTTAATAAGGACATTGAGACAGCAGGACTCGTAAGAGGGCCAGAGCCAGCTTTGTGCTCTGTGTGAGCGTGTATGTGTGTGTTAAACAATTTCATGGACATCTGTCATGCACAGTTAACTTTGCATTGCTGCATTTTAAGTGGTGGGCCCAGGCTTGGCCGGCAGTGATGAAGTAGCTGGCAGTTTTCAAAAAGCCACAGGATAACAGAGCATGAATCATAAAACACACTACTGTGTAGCAATATCCAAGTTCATTCAATGCAATGAAACCATGCAGAGGCCCTTTATCCCCAGCTAATTATGTGGAAACGTCTAAGACAATAAAGCATCTGGTGGTCTTTCTTCCGCGTTTCAATTTTTCTCAATATTGTGACAGGGGAAAGTATTGTGCCTTTCCCAGGGTAGTTGCAGTGAAGAGGAGTAAAAGCAAGGGTCAGGGAAGAGCAAATAGATGAATTTATAACTTTCTTTTTATTTATTCCCTCCCCATTGTCTCTCTGGAAGTCTTCCTTCAGGGCTGTATTTTGGGATCACTATTCTCATTGCACTCTGCTTGAATCCCCTTTTCTCCCTCTTTAGAAAAATACCACCCAAACTGCCAGACCTTCCATGATTCCCTGTTGCTGGTGGGGCTTTCTCTGCTGTGGGCATCCAGGAATTCAAGTCTAAGATTTATAATCACTCTCCAGACTCAGGTTAAGGAAAGGGTTCATACTTCCACGAATGAAACCTAACATGTGATTCCCTTTTTAGGAAGAGGTGAAGAGAATGGTCCCTGTGATTAAGGTTTTCCCAGAGAGGGTTCCCGTAATTGCCTCACACATGGTTCTTTTTGCTCTTCTCTGGAAAACACACGCAAATGCCATGCGAGCACTCCTGGGGGTTCTGATGAAAGCCCCTTTATAGCTAAGCGCTGTGTGATGAGACTGAGCCAGAGTCTGATGCGGTGACTAATTGGTACCACTAGCTTAAAAAGCTAATAAGTTAATTAGATTAACTTCATTCATGTTTGCACAGGGCTTTGAAAAGGGAACACTACAGGAGCCCTAAGCTTCTCTGAATTGAGATCCAGTGCAGCTCCATGCTGGGTACAAGCTTTCCCCGAAACGACATGAGTCTATTGTGGTTATATTCTGTTTCTTAATTCCTCAGTCACCTCCCAATCTTTCTCAAAAGCCAAATTAAAGTGACATAATATGCCTTTATCTTCTATTGCATCTCCTATTGTATCTTCTATTGCAACATTTTCAGTCATTATAAATTTATATTTAAATTTAAATCAACATGAATATTTCTGTTTTCCTGCTTTCTCTGGGTATTATTATGTCATAATATCCAAGTCATCCTAATGCCAGCTTAAGAATCAAGTCAGATTCTTTTAAATCTAAAGACAGAAATAACTGCAAGAAAATTTAACTGAGTGGTATTAGCATTCTCTTTGGCTTGCTTAATTACCTTACACTTAAAAATGCAGTGAGGGCTAGGGTTATGGTATTATTGGTTTTTGTGAAGTTTCAGCATTAAGTAAATTTTGTATGCATCATCAATGCTCCCTTTATCTATCTATCTATCTATCTATCTATCTATCCATCTGTATCATCTATCTATATCATCTATCTATCTACCTCATGTATTCAAGCAAACTTTGAACAAGACACGAAAGTAATGCTCAGGAGATACAAAGATGATGAAGGCAGAGTACAGCCCTTAAGGAACTTTTAACCTAGGACATATAATATTGCCTCTGGATAAAGAACATAAGAGTAAAGCAAGGAGAGAGATGATTGACAAGGTAGCTTTTGAGCTGAACCTGAAAGAGTTTTTTATGGGTGGAGATGAAGGAAAGGACATACCCTTCACAAAATAAACAACATAAACAAAGCGGGGGACATGGCACATCCAATACACAGAAAATAATCCAATATGGCCAAGGTACATGCACACAAGGAAATGAGAAATGGGGCTGAAAAAGCATATGCGGCCAGATCATGAATAGTGTTTCTCAGATTTGGGATTGTGTGTGTGTGTGTGTGTGTGTGTGTGTTGCTTTGCTTGTCTGATCAGAGAAGTCACATGGAATGAATCAAGCAAGGAAAAGCAATGGGAAGACCAGTGAAGGCATTTTGAAGCTGTCCTTTAAAAGTCAATAAAGATCCAAGCCAAAGTGGTGGCAAAAGGTAATGAAAACGAAAGGGAAGGAAAAAGGCACGTCAAACATTCTTGAGCTTTTTAAGTGAAAAGAAATTTTAAAGAGCAGAATACAAATCAAAATGTATAGTTTAATCACATAAAATCACATTTAGTATTTATGAAGTTTTATCCTCTCTGGGTGGTATGTTTAAAAGTATTTGCTTAGAACCTTTGTGACTTACTTATTTTTCTCAGTAATTAATATGTATTATTTGTAAAATAAAATATTTTAAATCCTATCCACTGATGAAAGCACAGTAGCATCCCTAAAGGAAAAACTTGAAAAGTAATTCTGATCGACTGTCAAGCTAAAACCAAAAAAAAAAAGAGTGTTGAAACTCAGGGTAGTGTAGTGGAAGAGCATCATAGGAATTAAAGGTGACTCTACTTGAGTTTTGATTCCAGCTTCACAATATAACTACGTATAATTCTGGGCAAGTTGCTTAACTTCTCTGACTCTCCATTTTCTCATCTGTAAAACAGGGTAATAATAGTGCCTGCTTTACAGGCACTAACAGTGTTCTTGTTAGGACGAAATGAGATCGTGCGGGTACAGTACCTAACATGTGGTAGACACTCAGTGAATGTTACTCTCCCACCTCCCTCACCACTCAGAATCAGAACCTAGTAGAGTGTATGAAGGTACATAGAGAGACCATAACAACGCAATTTCTCACTGTTCACTTTGCCTGGCGTTGGGAAGCCTAGACCCCGCACTCTCAGGGAAGAAGGATGGTACCAACCAGCCTTTCCTAGTCTATAAGCACACTGCATCATTACTTCCAACACATCGCCTCTGCCTCCTTCTCTTCTGCTGCCCAACACAGAGTTCTCTGCTGCATGCAGGCTTGGAGAAGGACAGAGACATTATCTTCACCCTGCCTGTGTTAGTTTTCTAGGGCTATCATAATAAAGTACCACAAACTCAATGAATTAAAACAACAGAAATGTATTCTCTCACAGTTCTGGAGTCCAGAAGTCCAAAATCAAGGTATTTGTAGGGCTGCATTCACTCCGAAGTCTTTAGCGGAGAATCCTTCCTTGCTTCTAGGAATCCTTGGCTTGTGGTAGCAATATCCCTGATCTCCTCATATGGTCTTCTTCTCTGTGCTCCTGTGTGTCCCTTTCTGTCTCTTATAAGGACACTCTCATTGCATCTAATTCAATCATCCCCATTCTTATCTTAATTACATCTGCAAAGACCCTATTTCCAAGTAAGATCATATTCCGAGGTTTCTGGTGGGTGGACATGAATTTTGAGGGGACACTATGCAACCCACTACAGTGCTTTAAATCAAATTAATTTCTACGTCAGCTGAAAAGGTCCAAAAGAAATGATACCCCTGTAGCAACAAGCATACCTAATGCCCAGATCTTGGTTTCTATTGATAATACCATTCTCCAATGAAAGAGAGTAGTGCTTCTTTGAGAGAGGTGGCTGATTCTAGGACTGGGACAGGAAACATACAAGATCTTGGAACATCTCGTAGAGCCAGAAAGTAAGAAAGTGCTCTCCCACTCACACACACACAAGGGAATATGTCAAAGGAGCACAGTACCTATGTGAGTGACCCCGGGTGATACCACATGAGCAGATGAACTACCCAGCTGAGTCCAACCAGCCTACAGGATTATGAGAAAGAATAAGCCATGTTGTTTTAAGCCAACTAAGTTTTGGGGTGTTTTGTTTCACAGCAATAGATAAGAAAGACAGGTAACTTTTTCTTACTAAAGTGGTGAAGATACGTTTTTAAAATGTTAATGTTGTTAGGAGTACATTAAGATATGGCCAGTCAAAATTTAAATAGTTACAATTTTTTCTGGCAAAATAAAGGAGCCTAGGAGCAACCAAAAGAGCTCCCAATGGCCAAAACTGGAACAAATTGAACACAACAAATAAAGTAGTATTGAATTATAGCACAAATTAGTAAGCAAACATCCATGAGTCCATGGTGACATAAATAATGACAAAATAAATTAATAAATGCGAGCGAGACAAATCTCCACTGCAGAATTCCAAATAAATTACATAGATAATCCACCCTTAAGGAAGCAGGGCATACTATCACTCCTTATGTAGGCTACACATAGTGACTTCTTTCCAAAATGTACAGTATGGAAAGGGGGTAAAAGGAGTAATTTTCCAGTGGAGAAAACTGACAAACACTACATCAGTCAGCTAACCAAAGTTAACAACAACAGTCCTAATTCATGTTGATAGTATGTACCCTTGATAGGGTGTGATAAAAAATTGGCCTCTGTTGAAATGAAGAAAATTTAGAGCACAAAACTTAAAATGTTTTCTTGGTTGACAGGATGCGAGTTGTTTGGATCATCAGGCTGAAGTGGAGTAAGAAATCACTTCCCCATGTCATGGAGGACAAAAGATTAAAGAGTGGCCATCAGCTGTCTAACGCTGGTTATTTCTGTGAGTTAAAAGGAGATCCAAGCATCTTAAAATGTTAATTTGAAGAGACTTATTTAATCATTTCATTATTGACATAAAAGGAGCAATTCCAGATATAACCAGTAATTTGCCCAATACAATTCGGTGGCAACAGAGCAAGCAGGTACCCCAAGAGGCCCAAGAATCTACCGGGTGCCCTTTCCACCTCAATGTCAAAGCTACAATCTACTGGGCTTCGCTGGTGGCGCAGTGGTTGAGAGTCTGCCTGCCAATGCAGGGGACACAGGTTCGTGCCCCGGTCCGGGAAGATCCCACATGCCGCGGAGCGGCTGGGCCCGTGAGCCATGGCCACTGAGCTTGCGCGTCCAGAGCCTGTGCTCCACAATGGGAGAGGCCACAACAGTGAGAGGCCCTCGTACTGCAGAAAAAAACAAACAAACAAAAAAACCCTATAATCTACTGAAGGTTATTTATTTGATAACCTGTGATAACAGGTTCTCCACTATTGCTCCTCTTCCTCCATTCTTTAAATGTGAGTGTTCCATCCTTAGCCCTTGCCAGACTCATCTTCCACAAAAATATCTGAGCTACTTACTGGATCTTCTAAACAGCAGGCCCTTCAAGACTTTCATTGGCAAGTAGTGCCATCCTTTCTTTCTTTCTCTGTTAAAACCCTACTCATTTTTCTCAAGACAGTTAAAACACCATGAAACTAGTCTTCTTTATTGAAATTACCAATCCTGCTTTGTTATGTGCTACCAGAACACAAGAAGGCTGTCTACAGTAGTGGTTGAGTGTGGGCTCAGGAGTTAGACTGCCTGCTTTTGACTCTTGACCCTTCCACAATTATACCTCAGCTTCCTCTTCTGTAAAACGGGAAAATCACAATAATGATCTCCTATAGTACAGTGAGGATTAAGTGAGTTACTATATGTAAGAAATCTAGAACAGTACATTAGACATATTTAGTTCCCAATAAATGTTCACTATCAGAGTTATTGTAGCATGGTACCATACTGAATTAAAATTATTCATTTACTTGTCTAACTCTTTTACTAGAATATGAGAATCTTGAGGGTGGGAGCAGGTCCCATTCAACAGTATATACCCAACCTATACCACCAGACGACATAACAGGTGTGTAAACTGTTTGTTGATCATATAGAGTACTTAGCTGAGAATAAATGGGAATGAAATAAACTGATGTTGATCTGAGAGTATCCAGCAGTTCCCCTGGCCAGGCAAAGGTATGATGCTCCTGTAACGACACACAAAACTCCTGAAAATAAGACTTCAACTACGTGGAGAGCTGTCGGAGACTACAAATGCTGAAAGCGGGACATGAGATAAATACCTGACTTGCCTGAAGCACGCAGAATGATGGAAGAAATGAGAACTACAAATGTAGTTCAGACCAAAAAAATGTATATTTAGACTATTTGGGAATATAAAAATAGACAGAATTTGGGACAAATTAAATTTAACAAAAATGTATTTTGTAGCTATTACAAATTCCCATCTACTGTATTTTTTTCTCTTCTGCCACCTAGCCCTTTCTACCTTTCTTTCTTTTTCAAGAAGTTCTACCAAAAATGATTTACTTGTTGATTCAGCCAATATTCATCAAATATGCCCAGTGCTAGGTCATATCTACCTTTCTTTGGAGTTAATTTATGAAACCTCTCCTAGATTCTTACTCTTAAAGGGGAAATGTCATATCTTCTACATTTTCTCTCTTTCACAGCATGTAATGCAGTCCCTTTCACCTAGGAATCAGTTAATATTTTCTGGCTGACTAAATGAAAAGGAACTGAGGGGGAAGTATAAATGGAGAGAAGGGGACATATGAGTGTCAATTGGCTGGTGGAATCTGCAGGATTTAGTAACTTTTTAGATGTGCTAGAGTAATGGAGCCAAAACAATTAAAGACCGAGCATTCTGATCTGGGCATTAAAAGAAGCTGGCACTTTTTAGAGGTATCAGATGTCATTTAAAGCAGCTGGTTTCAGAAGCAAGAAAATAAACATGGTCCAGACGTGTTGACTGGGGGTGTTTGGTGAAATATCCAAATGGAATATCTAGGCCATGGCTGACTGGATGATTCTAAAGCCCAGGAGAAGATTCTGGAGCAGAGTCATAGATGTGAGAGTCAGCTGCATTAAGATAGGAACTGAAGACAGTGAAGGATGTGATACTGCTGAGGAAATCATGACAAGAAACAAGAGGAAAGCTCCAAGAATGGGATTACAGAGGAGAAGCACTGAAGGAGTCTGAGGCAAAGCAATGAGAGAAGAAGGAAAGGAGTGGTATCATGGGCATCACAGAGGAGCCAAAGCAAGGAAGCTGTTTCTTGAAGGAGGATGTGGTCAACCATGTCAAATGTGCCAGGGTCAGAGGAAGTTGAGAAAGGATGAGAAAAAGACATTGGCTGGTGGAGAGCAGATTCAGGAGCTTCGCAGAGGCAGGGTAGCCACTGTGAAAAGCTAACGCCTCCAAAAGCCTTAAGAAGATTAAGGCAGTCTCTAGGTCCCTCCACATCTCTACAAATGACCCAATTTCATTCATTTTTATGGCTGAGTAAAATTCCATTGTATATATGGATCCTAGAGACTGTCATACAGAGTGAAGAAAGTCAGAAAGAGAAAAACAAATATCATATATTAACACATATATGTGGAATCTGAAAAAAAATGGTATAGACGATCTTATTTACAAAGCAGAAATAGAGACATAGACATAGAAAACAAACATATGGATACCGGGGGAAGGGGGGGTGGGATGAATTGGGAGATGGGGATTGAAATATATACACTATTGATACTATATATAAAATAGATAACTAATGAGAACCTACTGTATAGCACAGGGAACTCTACTCAGTGCTCTGTGGTGACCTAAATGGGAAGGAAATCCAAAAAAGAAGGGATATATGTATACATATAGCTGATTCACTTTGCTGTACAGTAGAAACTAACACAACACAGTAAAGCAGCTACACTCCAATAAAATTTTTTTTAAAAAAAAGAAGATTAAGGCAATGACTGTGGACCACTTTCAAGAAGCTGCAACTGAAGGGAAAGGATTTAACACCTGTTGTCGTTTGAACAAATGAATAACTGAAGTGATCAAATGAACATGTCCTTCCAGGTGTGAGAGCCATGAGACAGAAAAGGCTTAGATAGATGATGAAATAACTGACCTTGGAGGAACTTTCTAGACACATGAAGTCAACCCTCCAATGTTCCCTAGGAGGAAACCCAGAATGGTTAGGGAGCTAGTTCAGAGTCACCCGGCAAGCTCACGTCAGGAAGAGATTCAAATGAATGTCTCCAATCACCCAGCCGGGTGATCTGCCCACTGCCCTGCCTTTACAACATGAACCTTCAACTTGGCAAAGAAGAAACAAAAAGAAAAGAAACAGTTTATGCCTTTTCTTGTTCTCCTTCCAGTTACTTCTTCTAACCATCTATCATCCTTCATGAAGATACAACGCTCATCCTTCCTAATTGGTCGGTAATAAACTATTGCTTTCCACAGGGAAGTTGGCACAGGGATGTTTCCAAAGTTATTGGACAAGGACATCACATTCTCCCTATCAAAGTGACATTCACCTTGCCATGAATACACAAGGCCCCAAGGGGCCAAATTCACATGTGAAGAGAGAAGTTGGCTAGAACAGCATTGGTGGGGAAGCAGATTTTCCTCTTAGTTTCATACAGGCAGGGTCTACACAGCCAAAATGGACTACTAGGCAGGACTGAGGGGTAATCTAGAAAACTCAGGCATTGTAAATACCCAATCCAGCCACTCTGGCCTCCAGGTAAAGAAAAACATTTTCCCTAGGCCTACCAAGTTTCCTCCGCATGGATGAAAACTGCTCTAGGACCTATGCCTGAGGACTCATGGATCCCAAATGATGGCATTGCCAAGCTGGCAAGGGATTATGTGAGGCTTCTGTCCAATAGCAAATTGGATTCCATCTGCCATCTCCACCCCTTTCTTAGTCCTCCTTGACACTAAGAGGGTATTTGGGAAGGAACACTCCCTCTGTGCAGCCACTAGGGGACCATTTAATGCATTACATTAGTAATTCAGTGTCTGGGGTCTGGCTAATGCAGATTCACTGGCGAAGGATCCAGATGCTATGGTGATAGGTGATTTAGCATAGCATGGGTAACTACAATGCATCATTCACTACTTGATTTGTTGGCTTCACTTACTGACTGGCTTCAGCCAGTTCTAGTGGAAGAAGATATTTCTCACCAGTAAGTCATTTTGTGCTTTCCTTGGATTGCCTCTTCTAGGAATCTTGAATCCAGACTTTCACATTAAAATGGAAGAATAATTTTTAGTGTTTGTTTTCTCCATATAAAAAAGGGTCTGGAGTATCAAGCATTGTGGACTCCTCTCTATGTCCAAGTCACTGAGTAGATAACTGACAACTCCTTCAGGCCAGGGGAAACTTGGAAATTCAGAATTTATTTATGTATTTATTTATTTATTTAAATTGAAGTATAGTTGACTTACAATATTATATTAGTTTCAGATGTACAGCATAGTGTTCAGTATTTTAACAGATTATGCTCCATTATAAATTATTACAAAATAATGGCTGTAATTTCCTGTGCTGTACAATATATCCTTGCTGCTTATCAGTTTTATACATAGTAGTTTGTATCTCTTAATTCCATAACCCTACTTTGCCCCTCCCCCTTCCCTCTCCCCACTGATAACCACTAGTTTGTTTTCTATATCTGTGAGTCTGTTTCTGTTTTGCTACATATGTCCATCTCTATTCATGTGGGTGTTTTTAGATTCCACATATAAGTGATATCATACGGTATTTGTCTTTCTCTGTTTGACTTATTTCTCCAAGCATTATATTCTCTAGGTCCATCCCCACTGCTGCAAATGGCAGAATTCCATTCTTTTTTGTGGTTAATATTCCATTATATATCTATACCACATCTTCCTTATCCATTCATCTATTGATGGACACTTAGGTTGCTTCTATATCTTGGCAATTATAAATAACACTGCTGTGAACATTGGGGTGCATGTTCCTTTTCCAATTAGTATTTTCATTTTTTCCAGAGATATACCTAGGAGTAGAATTGCTGGGTCACATGGTAGTTCTATTTTTAGTCTTTTGAGGAAACTCCATACTGTTTTCCACAGTGCCTACCCCAATTTACATTCCCACCAACAGTGTACAGGGTTCCCCTTTTCCACAGTGTTGCCACCATTTGTCATTTGTGGTCTTTTTGACAACAGTCATTCTGACAGGTGTGAGGTGATATATCACTGTGATTTTGATTTGCATTTCTCTGATAATTAGCCATGTTGAGCATCTTTTCATGTGTCTGTTGGCCATCTGTATGTCTTCTTTGGAAAAATGTTTATTTAGGTCTTCTGCCCAATTTTTAATCAGGTTGTTTGGGGTTTTTTTGATGTTGAGTTGTATGAGCTATTTATATATTTTGGATATTAGCCATTTATTCGTCGTATAATTTGCAAATATTTTCTCCCACTCCATAGGTTGTCTTTTCATTTTGTCGATGGTTTCCTTCACTGTGCAAAAGCTTCCAAGTATAATTAGGTCCCATTTGTTTATTTTTGCTTTTATTTCCTTTGACTTAGGAGATAAATCCAAAAAAATATTGTTATGATTTATGTCAAAGAATGCTCTGCCTATGTTTTCTTCTAGGAATTTTATGGTTTGGTGTCTTACATTTAGGTCTTTAATCCATTTTGAGTTTATTTTTGTATATGGTGTGAGAAAGTCTTCTCCTCTCATTCTTTTAAGTGTAGCTGTCCAGTTTTCCCAGCACCACTTATTGAAGAGACTATCTTTTCTCCACCGTATATTCTTGTCTCCTTTGTCATAGATTAATTGACAACATGTGGGCAGGTTTATTTCTGGGCTCTCTGTTCAGTTCCATTGATCTATGTGTCTCTTTTTGTGCCAACACCATGCTCCTTTAATTACTGTAGTTTGTAGTATAGTCTGAAGTGAGGGAGGGTGATACCACCCGTTTTGTTCTTTTTTTTCTCAGAACTGCTTTGGTAGTTTGGGGTCTTTTGTTGTTCCATATAAATTTCAGGATTATTTGTTCTAATTCTGTGAAAAATGTCATGGGTATGTTGATAAGTATTGCATTAAATCTGTAGATTGCTTTGGGTATAATATGGTAATTTTAACAATATTAATTCTTCCAATCCAAGAGCACAGGCTATCTTTCCATTTCTTTGTATCTTAAATTTCCTTCATGAATGTCTTATAGTTTTCAGAGTATAGGTCTTTTACCTCAGGTATTTAAAATACTTACCCCCTTGTGTTTCTTTGGCCCTTCTACACCCTACAACACCTTCCCCAACTGGAAACATACAGTTCTGTCAGAACGGCGGTCCCCAACATTTAGGCAGCAGGGACCGGTTTTGTGGAAGACAATTTTTCCACAGACAGGGGGAGGGAAGTGGGATGGTTCAGGCAGTAATGCGAGTGATAGGGAAAGGCAGATGAAGCTTTGCTTGCTCGCCCACCACTCACCTCCTGCTGTGTGGTCTTGTTCCTAACAGGTTGCAGACTGGTACTGGTCCATGGCCAGGGGTTAGGGACTCCTGTGTCAGAGACATACCCACTTTCAGCACAACTATATCTATTCATGCAGGAATGAAGGTTCATAGGACTGCTAACACTTATCCAGTCACAAGAGCAGATTATACCCAAGTACTCATTCTTGTTCCCCTTTTTATTTTTTCCCGTCCCCCCAAAAAGTCCATAAACATAACAGTATTGGAGACAAGCTGGGTAATCTGCCTCTTCAGAAAGCTGACACAAACCTTAGCAGAATAATAATGTATTCATAAGCCACCTAGTCAGCAATGCAATAATGGTCCCTGGGTTCAAGTCTATGATACATTAGAATATAATTTGGCTGGAGATTCTCTCTCTATTATGGAGAACAAATGCATTTTTGAATAACTTGAGGAAGAGGTCATGCTATTACTTATGATGGGTAAACTCAAAGACGGTCAGAGAGGAGACACAGTTAAGATAAGCCCCTGGAAAGTATATATGCTCTTTCAAATCTAATCCTATTTTTTAGGTCACTCTCTTCACTTTCAGGGCAGGAAACTTGGCTGTCATCTGGGGCTCCATTTTCAGTTTGTTGGGAGATTTCAGACAACTGCTGAATCTCTCAGGGCCCTCCAGTTACTCCATCTATGGAGAATGGAAAATACCACCTATCTGAAGCTATAGGGGACACTGAAAAGTTGTTGGTGCTGTTATAGTTGTGGTGGTGGTTTCCCAAAAGACTGGAATCTGGCCAGTTTTCAAGAGCTTTGAGAGAGCTGAGTAACATGGCTTTTCTTCTTAAGCATACCATGTTAAAAACATGCCTGTGTGAAACCTGGACAGCTACAGGCAAAATAATGAAATTAGAACACTCCCTAACACCATACACAAAAATAAACTCAAAATGGTTTAAAGACCTAAATGTAAGACCAGACACTATAAAACTCTTAGAGGAAAACACAGGCAGAACACTCGTTGACATAAATTGTGGCAAGATCTTTTTTGACCCACCTCCTACAGTAATGAAAATAAAAATAAAAATAAACAAATGAGACCTAATTAAACTTAAAACCTTTTGCACAGAAAAGGGAACCATAAACAGATGAAAAGACAACCCTTAAAATGGGAGAAAATATTTGCCAATGAAGAAACTGACAACGGATTAATCTCCAAAATATACAAACAGCTCATGCAGTTCAATATCAAAACAACAACCCAATCAAAAAACGGGCAGAAGACCTAAATAGACATTACTCCAAAGAAGAAATACAAATGGCCAACAAACACATGAAAAGATCTCAACATCACTAATTATTAGAGAAATGAAAATCGAAACTACAATGAGGTATCACCTCACACTGGTCAGAATGGCCATCAACAAAAAATCTACAAACAATAAATGTTGGAGAGGGTGTGGAGAAAAGGGAATGCCCTTACACTGTTGGTGGGAATGTAAACTGACACAGCCACTATGGAGAAGAGTATGGAGATTCCATAAAAAACTAAAAATAGAACTAACATATGACCCAGCAATCCCACTCCTGGGCATACACCTGGAGAAGACCATAATTCAAAAAGATACATGCACCCCAGAGGGCTGACGGCAGAAGAAAGAAGAACTACAATCCTACAGCCTGTGGAAGAAAAACCACATTCACAAAAAGACAGAAAAAATGGAAAGACAGAGGACTATGTACCAGATGCAGGAACAAGATAAAACCCCAGAAAAACAACTAAATGAAGCAGAGATAGGCAACCTTCCAGAAAAAGAATTCAGAATAATGATAGTGAAGATGATCCAAGACCTTGGAAAAAGAATGGAGGCAAAGATCGAGAAGATGTAAGAAATGTTTAACAAAGACCTACAAAAATTAAAGAACAAGCAAACAGAGATGAACAATACAATGACTGAAATGAAGAATACACTAGAAGGAATCAATAGCAGAATAACTGAGGCAGAAGAACAGATAAGTGACCTAGAAATCAGGATGTTGGAAATCAGTGCCATGGAACAGAATACAGAGAAGAAGAATGAAAAGAAATGAAGACAGCCTAAAACACCTATGGGGGGGCTTCCCTGGTGGTGCAGTGGTTGAGAGTCCACCTGCTGATGCAGGGGACATGGGTTCGTGCCCCGGTCCGGAAAGATCCCACATGCCGTGGAGCGGCTGGGCCCGTGAGCCATGGCCGCTGAACCTGCGCATCCGGAGCCTGTGCTCCGCAACAGGAGAGGCCACAGCAGTGAGAGGCCCGTGTACCGCCAAAAAAACAAACAAACAAACAAACAAACAAAAAAAAAAACCCACCTATGGGACAACATTAAACACACCAACGTTTGCATTACCGGAGTCCCAGAAGGAGAAGACAGAGAGAAAGGACCAGAGAAAATATTTGAAGAGATTATAGTCGAAAACTTCCCAAACATGGGAAAGGAAATAGCCACCCAGGTCCAGGAAGCACAGACAGTCCCAGGCAGGATAAAGCCAAGGAGAAACACACCAAGACACATAGTAATCAAACAAAAATTAAAGACAAAGAAAAATTATTAAAAGCAACAAGGAAAAAATGACAAATAATATACAAGGGAACCCCCATAAGGTTAACAGCTGATTTCTCAGCAGAAACTCTACAAGCCACAAGGGAGTGGCACGATATATTTAAAGTGGTGAAAATGGAGAACCTACAAAAAATATCGTACCCGGCAAGGATCTCGGTCAGATTCGACGGAGAAATCAACAGCTTTACAGACAAGCAAAAGCTAAGAGAATTCAGCACCACGAAACCAGCTCTACAACAAATGCTAAAGGGACTTCTCTAAGTGGGAAACACAAGAGAAGAAAACGACCTACAAAAACAAACCCAAAACAATTAAGAAAATGGTAATAAGAACGTACATATTGATAATTACCTTAAATGTGAATGGATTAAATGCTCAAACCAAAAGACACAGGCTCGCTGAATGGATACAAAAACAAGACCCATATATATATATAGTCTATAAGAGACCCACTT